>NC_065594.1:4419760-4730643 GCF_024542745.1 Macaca thibetana thibetana
ATTATAGGCGCAAGCCACCATGCCCGGCCTTTATTTCCTTTTAAAAGTACGGGAGATGAGAAGAAATAGAAACTTGCCATAATTCCCCTAAAACACAGTCAATATTAATATTTCCTTCTAAGGTTTTATTTTTTTGTACAATAGGGGTACCTATTTTTTTTTAATTGGAAGAGAATAATATAAAGTAGAAAAACTGAGTAAATATAGCATATTACCACTAACACCTAATATATGAATAGTACTTTATTGTTTTTTAAGAGACTCATGTTTTCTTTGTATTTATGGATGCTAATAGCTTACCAGATGTCTGTTCTATGTGTGGACTAAATTGATAAATTGAAATCATCTTAAAGGTGTTGTATCTTCTAGTAATATTGAATTCATTGTACAATACTTGAGATATACACACGAAATTTTAAGAGAGCATAGTCTGTAAATATAGAAATTTAAAACATTTACTTAAATTTTTATTGCTTTTTCTCATCAGTCTCATAATTTAAAGTAGTTTTAATTTTAACTTAAGTTATGCTAGTTTTTATGTAACAAATTAGAGCAAATATTTTCTTTCAATTTCATGTATATCTGAAGGATTCTTTTTATGTTGTTTTACCCAGAATTTTATATTTGCTCATGTTTAGATGTGTTCTTTTTTGGATGTTACAGAATTAATAAATTAGATAACAGCCATTCATTATCTGAGAAGTCTCTGGAAGTCCCCCTGGAACAAGAAGATTCAGTAGTTACTAACTGTATTAAAACTAACTTTGACCCTGACAAGAAAACTGCTGACATAATCAGTGAACAGAAAGTATCTGAATTTCAGGAGGAAATTCTAGAACCAAGAACCGCTAGAGGGTATAAACCACCAGCTATTCCTAACATGAAAGTATTTGAGGCAACAGTCAGCTGTGTTGGTGATGATGGAACTATATTTGTGGTACCTAAACTATCAGGTGAGACTTTGTATGTTATGTAGGCTCTAGAACGACAGGGATTGAAATACTGTGGGCAGCCTCTTTGAACGTTATTTTCACAAGGTTGTTAGGAGAACTAAGTGATTTCACACAATGCATGCAAAATGCTTTTAACACATAAAAATCATTTAGTGCAGTTTTTCATTATTCTAACATAGCAGTGTTGTTTAATTATAATTATGTGAGTGCTATTCTCAGTATAAGAAGAAAGGAATTTGGAATTTTCATTTCCCACTATTATGGCAGATTGAACAACTCTCCCAAATAAGTCAGATCAGATGCCAATTTTTTAAAAATTAACATTTACTGAGTTGGCATGAAAGTAAAGAACATACCAAGCTCCAAAACAAAGTGAAATCACACACTGGGAGGTAAGCATGTGCCAAAGAAGGCAATCACTCTAGAGTTGCTTCATAACTGTAGAACCTTGAGCAACTTTGATAACTACACGAAGTTAAAGAAAAAGGAAATAAAGGTCCAGGCCCTTTTACTCACAGTGGGAAATGTAGTAGGAATTCCTCACATGGAGATGGGATCCCAAAGGATGATGCCCACAGTGGGTCAATGTGCTGATCACATTAAAAATGACTAAAAGAGTTCAAATGAATTTTTTAAAGTTACTATAAAATGTTATTAATGTGAAAGAGTATAAAATGTATTATTTAAATAACAACATTAAGATGAGTAGCCATATACACATTGCCCATGATAAGAAGCAGCATCACCAGAACCTAAGCAGACTTGTGTGGCCCCACTTGGTCATGTCTCCTGTTTTGCCACCCACGATATAGCCACTTATCTGAATTTGCTAATTATCATTTCCTGTGTGCATCACTAAACAAATTTTTTAGGTTTTCCATCTTTCAAACTTTATGTAACCAGAACCAAAATGTACATATTCTTTTGTGACTTTTCATCAAATTGTTTGAGATTTGTCCACCTTGGTGCATCTCACTATATTTCATTCATTTTTTAATGAATTAATTCCTTTTTTAAATGAATTAACAGCATTTCCATGAATGATTATATCTCAGTATCTGTTCTATTGATGGACACGTATGTTTCTAGATTTTCTGTGATTACAAAAAATCCTACTGTGAACATTCTTGTACCTGTGTCTTGTTACACAGAGGCAAAATTTTTCTCGGGCACATAATCTAGTGAACAGAATTGTTGATCATTGGCCTGGCACGGTGGCTCATGTCTGTCATCCCAGCACTTTGGGAGGCCAAGGTGGGTGGATCACGAGGTCAGGAGTTTGAGACCAGCCTGGCCAACATGATGAAACCCCATCTCTACTAAAAATACAAAAATTAGCTGGGCGTGGTGGCACACACCTGTAATCCCAGCTACTCAGGAGGCTGAGGCAGGAGAATCACTTGAACCCGGGAGGCAGAGGTTGCAGTGAGCCCAGATCATGCCACTGCTTTCCAGCCTAGGCAATAGAGTGAGTGAGACTCCATTTTAAAAAAATGGTGGATCATTTCTAGGTAATGTCAAATTGTTTTTCAAAGTTGTTTGTAACAGTTTACACTCATCACCGCCAGTGCATGAAGAGTCTCATTACCCCACATCCTTGCTAACACTTAGTAAGGTCAGATTAAGTTCTACCAATCCTAGTGGATGTGAAATTGTCTCTCACTATGGCTTTAATAAATATTTCCTTCTTATGGGGTAGACATCATTTCTTGTATTTGAGTCATTTGTATTTCTGTGGTTTTGGAATGCCTGTCCATGTCTTCGCTTACTTTCCATTAAGTCATTGCTTTCTGATTCATAGTTCTTAATATATCCTGAATACTTACCCTTCTTGGTTTTTATGTGTTCCAGATATTTTCTCTCAGTTTCTTACTTGTCTTTTCAGTGTCTT
The DNA here is from genome assembly GCF_024542745.1 of Macaca thibetana thibetana. Classification (NCBI taxonomy): domain Eukaryota; kingdom Metazoa; phylum Chordata; class Mammalia; order Primates; family Cercopithecidae; genus Macaca; species Macaca thibetana. Next base: position 4,422,605 of record NC_065594.1, read on the forward strand.
TTGGGAGTTTCTGGATGAACAGAAGGTCTTAATGTAATTTTATCAATCTTCTTTGTTTTTTGGTTTTGTATCTCATTTTTTTTTTTTTTTTTTTTTTGAGACGGAGTCTGGCTCTGTTGCCCGGGCTGGAGTGCAGTGGCCGGATCTCAGCTCACTGCAAGCTCCGCCCCCCGGGTTTACGCCATTCTCCTGCCTCAGCCTCCCGAGTAGCTGGGACTACAGGCGCCGCCACCATGCCCGGCTAGGTTTTTTTTGTATTTTTTAGTAGAGATGGGGTTTCACCGTGTTCGCCAGGATGGTCTCGATCTCCTGACCTAGTGATCCGCCCGTCTCGGCCTCCCAAAGTGCTGGGATTACAGGCTTGAGCCACCGCGCCCGGCCTTGTATCTCATTTTAAATCCTTTCTTGGGCCAGGCACAGTGGTTCATGCCTATAATCCCAGCACTTTTGAGAGGCCTAGGTGGGTGGATCACAAGGTCAGGAGTTTCAAACCAGCCTGGCCAATATGATGAAACCCGGTCTCTACTAAAAATACAAAAATTGGCTGGGCGTGGTGGCGGGCACCTGTAGTCCCAGCTGCTCAGGAGGCTGAGGCAGAAGAATCGCTTGAACCCGGGAAGTGGAGGTTGCAGCTGTGAGCCGAGATTCCGCCACTGCACTCCAGCCTGGGTGACAGATCAATAGTCCATCTCAAAAAAAAAAAAATCCTTTCTTACTGTGATATCAGAAAGCTGTTTCATTATATGATCTTGTAAAAAATGTTTACGGTTTTAGTTTTTACATAATGTATGAGCTATCCTGGAATTGAGTTTTTGGTAGATACGAAAAAGAGATCCAGTTTTTTTAATAGGTTTAGTTAGTCCCAGCTCATCTGCTTAATACTCCACACATTCCCCACTGATCTGCAGTGCCAACTTGGTCAAAGATTAAGATTCCATATGTGTGTGAGTTGTTTCTGAATTTTCTGTTCTGTGTTAATGCTATTTATCCCTACACCAACACCAGTTTTTTCCTGAATATAGCCTATACTACTTTTACTATGTATACAAGTTACTTTGTTGTATATCCTGTAACGCTTGAAATCCACTGGATTTCTTGTTCTTCTTTAGGTGCATCTTGGCTCCTTAAATCGTGTGTTTTCTTCACTATACCCTGTTGTTTCTGTGGGACACACTGTGTGCAGAGTGTTGCAAGGTCACAAAGCAAAGGCAAAGTTAGGCTAGAGATGAGGAAGGGTAACTTTTTTGAGAAACGCTGCAAACCCCATGGCTTTGGAAATATAGATAGATATGGACAGGAAAAAAACACTGGAAGACGTTTTTAGAGTTAGGAGCTTTAGGGAAAGAACTTGTACAGAGGTAGGCATAGATAAGACAAAGGGGTTCAGCCTGGCTGGAAGAATAGAAGTAATGAAGTTTGGTAAGAATAAGGGAGTTAGGTATATGATGAAGTAGTTGTGTTTTTAGCATCATGATATATGAGGGCTGCCACTCAGTATTTTACTCTTTCCTCCATGATTTCAGTATTTTTGTGCATCTGTAAACCTTGGGATCCTTGAGAATATAAAAATCCTGGAGCCCCATTTTTTTGTATACCTGAGAGTGGCAATGGCACATGTGGTTGGCAGAATTTAGAACTTAGGCCACCAGTGATGATATAGACATCCTCAGTACTCTCCCATCATGGAAGAGAAGCAACATGAAACCAGCTTTATAGGCTGCTAAAATGACTGTTAGATCAGGACTAGCATAAATTAACCTGCTTTCCACCATTGTGTCTCCCTTATTTTCCTCACCTTGGGACTAAGATGCTGGAGATGTGGGTAGAGGGTTTCCAGATTTGTAAGACCTGTCACTTAGACAAGTTTGGAGGCTCTCTATGAAAACAGAATGCAGGCTGGGTGCGGTGGCTCACACCTGTAATCTCAGCACTTTAGGTCAAGGCGGGAAGATTGCCTAAGCCCAGGAGTTCGCGACCAGGCTGGGCAACATGGTGAGACCCCATCACTACAAAACATGCAAAAATGAGTTGGGCATGGTGGTGCATGCCTTGGGTCTCAGCTACTCAGGAAACCGAGGTAGGAGGATTGCTTGAGCCCAGGAGGTCAAGGCTGTAGTGAGCTGCGTTCATGCCACTGAACTCCAGCCCGGGCAGCAGAGTGACACCTTGTCTCATTTTCTAAAAATAAAATAAATACAGAAGTTTATATTTCTTGAGAATGAGAAAAGAAATCACAACAAATGACTGGAACTTTAGGAACCTTTGAGAATATTCAGGTCCCTCCTGAGATTTTTAGGCTTGTGTGCAAATGCTTCCTGACTATAACCTGGGCCCATCGGAGTAGTTGATAACTATAGCACTCGTAGGGCTTAGTGTCATTAGCTCCTAGTTAGTACCTGTGGATAAGGGTATGGTAGCTGTGAATTTACTGAAAATTTTCTCTCATTTGTTGATCTCCTAAATACATTTTTAAATTTGAAAGACAGAATAAAATGGGTACAATTGGCTGTTCTAGAAAAAATAACGTTTGAGACCTGTAGTAATAGTACTTAACCCAGGAACTTTGCTTGACATGTATAAATAGTCATTGTTCAAACTAGTAGCCTGTTATCTGCCAGGCAGTGTGCTGGATGCTTTACATCTAATCTTCCTGCAGTGCTTGATGATGCTGACAGGTACTGTTATTCCCGGAAGATGCTGTTACGCCCAGAATAGGTGGTGTTATTTTGGAAGGATAAACTGAGGCTTATTGGAGGTAAGGGAACTAACCACCCAAGATCACACAACTGAAGCCGTAAGATTGGAATGCTGACTGACTCCAGAGCTTGCCTTCTGTGGTATCCGTTATGGATATATGTGGAAATCATGGGCCAATTAGCAATAAAAGCAAAATTGGAATTTTAATTTGTATCCCCATCATTATACTGTATCTGAGCATCAAGTAATATATAACCTGTGTTCTGTTTTACTTAGGGCTGTCAAACTGACCCTATTTTGAATTGGTAGTACTTTCGTATTAGGCTAGCTGGTATGTATTTAGAGCTCCTTATGATGTTTGTACTCTCAAAATATAAGCAAAGATCATAATATTGTTTATATGCTATTACTAGTATGTTTTAAAACGCATACAGATTTTTACCAAAGTTCTGTTTTGGAGACTGATTTTTAACTGTACTACTGAAGAGATGAAGTCATTAAATTGACAAATGATAGGGAATTTTCCTTAATGCTTTCTATCCTTAATACTTTTTTTCAGAATTTGAGCTAATCAAAATGACAAATGAAATTCAAAGTAATTTAAAATGCCTTGGTCTTTTGGAGCCTTATTTCTGGAAAAAAGGAGAAGCATGTGCAGTAAGAGGATCCGATACTCTGTGGTATCGTGGCAAGGTGATGGAGGTTGTAGGTGGCGCCGTCCGAGTGAGTCTCATGTTCTTTCATGACTATTCTAAGGTTAAATGCTGTAGCATTAAATAGTCTTTTGCATTTGAACACAAGAAAATTGGATTAAAACATCTTTTGATGAAAATCATGTAGGAACATCAGTTATGTTATACTTTTGTTTGTAATAATTTTTTGTGTTATTTGCAAATATATTTAGTAACCTGAATAAGCAAAAAATAGGGAGGGATTTGATCATTGGTTAATGGATGGACCACTGAGTTACAATTGGTAGCCCTGTTTCCACACATAGTGTTAAGTGAAAGAGTGTTTTCCAGTATGTTAAATATCTCACTAGCAAATTTGTTTATGGCCCAGTTAGTTTTTCAGAATAACGACTAATTTACCTTTCCAGAATAATGAGATAACTAACACTCAGGTTTCATTCAAAATCTTCAAAAATAGCTATATCCTTTGAAAGATATGTGTGCGTGTGTGTGTGTGTATATATACACGTGTGTGTGTGTGTGTGTGTGGAAAACTTTAGTTTCAATTGGAGTGAGGGGAGGAAAAGCTTAAGTGAAAAAGTGTTTTGTTTCCACCTGGACAGGAGTTTATTTTCTGTTTGATGATGATACCTAATGATTACATAGCACTTCAGGTTTTTTAGCTTCCTTCACCTATATGCATTTGTATTTTATAATTTGTTTACACTTATCCTAGACATAGATTATTATTCCCATTTTACTAAAAAGAAAATTGAAATTTAGGTTCAGTGACCTGCCAGGGTCACTGGGTAGTAATGCTAGAGTTAATATCCAAGCATCTGATTCCTGAACTTCTGATTCTAAGTCTTACGCTTTTTCTATTGAACTACAAACTTTTAATGGTTTTCATAGAAGTAAAATAGTTTCAAATTTGGGGTGAGTACTTAAACATCTGGATAGTTACAGGGGTTATCCGAGCAACTTGAATGTATGTGCCAAGTGACATACATTCACCTATACATACATTTGAGTTGCTCACATAACCCCTGACCTTTTTTTCTTTACAAAGGTAAAATGAAATTCAGTATTCATCAAGTTATCATACTTCATGAACTTTACATTTGTAGAATCAAAATAAATAAGATGGTGAACTTTTATAAAAACTCTCCTGCTGTCCAAATACCTGTTTATTTTAACTTACTTAAAAGAACTTTGATAGTTTAATCATCACCTTTTATTTTTTTCATGTGGTCACTTTACATTTTTAGTATGCACAATGGATTTTTCATTTCTTAACCTGGTATCTTTTAAAGTTTATCCTGTAATTCACATTAAGAAATAAACATCTCATGAAACCATACCTTAATTATCTGTGAGGTATTCAGACATTTTTGTTTAATTCTATTTTATTTTTTAATGGTAATTGCCAAGCAAATCCAATTAAACAGTCATATGTTCATTTCCTTATGTTGGGACAGAAGAAATAGTTTATTGGCATTCCTTATTCCTAAGACATTTTAGAAATTGAATTATCAAAATTAAAGCATTTCAAAAAGGGATTGTTCTTGAGGAATTTGTAAATCCAATAAAACCCAGTTTTTTTCAAAAAAAGTCTGATGGGTTATGTATAAGAAAACCTTTTTTACCATGAGGTTTGATGCACTATCGGAAGAGGGAGTAAATACAGTATTGCTTTTTTTTCCTGGGAATTTTAAAAATCCATATTTTGAACTTCTCATGATGTCTTTTATTTTTTTTGAAACAAGTTCTTTCTCTGTCACCAGGCTTAGAGTGCAGTGGCACAGTCACAGCTCATTGTAGCCTTGACCTCCCGGGCTTAGGCAATCCTCCCACCTCAGCATCCTGAGTAGCCGGGACTACAGGCCCACACCACCACAGCCAGCTGATTTTGGTATTTTTGGTAGAGATGGGGTCTTGCCATGTTCCCAAGGCTAGTCTCAAACTCTTGGGCTCAAGCAATCCACCTACCTCTGGCTCCCAAAGTGCTGGGATTACAGGCATGAGCCACCAAGCCTGGCCTATCTTTTTACTTTTTTTTCAAATAACAGGAAATTCCCTTTGTCCCCTAGCTTTTAACAATAAATTTTAACTGTGAATTTTATTTGGCCTGTTTCAGGTACAATATTTAGATCATGGATTCACTGAAAAGATTCCACAGTGCCATCTTTACCCTATTTTGCTGTATCCTGATATACCCCAGTTCTGTATTCCTTGTCAGCTCCATAATACCACACCTGTGAGTACATAATAATTTGTGGGATGATTAATTTTAAATATTAGTTTTTACTAATTTTTTTTAGAAATATTTAGAATGTAAAATGAAATTTCAGTTGTAACAAAAAAGTAATACAACACCAACAAGTAAATTGCTAAGACAGCTAAACAGCCTTTATGAAGACAGTTACAAAATTAAACTGAAGGCTGTAAAACATGTGAATAAATGAAGAGATATGTTCGTAAGTGGGAAGGTATAAGATTGCAAAAGTTTATTTTTTTATCAAATGAAATTACAACAAACTTGAAGCTGGAGATCAGATAAAAGAGTGCCTTATTCTGTTTTGCTGCGTAACAAATTAAGCTGAGACATAGTGGTCTAAAACAACAATAAACTTTCATTATCTCATACCGTTTCTGTGGTTCAGGGATTAGGAGTGGCTTAGCTGGGTTTTTTTGACAGAGGATCTGTATTAGTCCATTTTCACACTGCTGTAAAGATACTACGTAGCTAAACCTGGGTAATTTATGAAGAAAAGAGGGTTAATTGACTCACAGTTCTCCGTGGTTGATGAGGCATTAGGAAACTTAGACAGTTGTTGTGGAAGGTGAAGGAGAAGCACATACCTTCTTCACAAGGTTGCAGGAGAAAAAGAGATTGAAGGGGAAACTGCCAAACTCTTTCAAAACCGTAGCTCTGTGAGAACTCAGTCAGCATGGGGGAAACTGCCTCATGATCCAGTCCCCTCCCACCAGGTTCCTCTCTCAACACATGGGGATCACAGTTCAAGATAAGATTTGGGTGGGGACACAGCCAAACCGTATCATGGTCCCTTCTGATACTGCCATCAAGATGTCCACCATAAGTGTAGTCACCTGAAGGATCAGCTGGGGACAGAGGGTCCACTTGAGATGGTTGATGCACATTGCTTTGGCAGGAAGCCTCACTTCCTTTCCATGTGAACCTCTCAGCGCATAAAAACGTAACAATCACTATTCCTTAATGAATACACACTGCAGGTCTTGTATAAGCACTGCATTGGCATATTGGTCTTTTAAAAAAGTTTTACATGTAATATTTTTAAATGTAGGATGTGTGTGTGTTTTCTCACCTCTGGCTGAACAGGTTTATATTTTTAAAGCATAAAATGAGTACTCAAATTATTCATTTTTAAATGTTTTTATCATGTACCTATGATATTCTCTGAGAACTGCTTGTGTATTTTGTACTACTCTCCGATATTATTTGTTTATGGCTACTTTTGTATATCTTAATTTGCTTCCTGATCTTATTTTATGAAAGCATAAAAGAATCTGAGTTTATTAATCCCAAATAGGTTGGGAATGTCTGGCAACCAGATGCAATAGAAGTTCTTCAACAACTGCTTTCAAAGAGAGAGGTGGACATTCACATCATGGTAATTTAAAGTATATATAGGTGGTATAAATTATTTGCCATAAAATATTATAATTAACATAATTTGAGGGATATTTTTGATAAGCAATGGTATATACCTTCTTATGGTGAATTACTTGTTAGCATAAAAGAAACTACCAGTTTGGTTCCTAGGCTTGCTTTAAATAAGCCTGATTTTGAACAAGCTCCTGAGAACTTTCATAACCATTAAAGTCACTAATATGAAAGATTCTTTGTTAACAGCTTGTTTTGTTACAGGGAGCAGTATTAAATTGTTGGGCATGTTTATATGTAGCAGTTTCCAAGATGGTGCGGAACACTCAGCACTGTCTTAGGTACAGGCAGTTCAGGGAGTCTATCACGATCTGTGTCCTCAAAGCACATATCTGGTTAGTGCAACAAGACAAAAACCTAGAACATTTGCACTACAAAGTAACATGCCAAGAGCCAAGTGATTGGTTAAAAAAAAAAAAAATTGGTAAATGTAATAGGAATTTAGAGATTGTGAGAATTGAGGTAGCCCTTAAAGATAGTAATGTTCTCCTGACTGGGGAAATGAAATGCACAAAGGTACAGAGAGACGTTTTAGGGAAAGGGTATAACTGTTTGACTCGAATAGTGGAGGTTTTGTGAGGAGTAGTGGTAGTGAAGAGCATTCAGGAGAGGTAGGGGCCAGTTGGCGAGGTTGGTAGGGACAGCCTCAGTGGAGGTTTCTGAGCAGTGAGGTAATGAGATCAACCTGCAGCTGCTATGTTTGCAGGACCCGAGTGGGAAGATATATGGTAAGGAAAGTATTTCTGTATTAAAGGATGATGACAGAGTGATAAAAACCTAAAGGAGGCACAGACTCACTTAAATAAGAAAGTAGCTTTTGTTAGTACTGAGAGTCCCTCCCTGGTTACTTAGTCTCCATGGCAAGTCGCTGAAATATGGTAGAGATTGAAATTTTTAGTTTGTCTAGACAGCTTTCATTGCTGTTTCGCTTGACACAGAAGAACAGCTTGTGGTATAGCAAAGGCTGCCAGGTGTCTCAGAGACCATGAATGTGCATTCTACACAACCCAACTGACAGCAGGCCTTGCCCAGACTCACTCCTCTCACTTGTACACAAAGGGAGATGCTGACCGAGGGCCTCTTAGGTGCTAGCCTCTGCTGTAGGTCTGGACACACAGCTGGGGGGCTCAGCAGTAAGAAATCTGTGCCTTTCTAAAGCTTCCATTTCAGTGGTGGGAAAGAGAAAATAAACTATGAGGAATATTAGATAGTGATGGGTGCTAAGAGAAAAAAAACAAAGCAGGAAAGGCTGATAGGAATGGCGTGGCTAGGGAGGAGGTTCCACTTTAAACATGCATCTGGGAAGATGTCACTGCAAAGGTAACATTTGAGTCAAGACCCTAAAATGGTTAGAGGACAGACCACATGGGTGCAGGGAGAAGAGTGCTGAGGCAGGAGCAGGGCTAGGCAGGAGGGGACTGCATTGGCAGAAGACTGAATGATAAGAAGAGATAGGACAAGATCTGCTGGGAGGCAGCAACCATAATTCAGTGAGGAGCAGTAAAACAGTGAGGAGCAGTGAGTTTGGACAAAGGTGGTATCAGTGGAAATGAAGAGAATTGCTGTGGGTCAGCTTATCAGTTAGGGACACATTCAGTACCCAGTAGACTGTTCCGAGTCCCGCCAATTTTGGATTTTTAAATGAAACTTTATTTCTCCACCTCTGAACGTAACCTTTTCTTTCTCTTTCTACGTAGTGTAATTTGTTAGTATCATCTAAAGGCGATGTATTTGGGAATTGGGATTATATATAACTTAGTTATTTTGTGGTGAATAACTAGAAAACTCTATGGACTTGTAAGTGTATGTCACATAAACCAAAGTAGTAGTATTACTCCCTTATAGCATGTCAAAATACCAGGAAGAAAATTCTATGAAATGAGTCACTAGCCAAACTGTCTAGTTAATACTGTTATATTGTCAGAAGCTAAATTTAATATTTGCTGACTATAAAAATGTCATCAAATGGAGTTTATTTTTATAATAATAACCTTTATTGAACTTTAAATAGGAATTACCTAAAAATCCGTGGGAGAAATTGTCTATTCACCTCTATTTTGATGGAATGTCACTTTCTTATTTTATGGCATACTATAAATACTGTACTTCTGAACATACTGAGGAGATGTTGAAAGAAGTAAGTGAACTATTTTTCTATAAAAATCTAAAGTGTAGAACAGACTAGTTAAAATGTCACATTTTGTCTTACACTATGTCTTAAATATGATTCTACATATCTGATCTATTAAGAGAGTCTAGAGGACTTACACATTTTTGCTGAGAAAGATAAATAAGACTGTGTCATGCTTTATAAGTGTCCTGTAAAAGACTTTAATTACATTAAGATTCAATCAGTGTTTCTGTACCTTCAAACCTAGCGTGATGCCCATGCTATTAAGTGTTGTTTGAATGTAGGGATGCACGTTCTAAAATCTCTATAGAATTCAATACCAGAAGAGGGCTCTTGCTCCAGGTCAAATATTTTTTCCTTTTACTTGACACAAAAGCCATGTATTACAAAATTTCTCTCATTTGCCTTCTCACAGGAAACCCAGAGGCACATTTTGAACTTAGCTTCCATTACTGGCTCATTCCTTGCCTGGTGCTTCTGTGGTTTAGTGCTTTAAAAACTATAGCCTGTTACAAGATATGGTTTCACATTTCAAGCTGCTATAAATCTTTTATAGGAATAGATTATGCATCATTATATTTTATATCACAAGATATTTTTATTTCTAGAGTTGCAGTCTACTTTTTAGACTTTTTAATATTCATTTTGGTGATAGTACACAACCAAACATTGTTCCATGGATAAAGAAAACTACTTTCTTCTCTCAAATAGAAATTGTGCTATAACTTTGTACCTGTAATCCTCACTGCCAGCTTTTTCTTTAAAGCAGAGGTGTGGTTGTGGGTGAGTGGGGGTGTGTGTGTGTGTGTGTGTGTAAAAGAGGTTCCGTCCGTTATTAAACAAGTTTTATAAAGATTACTTAGTCTTTCTGTTCTAGTTGTACTATTCACTGTGAACATTTTAAAGGGAAAGGTAAGACCTCCCACTCTTACAATAAATGAATTAGCATTGACATACATGTGTTAACATACATTTGAAGTTTCTGATTGTTGAAAACTTAAGATGGTGAGATTATTCAGAACATTAGATTTTCCTGTAATTGATCTGAAATTAACAAATGAATACCAACAAGAAAATGCACCCAGTTTTTGTGGGGATGAAATACGGAAAGTACCTTAAAACAATACAGCTAAAGGTGATTTTACTCAATACTATATTATTTCAGAAACCAAGATCAGATCATGATAGAAAGTATGAAGAGGAACAGTGGGAAATAAGGTTTGAGGTAAGTAACAATCCAAGTATTTTGGAAACTTTGGACACTTCATTAATACAAAGGATCTGATACAGGACAGAAAGAGCTTTCTTTTATAACGTTTTATTGAAATATTATTGATGTATCATAGAATTTACCTATTGAATATACAGTTCAGTGGTGTTCAATATTGTTCACTGTTTTGTAACCATCACCGCTATCTATTTCCAGAACATTTTACACCCCCCAAAAGAAGCCCTGTACCAGCTGCAGTCATTCTGCATTCTTCCTTCCCTAACTTCACGACTTCTGTCCCTATGGATTTGCTTATCCTGTACATTTCATATAAATGGAATCGTATAATATGTGGTCCTTTGTCACTGGCTTTTCACTTAGCATAACGTTTTCAAGGTTCATCCATGTTGTGTGTAACAGTGCTTCACTCCTTATTGCTGAATCACATTCCACTGGATGGATATGTTTTGTTTACCCTTCATCTGTGGGTGGACACTGGATTGTTTCCGCCTTATGGTGATTGCGAGTAATGCTACTGTCTGATCAGGTACAAGTTTTTATGTAGACATTTGTTTTCCCTTCATTAGGGTATACACCTAGTAGTGGAATTACTGAGTCTATGGTAACTATGTTTAACATTCTAAAGATCTCCAAGACTGTTTTCCAAAGTGGCAGCATCATTTTACATGCATGCCAGTAGGGTGTGTGTAAGGACCCCCTTTTTTCCACTTCCTCACCAAATTACTACTTGTAATCTGTTTTTCTAGCCATTTTAGGATAGGCGTGAAGTGGCATATCATTGTCGACTTGATATGCTTGTCCTGGTGATTAGTATTGTTGAGCGTCTTTTCATGTACCTATTGGCCATTTATAAATATATATATATATATATTTTTTTTTTTTTGAGAAATCCCTTCAAATCAGTTCCCCATTTTTATTTGGGTTATTTATCTTTTCATTGTTGAGCTCTAACAGTTCTTTATAATTATGCATGCAAGTACCTTATCAAATATATGATTGCAAATATTTTCTTTTATTCTGTGGGTTGTCTTTTCACATTAACGGATTTGAGAGAGTCTTGCTCCATTGCCCAGGCTGGTGTTGAACTCCGGGCCTCAAGCAGCCCTCCTGCCTTTTTGCAGAGTAGCTGGAACTAAAGGCATGGACCCCCACACCCAGCTTTCTTTTCACTTTTTTGATAGTGTCCTTTCAAGTACCAAAGTTTTTAATTTTGATGAAGTCCAGTTTATCTGTTTGTTTTCTTTTATCACTTGGACTTTTTTTGTGCAGGAAGAGTTTACTTAAGTAAACCTTTGTAATTTATGAAAATAACATAACCTTATTGTAAATTGCCTATTACTTACTTAAAAAGTTCAACAAATTTCAACAGTGGCTGATCACTTTTTGCTGAATTTTCCTAGGTTCAAACTTTTTTTTGTTTTGTCTACCAGTTTGAAAACATTAAATAGTAATAAATTAACCTACAAATTTGAATATGATGGTTTTACTTAAGATAATTACCTTATTCTTGAAGAATAAGAACTTTTTATGAAGATATTGTGCCGGGCGCGGTGGCTCACGCCTGTAATCCCAGCACTTTGGGAAGCTGAGGCAGGTGGATCACAAGGTCCAGAGATCAAGACTATCCTGGCTAACATGGTAAAACCCTGTCTCTACTAAAAAAAAAAAAAAATACAAAAAAATTAGCTGGGCGTGGTGGCAGGCACGTGTAGTCCCAGCTACTCAGGAGGCTGAGGCAGGAGAATGGCGTGAACCCAGGAGGCAGAGCTTGCAGTAAGCTGAGATCGCACCGTTGCACTCCAGCCTGGGTGACAGAGTGAGATTCAGTCTCAATAAATAAATAAATAAATAAATATATTGCTTGTATTTGCAGAAAAACATGCACCACATTTTTATACACATTTGCTTTTAACAGTTACTAGGTGCCATGGTCGTCTTGGGAATCACATAACTGTAGTATTCCTTATGCTTTCATGGGGCTTAAGAGAAAGCCCACCATTCTGATGATTTTAACTTAAATTTTCTTTTAGCATTTCATGTATTATTTTAGTTTTTATTAGAAAGTACTTAAATACTGCAAAAATGTATAAAAGGAAGAGGGATCTGTTCCTCATTCTGCACCTCAAACACCGCAGCCCTCATTGGTGGCAGTTACTATTAACTATTCTTCTAGAATTGTATGTGTATGTGTAGATAATATGCATATCAATAAACATACATGCATTTTTTTGCACAAAACGCTTTAGAATTAGAGGACAAAAGAATACTAAAGATCTTTGATTGTCATCACATTTTGGTCCTACTGTAACAAAATCATTTTATGGTGTTCAGTATTTAAGAGAGCTTGCTTTCTGCTAATTGAAAACTAAATTGGCACCGTCATGAATTTTTATAATGTAATAGATTTTCATCCTCATTCTGAAATTTGAATTTTTCTGTGGTGTTTTAGGAATTGCTTTCGTCTGAAACAGACACTCCTCTTTTACCACCATATTTGTCTTCATCTCTGCCTTCCCCAGGAGAACTCTGTGCTGTTCAAGTCAAGCACGTTGTCTCACCTAATGAAGTATGTGATCTAAATGATTAGTTGGTGATTAAAAACATAACAATCTATCTTGGTCTTAAACACCAGAAGTGACTCTTCACTTCTCTATCTTCCTGATTTCAAATGTTGCAAATTCGTGATCTCTAGTTTGCCCCACCCTATAATACCCTCTTCAGATATTTGTTAATATTTAAGGCAAGTGTTTTTTAAGGACCTACTGGGTTCCCAGTGTTATGCTGCTTTATTCAATGTTATGCTTATATCCGATATTTAGATTTTTAAGGTGGAACCGTTTCTATCTATGAAATCTTTTTTTTTTTTTTTTTTTTTTTTTTTGAGACGGAGTCTCGCTCTGTCGCCCAGGCTGGAGTGCAGTGGCGCGATCTCGGCTCACTGCAAGCTCCGCCTCCCGGGTTCCCGCCATTCTCCTGCCTCAGCCTCCCGAGTAGCTGGGACTACAGGCGCCCACAACCGCGCCCGGCTAATTTTTTGTATTTTTAGTAGAGACGGGGTTTCACCATGGTCTCGATCTCCTGACCTTGTGATCCGCCCACCTTGGCCTCCCAAAGTGCTGGGATTACAGGCGTGAGCCACCACGCCCGGCCTATCTATGAAATCTTAAACATCTTGCTTTCCTTCCTCTTCCCGCATTGAACTCTTCCACTTAACCACCTGGCTGACGCTGTGTCCCACTTAACTAGGTTGGTCTGCCTCCCCTTAGGGTATAGCTCCATGTTGTTCATTGAGGTATCCCCAGAACCTAGAGTAGCGCCTGGTAATACTAGGCACCTGGTGAATATTGATTGAATGATGAATAAAGGCACTGAAAGTTCAATTACTTGTCCTTGGCTAACAGAGAGAGGAAGAAATAAGTAGCTTCAGCAGCTCCTTCATAGGCCATTCTCTCACAGGCAGGGGAAGGATTTGCTTTCTAATTTCATCAGAGAGCAGAGTAAGTAGCATGTTATGCTGTATGTAGTTGCTAAACAACTATTGCTGGTTTTGGTAATTTTGCTTATTTATTGCTGCATCACAATTTACCCCTCAACTTAGCAGCTTAATACAAACACACATGAGGGTCAGGAGTCTGGGAGATGCTGAGTTAGGCACACTCTAGCTCAGGCTCTCAGGAGGTTGCAGCCATGATGTTGGCAGGGGCTGCAGAAACCACTTTCGAAAAGACTCACTCACATGGCACCACCTGGAAGGCTCTGTTTCCTGCCTGTGGCCTCTCCGATTGTCTGCTTGCAGCATGGCTGTGGCTTCCTGGCACATGAAATCCCTGGGACAGCTCTACCAAGACAGAAGCTACATGTCCTTATATGCCAGTCTCAGGAGTCACACACTGTCACTATAGTTGTGTGGTTTTTTCTATTTGTTTGTTTGTTTTGAGATAGAGGACACGTTTTGTCATACAGGCTGGAGAGTGCAGTGACATAAACATAGCTCACTGAAGCCTTAATTTCCCAGGCTCAAGCATTCCTCCTGCCTTGGGCTCCCGAGCAGCTGGGACTACAGGTGTGTACTACCATGCCCAGCTAATTATGATTACTACTACTGTTGTTATTATTAAACAGAGTCTTGCTCTGTCTCCCAGGCTGGGGTGCAGTGGTGCGATCTCAGTTCACTGCAAGCTCCACCTCCCGGGTTCATGCCATTCTCCTGCCTCAGCCTCCAGAGTATCGAGACTACAGGCGGCCGCCACCACGTGCGGCTAATTTTTGTTTTGCATTTTTAGTGGAGACGAGGTTTCACCATGTTAGCCAGGATGGTCTCGATCTCCTGACCTCGTGATTCACCCCCCCCCTCGGCCTCCCAAAGTGCTGGGATTACAGGCGTGAGCCACCGCGCCCAGCCTCATGATTTTGATTCTTAGTAGAGATGCGGTCTCACTGTGTTACTCAGGCTGGTCTTGAACTCATGAGCTCAAGTGATCTTCCCACCTCAGCCTTCCAAAGTGCTGGGATTATAGGCATGAACCTCCATGCCCAGCCTAATCGTGTTGTCTTGATCACAAGATAAGTGTGGTAGGATGTGGGAAGGAATAGGAGGTGAATATCAGGAGGTGTAGAGGTCTCTGGGGGCATCCCTGGAGGCTGTCTGCCACAGTAATTTTGTCCACATAAATGCTTGAAATTCCAGAATCTGAAAGTTTTCCTTTCCTTCTCCCCACTTAGGTGTATATTTGCCTTGATTCTATAGAAACTTGTAACCACTCTAACCAGCATAGTGACACAGATGATAGTGGAGTCAGCGGGGAATCAGAATCCGAGAGCCTTGATGAAGCACTGCAGAGGGTTAATAAGAAGGTAGAGGCACTTCCTCCTCTGACGGATTTTAGAACAGGTATACTTAGTACATTTGAATGAAACAGGATACTTAATAAAACTTGGATTTTGTTTTAATGGGCTGATGACCTTGGGATATCTCTAATGTTGATATTTGTCTTGTATTCACTTTACATGCATGATTTCCTGGAATCCTCGAGATACCCAGAAGATGACCTCTTTCTCATTTTCTAGATAAGGAAGGTGAACTAAGAGACATTAGTAAACTCCCTTGGGGGGCACGTTCACGTTGCACAAATGAGACGGTGTTGGAAAAGTGCATAAAGATTATTTTCTGAGTTTGAGGTTATCAGTAGCTGAAGTTGGAAGAGTTGTCATTCAGACCTTAATGGTCATCATTTTAATTACAAGCCACCTACGATAATCGTGAGGTGGAGGCTCAAAGTATGACCTGTTCTGTCAGGTCACATTTCTACTCTTTCATCTTTTCAGTCCATTCCTCCCATCTTTATTAAATGTGTGTGGCTCTCCTCTGAGGAAAATGTGTCTGGTTACTGCAGTATGTGATAGGGATGTATTCTTGATATTCTAGCAAAGGGAAAACCATCATCTTAATGTCTTACCAGTATTCCGTGAGTTTTGTGTTTGGTTTTTGAGACAGAGTCTTGTTTTGTTGCCCGAGCTGGAGTGCAGTGATGTGATCTCGGCTCACTGCAACCTCCTGCTCCCGGGTTCAAGCGATTCTCCTGCCTCAGCCTCCCAAGTAGTTGGGATTACAGGTGCATGCCACCATGCCCAGCCAATTTTTGTATTTTTAGTAGAGATGGGATTTCCCCATGTTAACCAGGCTGGTGTCAAGCTCCTGAACTCAAGTGAACTGCCCACCTTGGTCTCCCAAAATGCTAGGATTATAGGCATGAGCCAACTTGCCCAGCCTTTTTTTTTTAAAGATGAGTCTTGCTCTGTCACCCAGGCTGGAGTGCAGTGGTGCTCACTGCAACCTCCGCCTCCTGGGCTCAAGCAGTCCTCCTACCTCAGCCTCCTGAGTAGCTAGGATTACAGGCATGTACCACTATGCCCAGCTAATTTTTGTATTTTTCGTAGAGACGGGGTTTCACCATCTTGGCCTGTCTGGTCTCAAATTCCTGACTTTGTGATCCACCTGCCTCGGCCTCCCAAAGTGCTGGGATTACAGGCGTGAGCCACTGCACCTGGCCCAGATGAGATTCTTTATTGTTTCACTGATGACTTTTTTTTTTTTTTTTTTTTTTGAGACAGAGTTTCACTCTTGTTGCCCAGGCTGCTGGAGTGCAGTGGCTCAGTGTCGGCTCACTGCAACTTGTGCCTCCCACGTTCAGCGATTCTCCTGCCTCAGCCTCCCAAGTAGCTGGGATTACAGGCACGTACCACCTCGCCTGGCTAATTTTGTATTTTTAGTAGAGATGGGGTTTCTCCATGTTGGTCAGACTGGTCTCGAACTCCTGACCTCTGGTGATCTGCCCACCTCGGCCTCCCAAAGTGCTGGGATTAAAGGCATGAGCCTCCGTTCCTGGCCCTGATGAATTTATATATGAAAGAAATTGTCTATAACTCTTTAATTAAAATCACTTGAAATAAAAATCTTTATTCATTAGTCATGTATTTCAATGTCACTTGCCCACAAATAGAATTCTCTGTGAAATTACATAAAAAGCGTATGACATAAGGAAGTAGAACAAGATAGGAAACTGAGGCACATGCCATCACTCTGAAATCTAAGGATGTACAAAGGGAAGTGTATACTGTACTAATTTTTCCACAGTTTAACTCAAGCCTAGCACTCATTAGTACACTTTTTTTTTTTTTTACTGAGCTTGTGTCAGGTACCATGTTAGGAATACAAACAACAGTTCTGCACTCAAGAACAAGTGCTCTAAGCAGAGAAGAGACAGATAAACCAAGTAGAGTATGAAAAGAATAGCTTCTCTTAAAGGAGTGTGTGTAATGCTGTAGAATCAGGGAAAGCAGTGATCAGTTGTTAGGGCTTTGTTGGTCATGTTGGAGCTGGGCTTTGAAAGAAGAATGATAACTGCTCAAGGCAATGAATACCCTAAAAACTGTCAGAATGTTTTCTTGATGTTTATGATAAACATCATAAAAAAGAAGGGCTCAGGAAAACACTCTAGATGAGGGGGATAGTCATAAGCTAAATAGAAGGATCAAAATTTTAAGTAATCCTGTTTAGGTAACTCATTGAGGAAATGTGGTAGAAGTTGTTTGGGAGAACAAACAACTGAAGACGCCTGTAAATTGTAATAAGGACTTGATATTACAGGCAGTTAAGGTGTACCATTAAAGAATTTTAAATAAGAGCAATGTAATTGCATTTTTAAAAATTTAATTCTGGTGGTCCCACAGCAAATGAACGGGAGGACAGAATGGAAGGCAGGAACAGCAAATAGTTATCATCCTTTGCCAAAGATGATGGCCCACGCTAGAAGAGACTAGGGGAGTATCAGAAGTTGGGGCAGTGGCAATATGAGCTAATAAGCTCATAATAAGAATACAAGAACTAGCAACTGAGAATGGGAGAAGTGCCTTTATTTAGTGAACAAAGACTTACAAAATACGAACAGAGAAAGAGAAGCCAACATAAGGCCAACTGTTTAGTGTTTAATTCTGGATGGTGAGCATATATTTGTTACATTTTCTTCTTTGTACTTTTCTGTATTAAACATTTTTGATACATAATTGTATATATTTATGGGGTACATGTGATATTACATGCATAGAGTGCGTAATTATCAAGACAATAGGGTATTCATCACCTCGAGCAGTTACTTCTATGTGTTGGGAACATTTCAAGACTTCTGGTTAATCTGAAATATACAATCCATTGTTGTGAACTAGGTACCTTACTCTGCTATCAAATATTGGAACTTATTCCTTCCAACTATATGTTTGTACCTATCAACCAACCTTCTTCATCCCCCAACCCCAAACACATGTATATTTGCCTTTTATGGCCTCGTGTGACCATTAATCTACTTGTTATCCTCATGAGATGCACTTTTTTAGCTCTCATATGAGTGAGAACATGCGATACTTGTTTTTCTGTGCTTGTCTTAGTTAATATAATGATCCATCCATGTTACTGCAAATAACAGGATTCCATTCTTTTTTATGGCCAAATAGTATTCCATTGTGTATATAATCAGCACATTTTCTTTATTCATTCATCTGTTGATGGACACCTGGGTTGATTCCATATATTGGCTATTGTGAGTAGTGCTGCAACAAACATGGGGTGCAGGTAGCCCTTTGATATGCTGATTTCCTTTGGATTAAAAATATTTAATAAAAGACCATATGACTTTTTCCCTTTTTCTGTCTTTCCAGAAATGCCTTGCCTTGCAGAATATGATGATGGCTTATGGTATAGAGCGAAGATTGTTTCCATTAAAGAATTTAATCCTTTATCTATCCTAGTACAATTTGTTGATTATGGATCAACTGCAAAGCTGACATTAAACAGGTTGAAAATAAATGTCGGGGTGTTGAATTAGGTTTCTTTTTTTAAAAAATAATTTTCTTATTGAGAATATTTTGTCTCTTTTAAAAGAAAAGGGTTAATCTAAGGCTGTTTATAAATTGGGAATTTTTATCGAGTTAAAGTATACATAAAATTTACCATTTTAGCTTTTTTATTTTCCTGAGATGGAGTCTTGCTCTGTCGCTCAGGCTGGAGTATAGTGATGCAATCTCGGCTCCCTGCAACCTCCGCCTCCCAGGTTCAAGCGATTCTCCTGCCTCAGCCTCCCTAGTAGCTGGAATTACAGGTGCCTGCCACCATCCCAGCTGATGTTTTTATATTTTTAATAGAGACGGGATTTCGCCATGTTGGCCAGGCTGGTCTCGAACTCCTGACCTCCGGTTATCCCCCCACCTCAGCCTCCCTAAGTGCTGGGATTACAGGCGTGAGCCACCACACCTGGCCCATTTTAGCTATTTTTAAGTATAATAACTGGCATTAAATACATTCACAAGGTTATACAACTACCACCACTTTCCATTTCCAGAACAATTTTGTTATTCCAAACAGAAACCCTGTACCTATTAAATAATAAGATCATAGTCCATTCTCACCTAATCCCTAGTAACCCATGGTCTCCTGTCTCTGAACTTGCCTGTTCTTGGTACCTCATATAAGTAAATTCATACAGCATTTGTCCTTTTGTTTTGGCTTATTTCAATAGCATAATTTTTAAAGATTCATCCATGTTGTAGCATGTGTCAGAATTTACTTCTTAAGGCTGAATAATATTCCATTATATATATGAGGGGGTCTTCAAAAAGTTCATGGAAAATGCATACTATGAAAAAACTGCATGGATTTCAAAAATTTTTCACCAAAATTGTGCTAACTTGTTCTAACATGTCTGAACAGGATCTTATTTGAGACACTAAAAAGGGTAAGTGCAACATGAATTCTGCTCATATTGAAACAACAACAAACATCAAATTTATGGTGAAGCTTGGGTGGAGGAATGGTGATACCATTTTTGCTTTATAAAAACTTTATGGAAACAGTGCCCCAAAGAAAGCAGTTTACAAATGGATAACTTGTTTTCTGAAGGGATAAGATGATGTTGAAGATGAAGCCCGTAGCAGTAGTCCTTCCACATCAATTTGTGAGGAAAAAAAAATTAATCTTGTTCATGCCCTAATTGAAGAGGACTGACAACAGCAGAAATACTAGCCAACAGCAAAGACGTTTCAGTTGGTTCAGCTTATACAATGCGGACTGAAAGAGCTGAGGAAACTCTCCACTCAGTGGATGCCAAACCTGTCGGACCCAGGTCAGCTGCAGAGAGGAGCAGAGCTTTCAGTGGAAACTGTAGACAAGCAGGATGAGGACCCTGAAGCATTTCTTCAAAGAACTGCAATTGCAGATGAAACGTGACTTTACCAGTGTGATCCTGAAGGCAGGGCACAGTGAAAACAAGAGGCGGAAGTGGTCCGGTCAGAAATGGACTGGTCAAGAGCAAAGGTCATGGCAACCATTTGTTTTTTCTTTTTTGGATGCCGAAGGCATTTTGCTTGCCGGCTTTCTGGAAAGGCAAAGAATGACAACATCTTCTTCTTAGGAGTGTTTGAGAAAGTTGGTCAAAGCTTTAGCAGGAAAACGCCTGGGAAAGCTTCACCAGAGTCCTTCCCCACCACAGTGCTCCTGCTCATTCCTCTCATCAAACAAGGGCGATTTTGCAAGAGTTTTACCTAAATCATTAGGCATCCACTTTACAGTCCTGATGTGGCCCTTTCTAGATTGTTTTTTGTTTCCTAATCTTAAAAAGTATTTAAAGGGCACCCATTTTTCTCCAGTTAATAATGTAAGAAAGATCACATTGACATGGTTATATTCCCAGGACCCTCAGTTCTTAAGGGATGGACTAAAGGGCTGTTATCATAGCTTACAAATGTGTCATGGTCTTGATGGAACTTATGTTGAGAAATAAAGTTTACATTTTTTATTTTCATCTTAATTTCATCTTTCCATGAACTTTTTGAAGCCCCCTCATACAGTGTATACTACATCTCATTTATCCCTTCCCTGGAAGGTGGAACTTGGGTTGCTGCCCACTTTTGGCTTTTGTGGATAATGCTTCTATGAACGTGGGTGTACATTTATATCTTTGAGTACCTTCTCTCAGTTATTTTGGGTATATACCCAGAAATGGAACTGCTGGATCATATGGTCTATCCTAATTTTTGAGGAACCTCCATGCTCTTTCCCACAGTGGCTGCACTATTTTACATTCTCACTAAGAGCACAAAGGTTCCAGTTCCTGCACATCCTCACCAGCACTTGTGGTTTTGTTGTTTTATAGTAGTCATCTAGTAGGTGTGAGGTGGAATCTCACTTTGGATTTGATTTGCATTTCCCTCATGATTAGTGATGTTGAACATCCTGTCATGTGCTCGTTGGTCATTTGTAGATCTTTAATGTCCATGTTTATGTATGTTTTCTCCCATTCTGTAGGTTGCCTTTTTGCTCTGTTGTATCCTTTGATACACAGAAGTTTATTTTTTTAAGAAATCCATTTTATCTGATTTTTCTCATTTCCTGTGCTTTTGGGGTCGTATCCAAAAAAATCGCTGTAAAATCCAATGTTACAAAGCTTTTCCCTTATGCTTTCTTTCTAAGAATTGTATAGTTTCAGCTGGAAGAGAATTTTAATTTAAGAATTTCTTTTGTGACAGACTGTGCCAAATTCCTCCTCATCTTATGCGGTATCCAGCTCGAGCCATAAAGGTTCTCTTGGCAGGGTTTAAACCTCCCTTAAGGGATCTAGGGGAGACAAGAATACCATATTGTCCCAAATGGAGTATGGAGGCACTGTGGGCTATGATAGACTGTCTTCAAGGAAAACAACTTTATGCTGTGTCCATGGTAAGTGTCTCAACTAGCCACAATTATTGTAAAGCTATTTCTGTGTCCACACTTTGTCAAGTGTTTCTATGCAATGTCTACATGCAAGAGTATACTAAAGCATATAAAGCTATATAGGATATAGTTTATATGTATAGCTTTACATATACATATAAAGCTTAATTTTAAGGCTTGTTAAAATGTCTTAGTTTATGTTTAACAAACTGCTTACCCCTATGGTGATATAAAATATCATTTATGTAATTAATAAAATGCTCAAGATGACTATCCCATAATTAATTTATAATAGGGAAACAAATATGCAAACAATTAGTGTGAGGTTGAATGAAATAAGTACTATAACAGAGCTATAGCTAACTTTGTGGGTGGGGGAAGTGTGAGAAGAAATGATTATTTGCATCTGGAGAGGTCAGGAGAGGGTGTTTGAGCTGCTGCTTAGAAGCCACTCAAGTATTTAACTGAATAAGTAAAACAGGAACGTGGCATTTCACCTGCATTCTAAAAGAAGCGTGGGAAAGAATGGTAGTTCTGGTCATTATAGAAAGGCTTGAATTATACTAATTGTACTAGTCTCATAATTGTACTACTTTTGAATTATTTGATATAGTAGAACCTGCATCAAAAGGTCAACTAAAAAACTCCAGACTGTTTCATGTAAATGTTTTCTTGTTCTGAGGCTCAGCATGTCACAGTAGCCCACAGACAGAATCTGGCCTGTACCTTGTTTTATTTAGCATAGTGTTTTAAAATTGGAAATCTTACCCAAGAAGTCTGTATTTCTGGCCCTGATTAGATATTCTAAAAACTAGGAATCCTGGGTCTTCCCATCCCCCTGAAATGGCAGTCAGCTGAAAGCGTAGCAACAGCCCCTTAGACGGGAACGTGTAACGTGACGTTCAGTTCACCTAGTCCTCACTGCTGGTGTGCAGCTCAACCTGCTTCCCTCCTTTGTGATTCCTGCCTGGTGCCACGATTTGGGGATTCCTGACACACTGGCTATGACACAGATGAGCTCATAATCAGTCAGCATGGTTCCTGGAAAGTGCTTTTTGAAAATCCCTGTATATATGCTATTGCATGTGCAGAGTGGTATGACTAGCTCATCCAGGCTTTCTCTCAACCTAGTGAAAATACAGACAGGGCAAGTATTTCTTATAGATATGTATTTTTTCACTTCTCTAATATTCAAAATCTTGTGAGTATATGAGGATAATCAGAACCATAGATATATGAGAGGATTTATTAAGGGAACTGGCTCACACAATCACAGGTGAAGTCCTATGATAGGCTGTATGCAAGCTGGAGAACCAGAGAAGCTGGTAGCCTGGGTCAGTCTGGAGGCCTCAGAACTAGGGAAGCTGACAATGCAGTTGCTAGTCCGAGGCCAAAGAGCCCCTGGGAGGTCACTGGTGCAAGTCCTACAGCCCAAAAGCCAAAGAATCTGGAGGCTGATGTCCGAGGGGAGGAGGAGAAAAGGTGTCCCCTACTCAGGAAGGAGAGCAGAGAACCCCCTTTCTGCCTGTTTGTCTCCCAGCCAACTGGATGTCCCTTGCCCACATGGAGAGTGGGTCTTCCTCTGTCCACTGATTTAGCACCAGTCTCCTCTGAAAACACCCTCACAGACACACCTAGAAATGCTTCACCAGCCATCGAGGCATCCCTCAATCCAGCGAAGTTAACAACTAATATTAACCATCACTGTCAGTTTATGCATAAAGGTATAATGCTTTGTGTGGAATGCAAATGACCTGTAACAAGGGATGGTGGTGGCAAAGCCCCCTGGCTTCATTTAGGAAAACCTTGTGAGAAGGAATTTAAATAGAGCAGAAGAATGGAAAGAATGGGGTTTTGCAAGAAACCACCACAGATGCCTTTTGGAAGCATAGAGTATAAAATTATCAATAGGCCCCTGAGAGAACGCCTTTTTCCACCTGTGTGAATGGCCAGATGTGAGAGGGAAAAGGCAGCCAAGTCATTACTGTTTTCTTGACAACTGTATCTTTTAATTTTAGGCTCCAGCACCAGAACAGATAGTGACATTATATGACGAAGAGCAGCATCCAGTTCATATGCCATTAGTAGAAATGGGGCTTGCAGATAAAGATGAATAACGCCTAAGTGTAAGTTCTTGTTCTATTCATAGCATAAGGCATGGGATTAGTGGAGATTAATGCTAGATTGATCAGAAAAGCATCCATGGATTTTCCTTGATTTCTCAAAGGAATGACAGCAACGCTCCCCAAGAATCTCTTCCAGATTTCTTCATAGGCCTTCTCACCTAGTCAGCACTAGTATCAAAGAGGCCCCTATCTGTAAGGACGTTTGGATGGGCTGTCATGACTCTCACAGTACCAGGGTACATGGGGACAGCAGGAGAGAGTGGGCACTGTAAGTAAAGCACATAAATACCCGCTAAGCACACAGAACTACTGAGCAGCCACCATCCTCATACCAAGTTACTGAAGTACGTGGGTAGCCAGCTAACTTTTTAATCTTGTCCATAAGGAATGATTCAGCTAGACTTGCACATTTACATTAAGTAAAGGTTTAAAATAACACATTTTGTTTTTCAGGTATACAGTGCAGAGCATCTATAGAAGCTTAGAAGAAAGTTTTCTGTTATGTTTAGACTATGTCTTACATTTAGACTATTTCAGGCTTAATCTTCTTAACTTGTTCAGCAATAGTGCTTTACCTCTCCTCATTTTTACATATCGAGCTGTTAGGAATTGTGTGGAAAAAAAAAGTTAATAAATGTTTGCTTCCAAACATTTGCTTGTTTTATTTTACCATAATTTCAAAATGAAATAGCTAAGACACATGAAAAAAATTTATTCATTTTATACCTAATGATTCAGCTTAAGAAGTAAGACATTAGTATGAAAAAGCTGCTCCCAAGCACATTCTCCCTGCATTCTGTAGAAGTGTATTAGTATGTTCTTACACTGATAGAACTGCCTGCGACTGGGTAATTTAGAAAGGAAAGAGGTTTAATTGACTCTCAGATACACATGGCTGGGGAGGCCTCAGGAAACTTAACAAACATGGCAGAAGGTGAAGGGGAAGCAAATCACCTTCTTCACAAGGTGGCAGCAGGGAGAAATGCAAAGCAAAGCGGGGGAGACACCCCTTATAAAACCATCAGATCTTGTCAGAACTCATTATCATGAGAACAATTGGAGATTTTGGGTGGGACCACAGCCAACCATATTAAGAGGTAAATACTACTGTTATGATTTGGTGTTTATCATTCATATAAAGGTCTATATAATTTTATTACATATGAATGCATCCATAAATGATACAGTATTGCTCTGTGTATTTTTTAATGTATCTGCTGTCACACAATCATCTTTTATTTTCTATTTTGTTTGCTATTTATCCATGTTGGTATGTGTAACTCAATTCACTTTTACTGCTGTATCCATCCGTGCACATAATTTATCCTGATACTCCTTTACCAGTTTTTTTCTCATAAATATTCCTTTAGGAGCCTTGTATACATGAGCAGTTTTCTAGTACATATACATAGTGATGGAATTTGCTGGGTCATGGGGTTACTTTACTTTTACAATTACTTTCCAACTACTTTTTTGCTTTCTGAACAGTATATTCTGCCAATTTATCCCACCACTGGTTGTCTGAGCTCCGTGTCAGCACTTGGTGTCGCCAGACTTTTGCCAGTGGTATTAGTAAGAAAAGGTATCTCACTGCGTTATCTCGTTGAATATGCATTCACTGGTTTATTAGCTGGTGACCATTCTGTCACTTGTTTATTGCTTGTTCATATTTTGTCTATTTTTCTATTGAATTATTTGCAATTTTCTTACTGATTTGTAGAAACGATGCATTCTAATCATCCCTGATCCGTTGTATGTCTTCGAGTCTGGGGCTTGCCTTTCCCGTTTTGTAATATCATTTGACAGAAATGTTCACTCATTTAGCAACATTTTTTCCTCTTTTTTTTTTTTTCCCCCTTTGAGGTAAGAGTCTCACTCTCACCTAGACTGGAGTGCAGTGGCATGGTCTCAGCTCATTGCAATCTCCGCCTCCTGGGTTCAAGCGATTGTCCTGCCTCCCAAGTAGCTGAGATTACAGGCATGCACCACCACACCCAGTTAATTTTTGTATTTTTAGTAGAGACAGGGTTTCACCATGTTGGCCAGGCTGGTCTCGAACTCCTGACCTCAAGTGATCTGCCAACTTTCGCCTCCCAAAGTGCTGGGATTACAGGCATAAGCCACCATGCCTGGCCTATCAATGTTTTCCTTTAAGGTTTGTGCTTTTTGTCTCATTTAAAAACCCTTACCTCTTCTGAGATAGATTATATACATATATGTACTTTCTTTGAAAAGTTTTATTTTTCATATTGTTAAGTCACCTGGAATTGATAGATTTCATTAACAAAACCTGATTCATGGTATATGTGACAGGTAAGGTCTATCTAGACCAATCTGTAATTATATAAATTTACAAGTAGGTGACTTGCCCATCCTTCAGGGACATCTTGCCTCCATGAGGCTACAGTAATCTCACTGTGATAAGATGAAGGTAGTGGAGGTCCATGGGTTAACACCGGCTACTCATCGTTCATGCCCCTTCTCCTCTCAGGTGTCCCATTTTGAGACATTACAGTGTCTGCCTTGTTATAACTTTTCTCCCCACTATGATTACTACTGGTTGTATGTGACCTATTTATATTCATCCACTGTTGTAACTCCCCATTCTATTATAACTAATGAACCTGTGTAGTAGATCAAATGCTTTAATTTTGGTACTAACTGAACATAGTAATATTTTGGCTACAGAGACGTGTTTACTCCTTGAGTACACTTTCTGTGCAAGTCCAGTGCTCTATGGCTGATGTGCCTGTGGGACATGTATGTAATGTACTTCCTGTACTTCTTGGTTTTTATAGCCATTTCTAACCAATAAACACACCCACTTATTGTAAAAACCTGTACACAGTTTCTAAAGAGTAAAAATGCTTTCCTTACTCTGTTGAAAGGCAGGGTAGGTGAATTATAAATGACAGCTATCATTGCATTTCAAAGAATATAAAAATGAAGATGCCACAGGATAAACATTTATTTTAGAATCCAATCTTTTCCCCACACATACACAATAAATTAAACAGAATCCACAATAAATGTACATTTTTTAACAAGAAAAATCAGTTACTGTTACTTCATGATCACACAGGGATCGTCACAGCTCCGTGTCCATTAGCACATTACCCTCCTTGTCCTTAACTCTTATCCGACCAGATCTGTACTTCGTTTCTTGATGACCGTTTGCATATACGGTTTTAACAGTGCCATCTGGGTATTCCCGTCTCTTGAACTGGGCAGTATGTAGTTCTCTTTGGCCATTATTAAACTCTATGAGTTTGTTGCCATCACTGTAAAATTTAAAATAGAATTTCTTTAAAAAAATAGAAAATAGGCAACAGGAAAACTATTGAAAAGTAGCCTTTTGATTCTGGCAGCTACTTCTGGAGACATCCCTTGGTTCTTTCCCCTGTACAATTGTGATTTTCTTCAGTGGTTCTGCTTCATCATGGTGCTAGTTCCAATTATCAGATTAGCATTTACATGTACCTGTTAAAAGCTTGTTTTAATCATTTATATTTTCACCACAAAATGCTTAGGGATTTTTTTAAACTTGTGTTCTTCCTCTTGTTTGTTATATGAAAATGGGCCCTTCTTTCACACATTTAAAAACCATCTGAGTGCTTGCTCTGTATCAGGTGGGGAAGACAGCCATTCCTGGGAAGGGGCATGATCAAACTTAAAATCTGTTTTGAAAGAATGGAACGAAAAAGCATCAAGTTGACTGCTTGACATGCCTATGGGACATTCATTCAAACTGAACCCCCTAATATGGATGTTGTGTGTCATCAGAAATGCAAGGCTGGGGCACCTTCTGAGCACAGTGAACAGCTGTCACACCGAGTGGTTTTTCTGTGAACATAATGGTGTCATACCGTTGTGCTCTGACAATTGAACATAATGCTGTCATACCGTTGTACTCTGACAATTGTACCATCTGGGAAAATGCTTTCTTCTTGTCCATCAGGAAATAAGTTTTTAACAGTCTGGTCAGGAAACGTGATTTCTTTTCTTCCATCTGGGAAATGTTTTTCTGTTTAAAAAGTTACAATAAATATTTTTTGAAGGAAGGGAAGAATTTAATGAGAGGGTGAAACAAGTTTGTACCTATTTGTCCACTTGAGAAATGTAAGACTTCCAGTCCCTCCGGGTACGTTGTGTGAGTGGTCTGGGCAGCTGCGTAGTAGTAGATCTGTAAAGACACACAGTCAGTCTGCCTTTTCTCCCGAGATGGTTAAGCTGTGGAGGAGAACGCCTCTGGACACATACCACTCTCTGGTCTGGCATGACCTGCTTCACATCACCATTAAAGAAAGTGACGGTGATGGTCTTCCCATCTGCACTCACTTCCTTCCGAGTTCCATTGGGAAACAGTATAACACGACACCCATTCTTATAAACCTTTTCCACCTAAAAAAACACAAGATTGTCACCTAAGGAAGATTTTCTCCTGACCAAGATATGCCTAATTCTCCTCCCAACTGCCGATTTTGAATTTTTTTGTAATAAAATGTAAAACATTCCCTCAAAAGATCCTTTATTTCATCAGAAGTAGCAAACTCGTGATTTTCTAATGTTCTCATTCCTTTTCCATGTATTAGCTGGAATTCATCTAAAAAAGAAAACCTTCCCTTATCAATGATTTGTTACCCTAAAGTAGACGTACAGGAAAGTCTAACTACTACTTTTGACTGTTGCTCTTTGTCCTTCTGTCACTCCTCAAGGATAGCAGTGAACTCTAACCCTATAATTTCAATAGAAATGGACCAGTTTAGGGTATTTGAAAAGTAAATTTTCCATAAACCTGAGGGAAAAATTCCCTCATCACCTCTAACCTGTATATATCCCTTTCCTCCTCATTCCCTTTAGCTGGAACCCCCAGGCAGTTTTCCCACTAAGAAACTTTCCTAAGCATAAGAATAAAACTGTGTTGGCTGGAGACGGGGAGAGAGGCCCCCGATTCAGGATCAGTGTAAGAAAGGCTGCAAGAAAGGAAGACCTAGAATGAACTGAAGCTTTTAAGAAGTGCCAAGGATTACAAAGGCTTTGGAGTAAGAATAAAAATCATACAGCGATTGTATGCCTCCTTTTGCTGAATCTCTGAACGAGAAATGGCATCTAAAGGCAAGTTATCCAAAGAGCCCTTATTTTAGATTCTATGTGTTTCAACTATTTTAACCAATGTTTATTTTTTTTAGAATTCATTATTTCAAAAAAATTTTAACCTTTCCATCAGGATGACTGATTTCTCCCTGTGTGTTGTGCTCTTCCTCTTCCTCTTTATATTCAGGATCTGGGAAGTTCAGTGGTTCAGGTGGCTCCCTGGGAGAGGCAGCCTGTAAGCACAAGACATTTTAGCAGCTAAAACCTCCTCTTACTTCCGAAGCCAGATTCTGATACTAGTGTTTACAAAATATAACATTCATAATGTTAAGTAAAAACTCTTTTACTTATGGCTTAGAAACTTAAGTCTATTCACACATTGATTTCAAGCCTGAGTAATGTATGTTTGAATATATAAAAACAGATTTACTTGTCCCTTATCCGAATTGCCTAAATCACGAGGAGGTGCAGACTTGGATCTTCGAGGTGGATTGCCTATTAGAATAAAATTGTCAGAGTTAGATTTAACAGTTAATTGAAAATTTTACTAGTATGATCAAACATTTCCTTAGTTCATATCCTGTGAACTGCTGTTCTTTATCCATTAGTTAAGGATGTCTTAATGTTTTTCTTTACTAATTTGTAGTTCTCTGACACAGGTACTCAAGTCCTAGATGTCCAAGACAATATCTGTTCTCAGAGTTTACAATCCTGGGGAAGAGACAGGTGATCAAACAGCCTGACAGACAGACCCAAATGTATTTCAGAGACAATCACAAGGTGTAAGGTGCAGATAAAAGGCATCTAACACCTGTGGAATTTGGCTTCACCAAATAATGGGATATTTAGTTAAAACATAAATGCCCTTGTGGCTGTGGTGTAAACTTTCTATAATATGACCAGCACACCAATCACATACTGTACCAGCAACACATACATTACAAAATAAACACACCTCCACCAACAACAAAGTGAGGTGAATCTCTCAAAATACACTGAAGTGCCAGTATTTTCATCCTATGTGCCAATTCATATTGTAAACACTCAACTTGGAAGGGTCTCGAGCAAGTGCCAGAATCTGACCTACATGTTAAAAAGTGTAACGGAGCTGGATGTTACAGGAGAATGGCCTGAAGGAGGAGAGCGAAGGCAGGCGGTCAGCCAACAAGCTGCCGGGCGTGTGAGGCGGCTGTGCTGTGCCTGTGAGACAGGAATGGTTCCATTACACCACGGGAAACGACTGATTTGTAGGTCCCAAACTGCCACACATCAGCAATTTCATGATTCAGTGTAACTAACAGATCCAGAAAATAACATCCGAAGGATCAGTCTAGGGACTGCTGGGAGTGGATGGTGAAGGATAACAGAAAAAGTACTCAGAGTACACAGGCGTCTGGGCTTGAGCCAAGGGGCAGATGGCAGACAAGGCTCTGGGGGACAGCAGGAGTGCTCTGTTTGGGATGACACAAGAATGTCAAGCTTCACCCCCAGAGGTTATCTGTGCAAAGTTAACTATGACTAAAGCTGTGTGACATCATTTCTCATAACCACCTCTACAGAAAAGACTAGAATAATATTCCCATTTTATAGGCAAGAAAACCAAGGCTAAGTGGTTAAATAACCTGCCAAGGTTGTCAACTAATAAAAGGCAGAACCAGGCTGCAAAGCCACTGTATATCAAATTTAATTCTTCTCAGGCTGATTATGAACTAACTTTAACTTGAACCCCAAGTATCCACCAACTAGGCAGGATAAGGAGAGGTGACCGTGGGCATGGACAGGCTCCAGGTGCAAGCACACTGTCCAGAGGACTGTGTGAACCCACCTTGGAAAGTGGGGACAGAGGAAGCTAGGGGGTATACAGTGCCGGAATAGCTGGGTGGGTACTAGGGGAGGGATGTTGATGACCCCAAGAGAGGGAAAGAACTAAGAAGCACAGCCCAAAGGGAAAAGCTGAAAGTGAACTACTTTAAGAATGTAGGTTCATCAAAAGATACTATAAAGAGCAAAAAGACAAGCCATGAACCAGGAGAAGATACTTATTTGCAATATATGTAGGTTAAAAATATACCACTTATACCAGGGGGCCCCAAGCCCCGCCATATACTGGTCTGGGGCCTGTAGGAACTGGGCCACACAGCAGGAGACGAGCAGCGGGTGGGCGAGCCAGCAAAGCTTCACCGGTATTTACAGCAGCGCCCCATCACTCGCATTACCACCTGAGCGCCGCCTCCTGTCAGATCAGCAGCGGCATTAGATTCTCGCAGGAGCAAGAGCCCTATTGTGAACTGCATGTGCGCGGGATCTAGGTTGGGGGCTCCTTGTGAGAATCTAATTAATGCCTGATGATCTGTCACTGTCTCCCATCACCCCCAGATGGGACCATCTAACTGCAGGAAAACAGGCTCAGGGCTCCCCCTGATTCTACGTTATGGTGAGTCAAAATTATTTCATTATATGTTACAATGTAATAATATTAGAATTAAAGTGCACAATAAATTTAATATGCTGAATCATCCCAAAACCATCCCCCTTCCCCCAGTCCATGCAAAAATTGTCTTCCACAAAACTGGTCCCTGATGCCAAAAAGGCTGGGGACTGCTAATGTATACTACCAAAGTGAGCGCATGCTATTGGAAAATGGCACCAACAGACTTGCTCAGTGCAGAGTTGCTACAAATCTTCCATTTGTAAAAAACCACAGTATCTGAGGGCGCAATGAAGCAGAGCATGAGAACATGAGTATGCCATGAAGAGAAGCCATGGACTCCACGGAGGGCAGCTCTGGGCTGCCACTAATCTATGTCTTTAAGCAGGTGGTGGTAACCCAAGTATTTGCTTTGTAATTGTCAAATTGCATATATCTTTTCTAAATTTATTTCATGAAAATAATTTTTTTAAAATTCCAGATTAAAAACTCAGATGTGAATGCAAAAGCGCACAGAAGAAAATGGTGTACTTACGGCCTGAGGATTGAGAAGAATTAAAGTCATGAAAACCAAAACCTATTTTAAAAGACTGGTAAAGTCAACATTACAAGGAAAAACGTTAAAAAACACAAACTGAAAAACTGAACCCAGATTAGGAGAAAATATTAGCAGTCCTTGTAACTGACAAAGGATTAGTATGCAGAATAATTATAAGGAGAAAACACACACACACACACACATCCAAAATTTTAAATGGACAAAGGCACAGGCAGTTCACAAAAGGGGAACCTCAAATGCTGACTGAATGTAAAAAATGCTCACAGGGCCTTACCAGCTCACGGAATGAACCATCATTTTATATCAACTGGCCAGAATTTTGAAGTCTGGCCAGATCAAGTGTTTGCAAGTATGAAGAGCATACTCTGCTGACAGTAAAAAACTGGTACCACCACGGTGCAGAGCAAAGGGAAAACCAGCTGACACGGCCCGGCATCTTCCTCTTCACATGTATCCTAGAGAAGCCACAGGATCAAGACACGCTCTGCAGCCCTCCTCATTAGCATCAAACCTACCTGCCCCTCAGCAGGAATGCTGACGCCATCTCTATGGCTACTAAAATCAATCCACTGGAGGGTTTGTGTGTGAAGATGGGTAAGTCATACGGTATTGAGAGAAAAATTGCAGAAGGACACACAGAATATGAAACAATACCACAAGCTTGAGTGTCCCTTACCCAAAATGCTTGCGAACAGTGTTGCAGATCTCCATTTTTTTTTCCAAGTTTTGAAATATTTGCAAATACTTACTGGTTGAGCATCCCTAATCCACATTCAGAATGCTACAATGAATGTTTCCTTTGAGCATCATTCTTGCCTTCAGAAAGTTTCAGATTTGGGATGCTAAACCAGTATATCAATTTATGAACACAACATGGTAAAAGAATTTAAAAAAATAAGCATGGGCCATTATCAGGGCAGAAATTAACTGGGGGAATAAGATGATGCAGAGGAGCTTCAATTACATTTACAATGTTTTATTAAGTTGGGTATAAACTCTTTATTCTTTACATTCTGAAATGTTTTGTAAAAAGATCATGCAGCCTCTTACCTTGCATTGGAAGATAATTTTTCTTGTATTTTTCTACCTGGGTTCCTGAAGAAATCTGATTGTTTTGAAATCGAACAGATGTGTTCTATAGCATAAGAGAATTTTTTATTTAAAATGAGTGTTAGTCTATTAATACACTAAGTGAAACTAATAAAACTCAGCTAGTGATGAGAACGCCGTGGGTTTTGTTTATTCATATTATTTTCATTTATACAATAGACCAAAACAAGCTGTTATTTAGGAATCCCTACACGCACGCACGCTCCTTTTGACAAACATTCAAGTGAGGACACAGCAGGCAAGGTAACCTGAACCATCTCCTCTCACCATTACAGAGCAGGGTGCTCCCCACTCACACTCCCCCCAGGACAGTCCAGCTGAGCCCAGCTCTCCCCGAGACCACCACGAGCACTCCCTGTGAGGATGAGGTGGGGTGAGTCCTCTCTGCATCCCACCTCCATTTCTGGCCAAATCAAGCCCCAATACTACTTGCCCCAGCCCCCACCAGGTCCCTGCCTGCCAGATGATGCTTCCAGTGCTGTCCTTCTTGGTGTCCTACCTCAGTGGTCAACCCTAGAACTTGTTATTATCAATACTATCAACGTCTGCAATTATCAATAACCACAAAATTACTAATTTCAAGGCATTCTACTTACAAAAATCCAGAAGGTGGGGCATTCTAGAAAATAATCAGCCTGGTCTCTTCAAAAGTTAATGCAATTTAATAAAATGCTAAAGCATTTAGGGGTGAGATGCCATGATTCCTACAACTACCTTCAAATGGTTCAGTGAAACAGGCAGAACTATGGCAAAATGTTCCTAGTGGTTGAATCCAAGTGGGTACCCAGGTGTTAACTGTACATTCTTTCCCCTATTCTCTATTTTGGGAAGCTTTCACACTAAAAGGTAGGGGGCGGCGAGGAGCAGAACGCTACTTTCTCACTACTCTACCGTCTTTGCAGCTCGTTCTGTTAATTTCCTGGCCCTGACCACGCTCACAGCCGACAGACATGGCCCTGCGGGTCCTCGACCCCCAGTGCTTGCCATGTCCTGAAAGCCTCCGGGCCCACACTGTCCTCTTGCAGCTAAAGTATGCTCCGCCGCAGGCACTCTTGTCACACACACTGTTAGCTTCCCTCCCTCTGCTCACTTGGTGGCATTCACTTGGATGACCACAAGCTAAGAACAACATACGTGCAATTCTCGTTTTAAAATTTCAGTCTCTGACCCAGGTGGGCCCAGGTACAGCCACGAATCACTCTATTACCCCAGCCTCTGCTTTTGTTCACACAGATGACCTCTGGCTTTCTGTATCTCCTCCCCTCCTGCCACCTCCGCCCTCACAGAAGCCCGGGCTGTGCCTGCACCTCCCGCCTCTGGGCATGAAGGCCATTGCCTGGCCACAGCCTGCCCTCCACTCCCTGCCTGGACCCAGCTCCTCTCACTTCGCCAACTGTGGTGCTTCTGCAATTCTTCCACTTCCTCCTGCATCGATATCTTCCTCTCCACTGAATCAGTCCAACCACTACACAAACACCTGTTAATTTTACCATCTTAAAAACAAAACATTTTCCCTATGGCCACTACCCTCATGTCCTTAATTTACTGCAAAACTACAAAGCTGTTATCTGCTCCCAGCCAATCAGGCTTTCCTCTTCAACACTCCAGGGAAACAGACCTTCTCAAGGCCCACAGTTCCTCCCACCTGGTAAACCCCACGGCCGGTTTCAGTCCTCTGAGCTGCTGCCACACCCGACACAGGCGGCCACTCTCCTCCTTGCAGCCTTTTCTTCACTTGTTCTCAGGACACCACACGGCCTCCTGGCTCCTGCTCTCTGGCTGCTCACCCACGCCTCCCTGCCTACTCACAGCCCTGCTGCCTCTCCCTGCCCCGTGCTGTATCACACATCGGATGACCCCGGGTGTCTGTCCCCAACCGGAGCCTGTGCTGCCGTGTGCAGCTGCCTAGTTGGATCTCCCGTGTGTCTTGTAGGCATTTCAATGTCCCTGTCCAAGCCTGAGTTCCTGGTGGCCATGTGCTCCCTTCTTGCAGTTGCTCCTAGTCAGTGGCCCCTTCGTGAGACCAACACACAAAACTAAGTTGAGGCCATTCCTGACTCCTTCCTTGATGTCACCACCAACCACACACACAGCTCAACGACAAACACGACTGCTTCTCTCCACCCGCCACCGCCACCCGGTCCCCCGAGCCCTACCGCGTGCCTGGTGTTGCCCACGCTCCCTTCCACCTGTTCCTGGTCTACAGCAGTCAGAGGTAAAGAGGCCTGGCCACCGTTTATTCAGAGCCCTCCAGACTCCCCCTCACTCAAAAAATGCCCAGGTGCATGCTGCCATCTGTTAGGACTCCCATCCACCGCCCACTGTCCCATCCCACCCCAAGGGCTGGCCCACCGCTCCTCGCCCATACTCCGATTGCCCCGTCCCAGGCCCACTCAGGCGCGGCTACAGCCTGGGGCTCCTCTGCAGGCTCAGGCGGCCACCCAGCCACTCCTCACATGCGCTTCCCAGGCCGTCCCACCCAGATGGTGACGCCACTCCACCGCCCTGCTTCTCCTGGTCTCATCACCATCTCACACACCACACGTTTTATTATTTGACTTATTACAGTCTTTCTTCCACCACTGGAATGTAAGCTTCATAAGGGTAAGGAATTTTGTCTGTTCACTGCTGTACCCCAAGCGCCTAACGCAGTGCCTGGCACACCCTGGTTGTTCACAAAGATGAATGAAAGACCAATTACTTGATTAAAAAGGGTCATATGCGTGCAACTCTCGGCCAAAATCTCCCCTGGTTTGTTTTAACAGAGATGATCTGCCTACTGTAGCAAACCTCCTCCACAGGAATTAGAGAAATGAGTCTGCCAAGTACCCGTGTATGGCAACGCTTGGACAATCTTTTTAGTTGTGGTAAAATAGGTATCACATAAAATTCACCGTCTTTGGCATGTTTAGGTGCACACTTCAGTGGCATTAAGGATCTCTGGGGTATACTGCAACCATCGCCCGCCCTCCAGCTCCAGGACACTTTTCATCTTACAAGACGGAAACTATCCATGTTCACAGTCCCTCCCCACTGCCCCCCAGCCCCTGGCAGCCCCATTCTACTTTCTGACTCCATGAATTTGAACGCTCAGATACTGAAGCTCCCCCGGCCTGACAACCCACTGGCCTCCCCGCCTACCGCGAGCTTGTCCTTCTTCTCCACCTCAAGGCTGCGCTCTACGGCTTCTGCTCTTTTCCAGGCATCCAGTCGGAATCTTTCCATCACTTTCATTTCTTCCCTGAGGTCTGTGTTCTCTCTGACTAACATTTCTATCTGGCTTCTGAGACGGCCGTGTGTACTTGACCATTTGGTTTCCTTTCTTTTCAAATCTTCCCGTAAGTCTGCTATTTGCTGTTTTAAAGTCTCTCAAAAAAAAAAAAAAAAAACAAAAAACAAAAAACAAAAAACATTACTACATTACCAGAATTAAGACAACAGAATAGACACCCAGCAATGAAACAGAATAGCCGGCCAGAAAGGGAAGGCTTAGTCAGCAGACGACATTCTAAGACCACTGCGGTTTTCAGCAGCGAGAGGAGGGGATCAGAGTCTCACCACAGACCATCAGCAAACCTAATTCCAGAAGCCAGGAGAAAGGAAGGCAGACAGCATATGGGAGCTAACAGCAGAAAACTGCCATGACCTAGGAAAGACCTCACCTGAGCTATTAACCGAAAGGGATCCATGGGGGAGATCCGGAAAGGAAGAAATGCAACAGGAACTCATGAATAAGTGAAGGAAGAGTAGAGCTAAAGAATAAAAGATTCCAAAGTCAAAACTACCTGCCCTGAAAACTATCTGAAATTCATGAGAAGAAATAAATTTCCAAAAAATTGGTTGTTTTAGAGAGACTAAAATAAGGGGAAATGTCTAAAAGCAATTCGAGATCACGTGCAGCTGCAAGTGAAAGCCACTGACTGCAAGCCAAGGAAGGAGTAGGGCACCGAAGCCCACGAGTGGCGAGGCAGCGGGCGTGGCCCGGCCCATGACCTGCACCCAGTAACCCCTGCGGCAGCCACCCGGCGGCCTGGTGAGGATAGGGAGGACATCCGGGCCCCACCATAGAGGGCATGGACTTTGGATTGGGTGACATCAAGGTTCACGTCCGAGTTTTCTGACTTGAAAGCTTAAAACAAGGTCCACAACCTCCATGAACATCAGGTTTCCCATTTGTGAGACGGATTATGACCAATAAATGAAAACTTTCTGGTAAGCATTTTTATCATGCAGGAAGATGGATTTCATACTAAAATGGTAAAATATAAATCTAAATGGATGCAGAATTCAAGAGCAATTAATATTTACAAAATATCTGTTATCAGGCAGTGTCACAGGCCCTTGCAATACTAAGAACAAAGCTCTATCTGATGAGGCTCACTCTGCCAGAGACAGTGGGGGGTGATGGGAGGGTGGCCGGGGCAGGTGAGGGGGTGACAGGAGAGTGGGAGGGTGGCCGGGGCAGGTGAGGGGGTGACGGGAGAGTGGGAGGGTGGCCGGGGCAGGTGAGGGGGTGACGGGAGAGTGGGAGGGTGGCCGGGGCAGGTGAGGGGTGACGGGAGAGTAGGAGGGTGGCCGGGGCAGGTGAGGGGGTGACAGGAGTGTGGGAAGGTGGCCGGGGCAGGTGAGGGGGTGACGGGAGAGTGGGAGGGTGGCTGGGGCAGGTGAGGGGGTGACGGGAGAGTGGGAGGGTGGCCGGGGCAGGTGAGGGGGGTGACAGGAGAGTGGGAGGGTGGCCGGGGCAGGTGAGGGGGTGACAGGAGAGTGGGAGGGTGGCCGGGGCAGGTGAGGGGGTGACGGGAGAGTGGGAGGGTGGCTGGGGCAGGTGAGGGGTGATGGGAGAGAGTGGGAGGGTGGCCGGGGCAGGTGAGGGGGTGACAGGAGAGTGTGGGAAGGTGGCTGGGGCAGGTGAGGGGTGACGGGAGAGTGGGAGGGTGGCCGGGGCAGGTGAGGGGTGACGGGAGAGTGGGAGGGTGGCCGGGGCAGGTGAGGGGTGACGGGAGAGTGGGAGGGTGGCCAGGGCAGGTCAGGGGGTGATGGGAGAGTAGGAGGGTGGCCGGGGCAGGTCAGGGGGTGACAGGAGTGTGGGACGGTGGCCGGGGCAGGTGAGGGGGTGATGGGAGAGTGGGAGGGTGGCCGGGGCAGGTGAGGGGTGACGGGAGAGTGGGAGGGTGGCCGGGGCAGGTGAGGGGGTGACGGGAGAGTGTGGGAAGGTGGCTGGGGCAGGTGAGGGGGTGACGGGAGAGTGTGGGAAGGTGGCCGGGGCAGGTGAGGGGGTGACGGGAGAGTGGGAAGGTGGCCGGGGCAGGTCAGGGGGGGTGACAGGAGTGTGGGAAGGTGGCCGGGGCAGGTGAGGGGGTGATGGGAGAGTGGGAGGGTGGCCGGGGCAGGTGAGGGGTGACGGGAGAGTGGGAGGGTGGCCGGGGCAGGTGAGGGGGTGACGGGAGAGTGTGGGAAGGTGGCCGGGGCAGGTGAGGGGGTGACGGGAGAGTGTGGGAGGGTGGCTGGGGCAGGTGAGGGGGTGACGGGAGAGTGGGAGGGTGGCTGGGGCAGGTGAGGGGTGATGGGAGAGTGTGAGGGTGGCCGGGGCAGGTGAGGGGGTGACGGGAGAGTGTGGGAAGGTGGCTGGGGCAGGTGAGGGGGTGACGGGAGAGTGGGAGGGTGGCCGGGGCAGGTCAGGGGGTGACAGGAGTGTGGGAAGGTGGCCGGGGCAGGTGAGGGGGTGATGGGAGAGTGGGAGGGTGGCCGGGGCAGGTGAGGGGGTGACGGGAGAGTGTGGGAAGGTGGCCGGGGCAGGTGAGGGGGTGACGGGAGAGTGGGAGGGTGGCCGGGGCAGGTGACGGGGTGACGGGAGAGTGGGAGGGTGGCCGGGGCAGGTCAGGGGGTGACGGGAGAGTGTGGGAAGGTGGCCGGGGCAGGTGAGGGGGTGACGGGAGAGAGTGGGAGGGTGGCTGGGGCAGGTGAGGGGGTGACGGGAGAGTGTGGGAAGGTGGCCGGGGCAGGTGAGGGGGTGACGGGAGAGTGGGAGGGTGGCCGGGGCAGGTGAGGGGGTGACGGGAGAGTGGGAAGGTGGCTGGGGCAGGTCAGGGGGTGATGGGAGAGAGTGGGAGAGTGGCCGGGGCAGGTGAGGGGGTGACGGGAGAGTAGCCAGAGAAGGTGAAGTGACAGAGCTGTGCGGGGAGGCAGCATGACATAAGCTGGGTGTCACTGAACATAGCTGGGGGAGGCAGCGCGTGTGGGAAGCAACAGGAGGGTGCCTGGCACTATGCCAGCACTGCAAGGGACCAGCACAGGTGACAAGTAAATGGCAGGAGGACTGGCCAGGGACAGGAAGGGGAAAAGAGGCCCAATCACATAGGGACTGAGGGTCTTAGAGGAAGGCAGGCAGAGGCACACGGAGGTGTCTGAGCAGAGGGGATCCGCTGTCACCTGGAGCGACGCCACAGGGACTGGGTGAGAGCAGAGGCCAAGTCATTAACCCAGAGGTGGCAACTGGAATCTGAGTGGACTTTGTGTCAGAACAGCATGGAGTGGAAGAGCAAGAGAAGCCTCGAGAATGATTCGA
Source organism: Macaca thibetana thibetana (assembly GCF_024542745.1). Classification (NCBI taxonomy): domain Eukaryota; kingdom Metazoa; phylum Chordata; class Mammalia; order Primates; family Cercopithecidae; genus Macaca; species Macaca thibetana. The sequence goes on from NC_065594.1 coordinate 4,462,180, forward strand.
GGCCTCTGGCCCAAGCACAGGGGAGGATGGCAGCAGGATGGACACCGGCAGACGGCTGCCGACGAGGCCTGGGGTTCGTGGTCCGGGTGGGCACAAGGACTCGCCAGGGGCCGTGTCAGTGCCATAGAATGACCAGAGGCCATGCCGCAGGGCGTGTGGCAAAACAGCTGGTGACGTCTGGAGATCCAGGCACAGTGAATACGGGCAAGGCTTTTAAGTTTTGCTGCGAAGGAAAACACAGAGAGGGCTGCGGGGTTGGGTGACTTGTTTGAAGAAACGCCAGCAGGCAGTAAAGACAGGAAGGGCTGGGGAGAACGCGTGGTGGAGACAGAAGGTGGAGGCGGAGAGTGGGCTCCGTGGGCTGGACACGGGGATGGACTGGGTGGAGGATGAGACGCCCTCGGGGTGCAGAGGGAGGGAGAGGCCGCAGCCAGCGGGCGGAGACCCTGGGGAGGGGGGAGAGGAAGAGAAGGGAGCCCCTAGGCTGGGGGACTGGTGAGGGTCCAGACCCAGACAGATGGGAGACGAGCGGGAGGAGAAAGGGGCAGCAGGAAACGACCTGTGGGGTGAAGCCAGTAGGCCTGGCTGGCAGGGGGGATCCGCGGCTGGGGAGCAGACTTCCGGCACAGCGCGAAAGCTCCGAGGCGTGGCCGGGAAATCTCGAGGTCCCCCAGCGTCATCACACCCTGCAGCGGCTCCACGTCCTGCTGGCCAGGCCCCGGTGAGCACAGCTGAGAGCCTGCGCTGTGAAAACGGGAAGAAAGGGCAGGAGCCAAGGCAGGGAAGACCCAGGGGACTCCGGACCTGCAGAAGGCTGTCAGCCTCCACAGGCTCTACACGCAGAGCGGCCCGGCTCCTGCAGCGCAGCGGATGCCAGACCAGAGCAGGTTTAAAAAAGAAAGCCAAGGCCGGGCGCGGTGGCTCAAGCCTGTAATCCCAGCACTTCGGGAGGCCAAGATGGGCGGATCACGAGGTCAGGAGATGGAGACCATCCTGGCTGACATGATGAAACCCTGTCTCTACTAAACACACACACAGCCGGGTGCGACACACACACACACACACCCTGGCTGACATGATGAAACCCTGTCTCTACTAAACACACACACACACACAGCCGGGGGGTGCGACACACACACACACCCTGGCTGACATGATGAAACCCTGTCTCTACTAAACACACAAACACACACACACAGCCGGGTGCGACACACACACACACCCTGGCTGACATGATGAAACCCTGTCTCTACTAAACACACACACACACAGCCGGGTGCGACACACACACACACCCTGGCTGACATGATGAAACCCTGTCTCTACTAAACACACACACACACAGAGCCGGGTGCGACACACACACACACCCTGGCTGACATGATGAAACCCTGTCTCTACTAAACACACACACACACACACACAATTAGCCGGGCGCGGCGCACATACGCACAGAGCTGGGTGCGGCGCACACACACACACACACACACACACCCTGGCTGACATGAAACCCTGTCTCTACTAAACACACACACACACACAATTAGCCGGGCGCGGTGCACACACACACACACACACACACACACACACACGCACACGTGCGCGCGCGCCGGTATTCCCAACTACTCAAGAGGCTGAGGCAGGAGAATGTCGTGAACCCAGGTGGCAGAGCTTGCAGTGAGCCGAGATAGCGCCGCTGCATTCCACCCTGGGTGACACAGCGAGACTGTTTCAAAAAAAAAAAAAAAAAGAAAAGAAAAGAAGAAAAAGGAAAGAAAGCCAAAACCAAATAGTCTTAAATAACCCGTTGTTCCAGAAAGCAGTGCTCTCAAAACGCCAAGGGCAGCGCTAAGTGGCAAGGGAGCCATGGATTTAAAGGGGCTCCCCCACTGGTCAAGTTGGGACCACTTAAATATCAAAATGGAAAATTTATAATTAATTAAAATAACCTGTGTGAAAAGCTATGACTCAGGAACGATGAATGTAAATGCCAGGAGGGCAGAAATGGCTAACTCATCATCAATTCCTCAATGATTACAAGTGTCTAGTACACAAGGGGTTCTCAATAAATGTACTGAAAGAATACCCAAAATAAAATAATTTTTAACATAACTGTAATGTAAAGGAAGGTTAAATATGCCCTCCCCTTAATTTTGGGATGATTTAATAGAGTATCAAAAAACATAGGTTTGTTTTTCTATGAAGTATATATCTGTTTTTAAAGTATATTTTTGCACAGAAGTAGAGAGAAAGGTAAATATGGGGAGCTATGAATAAGCCAAACCGTGTAAGGAAGAAAAGGAACTGCACCAAAACCAGCAAGAAATAATGAATACCCAGGACCACACATGATAACCAGTATGAACTGGTTCCAAAACTTCAATCAACACCAGGAATCATATAAACCAACAAAGGCGAGCTCAAGAATGAGTTCCTGAAGAGGGAAGGCAACTCACCAGCCCAGCGCCTCATCACCCAACAAGCCCACTGATGGGCACAGCCCAGAGCTGCCAGCAGTGAGGATGTGCCCAGTCCTGCACGGTGCGGTGTGGCAGCCACCAGCCAGCCACAGGTGGCTACTAAGTCCTGGAAATGTAGCTAATGGGAATGAGAAGCTGACTTTTCAATTTACCTCTAATTAATTTAAATGGAAATAGCCACACAGGGATAAGAGCTAGCAGCCTGGACTGCAGAGCCTGAGAATCAGAGAACACGTCGTGTGAGGGAAAGGCACCAAGTTGCAAGAAAAGAATACTCACGGCCGGGCGCGGTGGCTCAAGCCTGTAATCCCAGCACTTTGGGAGGCCGAGACGGGGGGATCACGAGGTCAGGAGATCGAGACCATCCTGGCTAACATGGTGAAACCCCGTCTCTACTAAAAAATACAAAAAAACTAGCCAGGTGAGGGGGCGGGCACCTGTAGTCCCAGCTACTCGGGAGGCTGAGGCAGGAGAATGGCGTGAACCCGGGAGGCGGAGCTTGCAGTGAGCTGAGATCGCGCCACTGCACTCCAGCCTGGGTGACAGTGCGAGACTCCGTCTCAAAAAAAAAAAAAAGAGAAAACCCACGTTATTCACCTAACAAAGTACAACAACAAAAAGAAGTGTTTGCTCTGGTTTGAATCACCTTGAAAGAAGCAGTCAGGATCAGAGGTATGAGAAACAGGAGAAGGAAAACAATCTATCTCATAACCTTGGATCAGTGATCTAAGGAGGTTATTTATTTTTTCCCTTCGGATCTGGTAAGATTTTCATAACACAGCAAGGTATTTAAAATATCTCTAATTCTAGGAGATCCAGAAAGAAAAATGAAATGACAAACCCATTATGTATTTTAGAATAGGCTATGGTTTTTAATTCAGTTAAGTTTTCTGAGAGCAGAATTTGTTATAACTACTGTTTAAGTATATGGCTTGTTCACCAAAAACAGCCATATTAAATTTGTAACTATAATTCAGATTGTTTAAAAGAAATTCAATTAAGTTTAATATCAATTTTTAACCTCTTACCTATCAAGCAGAGAACAAAAAACCCTCTAAGAATTGCTAGTAAAACTAAAAATTAATTAGCCAGCCATGGTGGTGGGCACCTATAATCCCAGCTACTTGAGGGGCTGAGGCAGGAGAATCGCTTGAACCTGGGAGATGGAAGTTGCAGTGAGCTGAAATTTAGCCCCTGCACTCCAGTCTGGGCTATGAAGTGTTTCAAAAAATAAAAATAAAAAATAAAACTGAACTAAAATTTGGCATGATGTTTATGGAGGGATAATCTGGCAATTTGTATCAATGTACATACCTTTAACCTCAACATCTCACTTGTAGGAATCCATCCTAGAGATATACTCCAGGACATAAGCTACATGAGGACAGGGATTGATTGGTTTTGTTCACTGCTGCATTCCCAGTACATGCCTGCTACACAGCAGGTCCTCAGTAGCCATGTGCTGAATGAATAAGTGGGAGAATGATTGTGAGAGGTCATATATGCACAAAGTTATTCAGTACAGCCCTTCTTGGATTCTTGTAAACAGAAAAAGAACAGAAATACATAGTGCTTAGGTGAGTAAATTATGGCACATACTACAATTCTATACAATAATAAAACAAATAAAGATGTTCTGTTAAGATACATCATGATTTCAGTAGACTATCATTAATGTTTTAAAAAAAACACCACGGGCCGGGCGCGGTGGCTCACGCCTGTAATCCCAGCACTTTGGGAGGCCGAGGCGGGCGGATCACAAGGTCAGGAGATCGAGACCACGGTGAAACCCCGTCTCTAATAAAAATACAAAAAATTAGCCGGGCGCGGTTGTGGGCGCCTGTAGTCCCAGCTACTCGGGAGGCTGAGGCAGGAGAATGGCGTGAACCCGGGAGGCGGAGCTTGCAGTGAGCCGAGATCACGCCACTGCACTCCAGCCTGGGCGACAGAGCGAGACTCCGTCTCAAAAAAAAAAAAAAAAAAAAAAAAACACCACGAATATATGTATGTACTTTCTAAGAATTTCTCTGGAAAGATATGAGATTGATAACACTGGCTGCCTCAAGAAAGGTGAATTACAATGCAAACAAACCAACTGTAAAGATACCAAGCAACTGGAAAATCTGAATATGGACTAAGAATTCATTGATACTATAAATTTTGTTATAGGTGTGACAAAGGTATAATTCCTCCCACCCCGCTCAGTGGAGGGAGTCTCACTCTGTCACCCAGGCTGGAGTGCAGGAGCATGATCTTGGCTCACTGCAACCTCCTCCTCCTGGGTTCAAGTGGTTCTCCTGCCTCAGCCTCCCATGTACCTGGGACTACAGGCGCACCACCACACCTAATTTTTTTGTATTTTTCGTAGAGATGGAGATTTGCCATGCTGGCCAGGCTGGTCTCAAACTCCTGACCTCAAGTCATCTGCCTGCCTCGGCTCCCAAAGTGCTGGGATTATAGGAGTGAGCCACCGCCCCCAGTCAATAGTCTTATTTTTTTAAAGGTGTCTTTCTCAGAGAAACATACTAGACTATGTATAGGTGAAATGAGCAGATGTCTGGGATTTCACTTTTTAAATTCCAGATTAAAAAGCAAAAAAAAGAGTACGAGGCGAGAGAGATGAAATTAGAAAGACAAAATGATACCTTTATGTATTTTTGAAATTTTCCATAATAAAAAATTGTTTTCAAAAAACAACTGAACAGGTGGCCAGGGCAAGGGTGAGGGAGAAATTTCTCCACACATCTTTTTGTAACTTTTGAATGATAATATACTTATATTACCTTTTGAAACAAAAGTTTTAATATTGCCAACATCTAACATATTAGAGTTAATAAACTAAGTATTAACCAAAACATAATAGTACGTTTCTTCCCACAAAAATTAAGAGAGAATTAAAGACCCTGAGCACCGTGCTGTTCAATAACTCAAGGTGTAGGTGTGCAGACCAGGATGGCTACACGAGACAGGAAGAAAGCAAAGGAAGGAACTCAGAAATGCTAGTAATTAAAATACAGACAGTGGAGTTTCCATTTTATGCTAGAAGCAATGGATAGCCATTTAAAATTTCTCTTTTGATAAGTCTTAACTTTGATGAAGTCCAATATATTCATTTTTTCTTTTATAGTTGTGTCTTCTCTTAGAAATCTTCGCATATGCCAATGTTGTAAGTAGATTCACCTATTTTTTTCTAGAAGGTTTATAGTTTTAACATGTCCATTTCTAACTATGAAATGAACAGGACTGATAATCTGGCCTATCAGTTTATAAGTTTTAGAATTAAAGACCTGGTTATTTACGGTCGTAAATTATGATAAATGAACAGAACTAACAGTATTTGGTGGTGTGTGGTAGGTCAAAAAGATTAACACAACATTATGCCGGTGAATTTCCAGCTCCAGGCTTGTTAATTCATCTATGATATTATCACGGTCTTTTCTAGGAAGCCTTTACTAGTAAGAAAAGAACTGTTATCTTCTACTCTTTAAAACTCAAGACTACAGAAGACATTCCTGATGCACTGTCTCAGACAGATTATTTGCTGAATGAATGAATGATGGATTGATACATTTTGCTATGACATAAGAAATAACTGAGATTCTTACAAGATTGTCACCTTTACTAACTTACATGAATGTAACAAAGAGCTAGCATACCTGTATTTCTTCACGTTCCTTTTTATCTGGAAAAGTTCTTGCAGCTGTAGAATACTTTTCAAAAACTTTACGTTCCTTTTGTAGCTTCCTCATTTCCTCCTTTTTAAACTCTTCTATTCGAGCTAATTCTTTTGCTTTCTGTTGTTCAAAGTCTGCAATTTCTTTCCTAAAATGACCAAATTATGTTATCACCTAAGGAGACCATCTTGGTGCGGTGATGTGCAGGACCTGCTGACAGGCTAGTAACTGCTAGTCCCGGTGAATTCATCTTCAATCCAGAGGCCTGAAATAACAGCCAATCCACTCACCAAAGCATTCGTCCAACAAGCATTCACTGGGTGCCTACGATGAATCAGGCATTCTACAAGGTGGTGAGGAAACCACAGGGAAAAAAACAAACATTCTAGCTGGCACAGTGGTTTATGCCTGTAATCCCAAAACTGGGAGGCTGAGGCAGGCCTGAGTCCAGGAATTCAAGGTTGCAGTGAGCTGTGATCGCCTGGGCAACAGAGAGAGACTCTGTCTCAAAAAAAAAAAAAAAAAATTATTCCCATGCAGCTTCTTACATTCTAAAGGAAGACAGATGATAATAAAGAAGGTAAATAAGTACATGGAATATTAGAAGCATTAAAGAGAAATAAAGCAAGGCAGAAGTTTAGGAAATATCAGAATGGGAGGGTGAAACTGCATGTGAGGGTTCTCCTGCTGAGATAACATGAGGGAAACCTGAAGAGAATGAGAGAGGCGGTCACAAGGGTGTCCACACACAGCAGTGCAGGCAGAGGGTGTGGAATGAGAGAGGCGGCCACAAGGGTGTCCACGCAGGCAGAGGGCGCGGAATGAGAGAGGCGGTCACAAGGGTGTCCACACACAGCAGTGCAGGCAGAGGGCGCGGAATGAGAGAGGCGGTCACAAGGGTGTCCACACACAGCAGTGCAGGCAGAGGGTGCGGCAAGTGCCAAAGCCCTGAGGCAGGAATGTGGCTGAGGTGTTCAAAGAACAGCCAGGAGGCCAGTGTGGCTAAAACAGAGTGAGCAAAGGATGGGTAGCAGGAGAAGGTGTCAAAAAAGGAGACAGCCCAGGCACGGTGGCTCACTCCTGTAATCCCAGCACTTTGGGAGGCCGAGGCGGGCAGATCAGGTCAGCAGCTGGACCTGAGGTCAGTTTGAGACCAGCCTGACCAACATGGAGAAACCCCCGTCTCTCCGGAAAATACAAGATTAGCCGGGCGTGGTGGTGCGCGCCTGTAATCCCAGCTACTCAAGAGGCTGAGGCAGGAGAATCGCTTGAACCTGGGAGGTGGAGGTTGCAGTGAGCCGAGCTCACGCCACTGCACTCCAGCCTGGGCAACAAGAGTGAAACTACATCTCCAAAAAAAAAAGGAGGTGGCCTTGATCAGATGAACTACCCAAACACAGGATGGCTATGGATGTGTGTGAAGAGCACAGACATGGGCAGCAGAGAGACCTACTAGGAAACGATTTTAATAACCAGGGAAAGCCAATGGGGCCCTGGTCGAGAGTGGCAGCTCTGAGGCAGTGAAGCAGTCGGGTTAGAAACGGACTGAGAGAGCAAGAGAAGACTCAAGCACGACTCCAAGATTTTCCACTGGCCAAATGAAGAGCAGACTTCATGCCGAGACAGGGAAGAAGAAGAGAAAAGTTCAGGAGGGAACGTCAGGAGCTCACTTTTTCTAAATGATCAATTTAAACATTCATCAGCTCTCCAGGTAGAGACAACAACGAGGCAGTGGGATAGGGGATGTGGGTGAGAGGTCTGGATCTGGGGCATAACAGCATTTAAAGCCTCAACACTGGACAAGTCCCTCCCTGCTCACTGGAGGGGCAGCAGATAGATAAGGTACAAGATACTCCTACTGACTGAATATGCAAAAGGTCGACAGTGTGCGCACAATCATACAGTCAAAGCAAACACCGGGGGAGGAATACTTGTGGCACATTCGAGAAAGTTTAGTATCCTGAAAAATGAGCAAAGGTCACAAAGAAAGTTACGAAATAAACACAAATGACCGCTAAATATTAAAGCATGCTCAACTTTATCAATAATTAAAGAAATGCAAACTTCAGCAGGTGAAAGATGGTATAATTACCAGGTTGGCAAGATGTGAGAGACTGCTAACGCTCAACTCCAGTGATGGGGAAAGGGGTGAAAAGAAGCCTCAGATGCTGACTGGGGCAACAGACATTCTAAAAATTTATCACAAGGAAGTATATTTTTAAATAGAAAGTGCCTCATACATACGATGATATTCCCCACAGAATGATTTGTAATAGTGAAAAATTCTAAACAAGCTAAATTTCCACTAACAGATTAGTCACAGTAGCATTAATACAATACAGTCATTTCAAGGATACAGAAGACTAGGGTGTGCTAATAGGGTAAGATGTCTATTACGTTGTTAAAATAAAAAGCAGGGCTGGACATGGTGGCTCATGCCTGTAATCTCAGAAATTTAGGAGCCCAAGGCGGGAGGATCACTTGAGCCCAGGAGTTCAAGACCAGCCTGGGGAACATGGCAAAACTCCGTACCTACCAAAAATACAAAAATTATCCAGGCGTGGTGGCGCATGCCTGTCAGGAGGCTGAGGTGGAGGATGGGTTGAGCCCAGGAGGCAGAGGTTGCAGTGAGCCAAGATTGTACCACTGCACTCCAATTTGGGTGACAAAGCCAGATGCTGTCTCAAAAAAATAAAAATAAAATAAAAAGCAGATTAAAGACCCCATACAGCAGAGTCCAGGGCTCTGCTGAACCGCACTGCCTAGGCTGCCACTGAGGCTCTGTCACTAAGGAGGTAAACTTAAAAAACTTTCTTCTCAGTGCATCAGTTTCCTCGTCTGTAAGTTGGGAAGAATAACACAATGTCTAAATTTGAGGACTGAATTTTTCTTGGAACAAAGCAAAACTGACATAGGCAAAATGCTTAAAAAAACACACACACAAAAACAAAAAAACCCAGCCATTATCTTATGATTTAAATGTTCTTTAAAAGAAAAAGGTCCATTTTGAAATAATGAAGTAGAGACTTTTTTTTTTTGTTTTTTTTGAGACAGAGTCTCGCTCCGTCGCCCAGGCTGGAGTGCAGTGGCCGGATCTCAGCTCACTGCAAGCTCCGCCTCCCAGGTTCACACCATTCTCCTGCCTCAGCCTCCCGAGTAGCTGGGACTACAGGCGCCTGCCACCTCACCCGGCTAGTTTTTTGTATTTTTTTAGTAGAGACGGGGTTTCACCGTGTCAGCCAGGATGGTCTCGATCTCCTGACCTCGTGATCCGCCCGTCTCGGCCTCCCAAAGAAGAGACATTTATTTAAAAGTCATCTTGGGTGGAGAAGGGATTGGAATAAGTTCCACGTTTTACCCATCACTACTATAATAAGTATATATTTACAGTATGTATCAGCAGAAAAACAAAGATGTTTCAATTAAAAAATAATAAATTTTCAGAATTTGATTTTTAAGCATAGTGCAGAATACAGTATAGTAACTGAATTTCCTTTTTAAGTGGATTAATAGCTCTCTATAACCCTTTATCTGGAACTTATGGGCCAGGTGTGCTTTAGAATTCCTATTTTTCAGGTTTTTAGAGAAGAAACACGGAAGAGATGTCAAGGAAGACGGTGGAGTAGGAAGCTCCAAGAATCACTCCCTCCACCAAAGCCGCTATTGAACTAGCAGCACCTGTCAGAACCAACCACTTGGGAACTCTGGACACTAACGAAAGCCTTGCAGCGACCTGGCGAGTGCTAAAGAAGAGAGAGGCTGGGAAATCTGGGCAAATGTCAGCATTTGCATAGCAGCTACCATCTCCTAGATCCAATCCCGCAGCAGGCAGCCATGGGAACTACAGTTGAATGAATTTCTCCTCAAACGTTAAAGTAACAAAAACAAAAAACAAAGAAATACAGTGTGCATGTGACATATAATATCCCCAACAAAACCCAGAGCAACATCTGGAATAAAAAGTATTGGTGTTTCTGCAATAGAACTTAGTACTATTCACAAGTACAATTTAAAAATGCCTACATAAAATGTATATATGTAATAGAAATAATAAATATATATAAATAGTCTCATGTAAGTTCAGTTCAAGTTTCGCTAACCAATAAGGTCGGGTGAGATCATGACCTAGGGTAGGAAACGATATGTCCTACTATTGACTGCTGTAGGTGGAGCTGTGTCCTCGAAAATAATATGTTGAAGTCCTAATCCCTGTGAAGGTGACCTTATTGGAAATAGGGCCTTTTTTTTTTTTTTTTTTTTTTTTTTTTTTTTTTGAGAGACGGAGTCTCGCTGTGTCGCCCTGGCTGGAGTGCAGTGGCCGGATCTCGGCTCACTGCAAGCTCCGCCTCCCGGGTTTTTACGCCATTCTCCTGCCTCAGCCTCCCGAGTAGCCGGGACTACAGGCGCCCGCCACCTCGCCCGGCTAGTTTTTTTCATGTTTTTTTAGTAGAGACGGGGTTTCACCGTGTTAGCCAGGATGGTCTCGAACTCCTGACCTCGTGATCCGCCCGTCTCGGCCTCCCAAAGTGCTGGGATTACAGGCTTGAGCCACCACGCCCGGCCGAAATAGGGCCTTTGGAGATATAAGTAAGATGCCAGTTAAGATGAGGTTATACTGGAGTAGGGTGGGCCCTTAATCCAGTATGACCCTATCCTTAAAAGAGGCACCAAGACAGACACACACACAGACGGGAATGCCATGTGAAGACACGGACAGAGGGAAGATGGCTGTGTGACCACAGAGGCGGAGACTGGCGTGATGTAGCTGCAATCCAAGAAATACCAAGGAGTGCCCCAAACCACCAGAAGCTGGACGAGCCAGCATGGCCCGCCTGGCTGGTGCATGGACTTTGGACTTACAGCCTCCAGAACCACAGGAAAATACATTTCTGTTGTTTAAAACCACCTAGGTGGGAGTACTTTGTTACAGCAGCCCAGAGAAACCAACACACTAACTAGGGAAGGTACCACAGCTCCAAACTGCTTTTCAAATTTTAATATATGCTCTCTCCACTAAGAAAATTCCCCTTCATACACATCATTGACTACACTGGGTCATTTTATTCAGTAAAAAAACGTATATGATAACAGATTTCGCCTCCTTTTCAGTTACATTTGCTGGATTGATTTAAAATGTTTCAGACTGTTTACAGATGGTCTTAAAGGTATAACTGAATCACTGAGTATTTTTTCCCAACTTACAGACCCAAACGTACCTGAGTTTTTCCAAGGCACTTTCTCGTTCAATGCGAAGTTTAGCTAAAGATGCGTTCTCGGCTTTAAACTTTTCTATTTCTGTTTCCAATTCAATAATTTTCTCTCTCAAAACCTGGGATCGAGCATTGTCACCTATGAAATAGGCCATAAATACTGAACTTCACAAAAGGCCTTACTGCAGCAAAAACACCAACTAGCTAGTAACACTAAGAACCAAGAATATGGCAAACATCTGTGCCATTAAAATGCATTAGAAACAATGCTTCAAATATGAAAAGGAAAAATATTAAACCTAACTTTCCTGAGGAAATCAGTGTGTATTTATGAATTAATCTACCTGAAAAGAGTATTGACCTGATAAGGAATCAACATGATACACAAAAAGAAATCATTCAAATCCATTTTTAAAAGACCGATATATATAAATAGCTTAAGAACATGAATAAGTAATCAACAAAAGATCTAAAGAGCTAATCAACACCAAAATCAGTTTACCCCCTACTACTAATCAAATAAATGCAAATTAAAATTTTTTCCCTTTATCAAATTTGCTATTTAAAATGTAAAATAGCCAGTGCTTCTGTCCTTCAATTCAAAGAAGCATTTCATCAGTTAGTACTTTTTTAGAAAAGAAATGTGATCCACAAGGCTAAAGGAATGAGGCAAGTCATAAACTCCGTCATATTAAAACTACATAGAAAAAATGACTGGAAGGAAATATCCCAAAATGGCATAGCAGTCACTTTTGGGTAGTTAAGTTGTAAATATTTTTGCTTCTATATTTTTTAAGCTTCCAAACTTTGTACAAAAAAAATTACTTTTAAAATCAGAGTTTTTGAAAAATAACGTTATAATTTCTATTTTAAAGCACCTATGCTCTGCTAGGCAGTCAGAGTTTATAATACAATATAATGGAAAGGAATCTTTCAGCGTGAGTTTAAAAAGTTTGTTACATCAACAGAAACACTACACATCTATTAAATGGAATGAGGAAGATGTGTATATGCGTTAGAACAATCTTAAAAATTTATCATAAGCAAGGTGCAGGACAGTACGCAAAAAGCATATTTTCATTTGTATAGAAAGGTAATTATACACAAACTGACACATATGCTTTTTTATGCATGGACTCTTTAGAATACACACAAGAAATGGTAATACTGGTACCTCTAGAAGGGGAACTTGAACCAGGTCTGGGGAAGAATGGAAACGTAGAAGCTTTGATGTTATCTCACTTTATTAAAAAGTAATTAATTTTAAGGCATTATATCGACCCACAAAATAAATCAAATTTTTACAATCACCCATTAATTTGACTTCTATTGAGCAATAAGGAAAGTTAGGATTTTAAGTATTCTGACAGCATACCGATAAATGTTAACTTTCTAACATTCCGATACATATTTTATAATGCTCTGACTCACCAGGTGGTTGGTCTTGACTTATGTTTAACTTGGGTTCGGTTCCCAAGTGTGAATCTGACTTCGGTTTTGGTTTCAAAGCAGGAAAGAATTTCATCATCAGCTCCGATGTAGGAGGAGGACTTCCGCTCCTCCTGGACTTGCTCAAGTCTTCTCCCCTCTTGACTGGTGCAATCTTCCTTTTTATTGTTTTGTCCAGGACACCTGTTTCATTATTAGGGTAGCATGTCTGCGGCGTCCCGTAAGTGGATTCATTCCCAAGAGTAACGTCATGATTACACATGTTCTCTTCAAGGTCAGTCCAAGTTCTCTCATCATCAAAGTCCATTTTACTCATACTTAGGGATGAGGGTCTTGCAGGCTCAGACGCTTTGTGTTTTACGCTTTCTATGACAGACTCATCGCTACTGTCATCTTTATCAGACAAATCCAGATCGACGTCTCTCCTTTTATCTTCTTGGGCCCCGGTGTCCTTAAAAGGCCCCTTACCATCACAGCTGTGTGGGCTGTCCTCTCTGCTGCTGAAGCCCCTTCCTCTATCCTCAGATGAGGGTTTCATGGTAATATCAAGCTGTTCCTCAGAGTCACTGCTACTGTCACTGTTCGGAACACCTTCATCGTCACCTGCATTCCATTCCGTTTGATTTTCAGAAGTGCTCTTTTGGACGGCTTTCCTACTGATTTTACAAGGCTGTTCCCTCGATTCATCATCAGCTGAGGACAGTGAACGGAGTTGTTTGGGTGTGACTTCACACTCACCGTCCTTCTCATGTGCAGTGTGGTCCAAACCCTCACCGCGGCTACACTGACTAACGGGATCTGCCGGATTTGTCTTCTGTGGCGCAGCTTTGACAGGGGTGGAAGACATCCGGTGACCTTTGCAGATCTGTTGATCCCTTTCTAAGATTTTCAGTACAAATGAGGAATTACTAGAAAATGATATTTCATCAGCAGCTTGTTCTAAAAACAAAAATTCATCTAATTCCAAATTTTCCTTTTCCTTTTCTCGTTCCCAAGTCTCTAACGTCTTCTGAAGAGAAACATCAAGAGAAGATTCAGACTCTTTCACGGTCTCCCTCATGGGGCTCTTGGAAGCCAGGCGGCTGGCCGGCCCCGCTGAAAGAGGAGGTCCGTCTTTACCTGGTGTCTTATTCCACCCTGTGCAGCCAGTATCACAAGGTTTTCGACTCTCAGGCACATTTTCTTTATTATTAGATGCGACTCTTTTATCAAATTTGATCTGGTCTCTACATTGCCCATCGCATTTCTTCCCTGTGTGTATTTTCAGTCCTGATGGAGAAAGACTTTTCCTGTCACTACACTTCAGCACTTTCGGCTTCTGACTGAGGGTGACAGAACCACTCTTGGTTCCAGCTTTACTCTCCTTTTTAAGGGCAGGGTTGTCTGCACACGGCTCCTTATTTATGAGAGCGGTTTTCCGCTGGAGTTGCTGTCTATCCATTTTAAATAGTGGCTGGTCCTCGGAAGTGCTCTGGTTAGTCACTAGTTTACTTTCTTTCCCTTTTTGAAACTTAGATTTAGCATTAGTAAATCTGGCTAAACCTTCTCCTCGTTTTAAAAATGGTTTTTTTGGTTTTGCTTTGATTGGCAGTGGTCCTTCTGCTTCCTAAAATATAAAATAATAATATTTGAATTAATTTTGTATATCCAAGTCATCTCAAAGTTATTTTTAAGGCAAATTATAGATAAATCTCTAAAGCCTTAGAACGATTTAATCAGAAGAGCACAATTGCTCACCCTCAGCTGTTTTTGCTTCAGTTCTTGCTCTTCCAACCGAATTTGTTCTTCTAAGTAGTCTTCAAAGGTCTGTTTCCTTTCTCTAATAGCAGCTTTAATGGGCCTAGTTAGAAACACAAAGTTATTTAACATGCAAATCATAATGTGTGAATATTTTACACTTAGTGTGCCTGGTATAGAAACCCTTGACAACACGGAGAACTAACTTTTCCCAAAATCAGCGCCTCCCTTTGAGAAGCTAACAAAAGCCACAATCCCTCTCCACCCCTTAAAATACAGAAACACACAACACTCTTCACATGACTCTGGAGTCCTAAGAACCCTTCTGAAGTCCATCTATCCACTACAGATTAACACATGGAGTAACACATTCAGCAAATAACTTTAAAATGTATTTCAAAAATACATCACTAAACATGCATTTTTTTAATTAAGAAAGGCCCTTAATGTGAGTAGAGTAATAATCAGAAAAGTCATTTTGTCCATATCATTATATTCAAAAATGTTGAAATAAATTTTTTAAATAACTTACTTAAATGATAAAATACTTTATCTTTGCCATATTTTAAAATTCTGTAACTAAACTGATTATGCAATTATAATGAATAAGTGACACCAAATGGGAGATGCCAATACTTAATTTTTCCCTTCTCCAAAAATAGGATTTAACTATTTGAGAGAAAATTGATTTTATCCAGATGTTTCTCTTAAGTGAAAAAGCTTTGACAACACAATGTCAAAGCAGCTTTAACTGACATATCTCCCAACCTCCTTTGCTGTTGACAGTACATAAGAGGTTGTATCTTTAACCTGATACTTTAAAGCATCGTCAAGCAGAAACAAGAAAAGTACAGATCTTTCAAACAAGTGTTCAATAACAAAGGCTGTTTACTAAATAGTCACATTTCTCACTTTCCACATGAACAATACCTTTCTTCAATATTAGCCACTTCTGAGGAATCATCATGTTTTTTTAAGTTCTTAACATTAGCTTCCTGAATTTGTTCTGTCATTTTCTCCCAACATAAAATACTTTCTCCTGAGATAAAAATTAGGAACAATTTAGCTCAAGAAAAGCATATTAATGTCTTAAAACATGAAAATTTTACAAGTTACTATGATAAAAAATTTTTTAATTAAAAGTGATGTATGTCAAAGATTTTACAACACTCAAGGAATTCTTTAATATAATTAAAAGAAACTACAAAACTGCAATTAAGACACCTGAGGTCGGGTGTGGTGGATCACACCTGTAATCCTAGCACTTTGGCCAAGGCGGGAGAATAGCTTGAGGCCAGGAATTTGAGACCAGCCTGGTCAACACAGCAAAACCCCACCTCTACAAAAAAAAAAAAAAAAAAAAAAATTAGCCAGGTGTGGTGGCAAATGCCTGTAATCCCAGCTACTTGGGAGGCTGAGAGCAAGCAGAGGTTGCAATAAGCCAAGATGGTGCCACTGTACTCCAACCGAGGTGACACAGCAAGACCTTGTCTCAGAAATAAAATAAAGACACTTGACATTCTTCAAAAGGTTAATGTCACGAGGAAAAAAGTGTGGGCTTTTCTAGAGATTAAAAAGACTAGGCCGGGCGCGGTGGCTCAAGCCTGTAATCCCAGCACTTCGGGAGGCCGAGACAGGCGGATCACGAGGTCAGGAGATCGAGACCATCCTGGCTGACACGGTGAAACCCCGTCTCTACTAAAAAATACAAAAAACTAGCCAGGCGAGGTGGCGGGCACCTGTAGTCCCAGCTACTCGGGAGGCTGAGGCAGGAGAATGGCGTAAACCCGGGAGGCGGAGCTTGCAGTGAGCTGAGATCCGGCCACTGCACTCCAGCCTGGGCGACAGAGCGAAACTCCATCTCAAAAAAAAAAAAAAAGACTAAAGAGTTATAAGAATCAAGCATAATACATGAACTTGACTAGATATGCATGAATCTGATTGGATCCTTTAAAAAAAAAAAGCACCTTTAAAAGGCATTTTGGGATAACTGCGGGAATTCCAAAACGAACTTGAATATTAAGGAATTATCATTAATTTCTTTAGATATAATAATAGCACTGTGGTTAAACAGATGTCCTAATTTTTACTTGATGCATACTGAAATATTTGGAATGAAGTAACAAGATACCTGCATATTATTTTCACTGAAATGGTTCAGCAAATTATACACAAATAGAGGTAAAGATAAGGATATACATATAGAAGATATATACACACACATATATACATTGATAGAGTAAATACAGCAAAATATTAACCACTGTATCCAGGTGGTGGGTATATCAGTAATCACTGCAGTGGTCTTTCAACTTTTTTAGATGTTTGAAATTTTCCAAAACAAAAGGCTAGGGAAGCATGTTGTGTAAAAAAGAAGAAAAACATATGTGAGCTTTCCACACTGATGAATTAACTCTAAATTAGGAACAAGGCATGAAGGCTGGGTGCAGTAGCTCAGATCTGTAATCCCAGCACTTTGGGAGGCCAAGGCAGGCAGATCACTTGAGGCCAAGAGTTTGAGACTAGCCTGGCCAACACAGTGAAACCCCATCTCTACTAAAAACACACAAAATTATCTGGGCATGGTGGTGCATACTTGTAATCCCAGCTACTTGGGAGGCTGAGACACGAGAATCACTTGAACCCTAGAGGCAGAGGTTGCAGTGAGCCGAGATTGTGCCACTGCACTCCAGCCTGGGTGACAGAGCGAGACTCTGAATCCAAAAAAAAAAAAAAAAAAAAAACACGCCACAGGGGACAAGAAAAAAATAACCACGCAGAGCTATCAGGGTAGCATGTGCCTATAGTCCCAGCTATCTCAGGGGCTGATAGGGGAGGATTACTTGTTCCTAGGAGTCTGAGTCCAGCCTGAGCAACACGGCAAGACTCCATCTTTGAAAAAATAATTTTTAAAGAAAACCCACGGAAAGGCTTGATCTTAGGACAACTTAGTAACACTGTAAGTACAGAAGAGGGAAACACAAGTAGCTCACCTGTAGGATGGTTACGGTTTTCTTCTTTTAAATTACTTTTTTCCACAGGTGCTTCTTGACACTGTGCCTCAGAAAATAAATAAGGAGAAGCACGTTTTGAAGTTAAGACAAAATCTCCACGAGCAGTTCTACAGAAGTTGCTTTGCTCATGGGATAAAATGTTGGAAGCGCATGTTTCTTCCTGGGTTGGGTCTGGGTAGACATACGATGGGAAGCAGCGTGTGGCTCTCTCTCCAGTGGTGACATTTCCTGGAGATCTGTGCTTCTGGCTCTGATCATCAGGCAGTACACTCAAACCTTGCAATTAAGAACAGCAACAAAGCTGATGACTTCCTTCAACATTTTCTTTTCTCCCCAGTAGTGACCCCACCCACAAAGGCTTCTCCGCAGTGATAAAAGTATCTTTTCCCTTTATTAGGAGATGGTGATTAACAAAACCATTGATTGATTGAGACAGTCTCGCTCTGTCACCCAGGCTGAAGTGCAGTGGTGCGATCTCAGCTCACTGCAACCTCCACCTCTTGGGTTCAAGTGATTCTCGCACCTCAGCCTTCTGAGTAGCTGGGATTATAGGCGTGCGCTACCACACCCAGCTAATTTTTTATATTTTTAGTACAGAGGGGGTTTCACCATGTTGGCCAGGCTGGTCTTGAACTCCAGACCTCAGGTGATCCGCTGACCTTGGCCTCCCAAAGTGCTGGGATTACAGGCGTGAGCCACCATGTCTAGCCTGTTTTAATCTCTAATACAGTAAAAGTTATTGATAAATACAGCCCATATAACAAAAGTTATTTGGGGCTCTCAAAAATTTAAGAATCCTAAGGGGTCCCAAGACCAAAATATTTGAAAACCACTGCCCCAAAGCAAACCGCTCCGTGACTGAATGAGGCTAGTTCTTACATAAGTAACTTTGAAATCAGCTTTCCTGTCATTCTGTCATAGTGCTGGTTCTACCTTTAGAAGTATCACAGCTGTTATTTACGTGATCTTGATTATTCTTTGCATATATTCCATAAAGAAACCCTAAGCCATTCAACTATTTTAAGGCAGTGTTTTCTATATTCTCTGAGATAAACATCCAAATTCCCTAAACCATTGTTCATGTGCTACAATTCTCACAACCACGCCCCACCCGACCCCTGCACCCTACCTCACTCACTTGCCAAGTCTTCTTTTTCTTGTATTCTCAATGCCCAGCACAATCTCTGAGCAGAACAGGTGCTTTCCTGGGCCAGTAAAGTATATTTCTTTTTTTTTTTTTCTTTTGAGACGGAGTCTCGCACTGTCGCCCAGGCTGGAGTGCAGTGGCCGGATCTCAGCTCACTGCAAGCTCCACCTCCCGGGTTTGCGCCATTCTCCTGCCTCAGCCTCCCAAGTAGCTGGGACTACAGGTGCCCGCCACTTCGTCCGGCTATTTTTTGTATTTTTTAGTAGATACGGGGTTTCACTGTGATAGCCAGGATGGTCTCGATCTCCTGACCTCATGATCCGCCTGTCTCAGCCTCCCAAAGTGCTGGATTACAGGCTTGAGCCACTGCGCCCGGCATAAGTATATTTCTTAAAAGTAGCACCAAGAAGCAAAGCAAACACATGGCTCCAACCTCAGTTTTTTTCAAACTGTGGGACACAATCTATAATTCTGTCATCAGATGTAGCATTTTAAAAAATGATGTAGAATTAGAATAAACAAGACAGAAAATGTCCTCACTACATACCAGGAACACCAATAAGGACTGATGACATGAAATTGCTGTCATTATGAGTCATGGTTTTAAACATTTTTACCACTACAGAGTGTGGTCAAGACACTTTAAAACCACTGCTCCAGGTCACATTTCCAGTTTTCTTTCCTGATTGGCACATGATGCTTTCCGTTAACTGACAGGTCACACAACGGGATACTGTCATCTCTACCCCAGAAAATATCTTTGGTGTGGTTCTTCAGGTGAACAGAGTGGCTTCTACATATGTTTACCTTTACGACACCCAACAGCTTTCATTCATCAGGCAGGGGTTGGATACCAGTAGTAGCTCTAGGCCAAATCTGACTTTTCTTACATTGGACCGTTTTTGGGGGGACAGGGTCTCACTCTGTTGCCCAACTGGAATGCAGTGGTGCCATTATAGCTCACTGCTGCAGCCTCAAATTCCTGGGCTTAAGCAATCCTCCCACCTCAGTCTCCAGAGCAGCTAGGACTGCAGGCATGGACCACCACACCCAGCTCTTTTTTTTTTTTAATGAATAAACATGAATGCCTGAAAGCAGGGCAGGCACACACCAGAATGCCGCAGCTCCTTCTTGTTCCAGTTATATTACAACTCTACCATTTCACATTTATCTGCTTGGCCCTTAAAGAAACTGGAGTTGGCCGGGCGCGGTGGCTCAAGCCTGTAATCCCAGCACTTTGGGAGGCCGAGACGGGCGGATCACGAGGTCAGGAGATCGAGACCATCCTGGCTAACACGGTGAAACCCCGTCTCTACTACAAAATACAAAAAAAACTAGCCGGGCGACGTGGCGGGCGCCTGTAATCCCAGCTACTCGGGAGGCTGAGGCAGGAGAATGGCGTGAACCCGGGAGGCGGAGCTTGCAGTGAGCTGAGATCCGGCCACTGCACTCCAGCCTGGGCAACAAAGCGAGACTCTGTCTCAAAAAAAAAAAAAAAAAAAAAAAAAAAAAACTGGAGTTGACAACACGTGATACGGGAACAACAGAAATAACCTGTCAAACCACCACAGGTCAGAAATGTGCGCTGTACGGAGGCTCTGTGTAGGCAAAGCATACCTGGAAGTGTGCGCTGCCCGGACACCATGGTGAGCAGCTTCTCTTGTTCTTCCATGAGTCTCTGGAGTTGCTCCAACTGTTGCCTCTTCAATTGCTCCTGCTTCTTCTGTTGTACTTCTTTCAGCTTTTTTCATACAAAATTAATTTTATTAAATCAACTTTACATTTCTTCGTGGACCCCTTGTTCCCTTAATTCCTCCCATCTCCCTCCTCCTATCTTTCCTGGTAAGAAGCTTTAGACAGGGATCCCTAGGTAACTAAATCAGCCACCAAAAATCTAAAACTCGAATCCTTACGAAGGAAATCACATCAACTATCTCAACTAAGAGACCGAAACAGTCATATAAATCCTTTGATTGTTAAAATAGGATGGGCTTCAGTACATCATCCCAATGATGTACTGTTTTTTTCCCCAATACTTGAACAACCATTTCTTACTTTTTGCCAAATGAGGTAACAACTTAAAGTTATCGTAAGTGCTATAATTATATTTTACATATTAAACACACTTTAACGTTTCACATTAGACAAAGGGCCAAATCTGGTATTCTGAGGATTTCAGAGTGAAGGGGAAAAACAAGAAGACCTGGAACAGATGACTTTATTACATAAACAGAAACCTGCAATGACATAAACCCACAGTAGCCCAAACCCTATTGTACCTGTTCAAGTTTTTTAAAAAGTGGGTCTTTATAAGCCCCTTCTTTGAATTCACTCGCAAGATCTGGGATGAAGTCATTTTTGTTCTCTTCCTGGTGTCCAGGAGCGTCGTGACATGGAACCATCTGTGGTCCCTTTGTAATGCGAGGAAAGCCTGTGTGGGTTTCGGATTTATCTGACTGTGGTCTGTAAGGGCTGTTTGACTCCAACTTCTGTTCTTCATGAAGTGAATCTTCTTCATTTATAAAGCTGAAGCTGTCAGAACAATGTGTGCCTTTAACAGGAAAGCTGGTAGAAGTGTCCACAGCTGCTTGCTTCTCTTTGTCTGCTTCCAAAACAGGAAATCCACGATTTAATATGACCCCGGCCCGAGAAGGATTGGTCATCCACTGGGTTAGGAAGTTCTGCCCACTGTTTAACTCTGAAGAGGTTGGCATCAGGAACATCTTAGTCCAATGACACTAGATTTAAACAATGCAAAGGCTAGAAGAGCTACTGATTTCCAATACCTGTAGACAAAGATAGCCAACAAAATGTATTAGGTAAAGCCATTAGATGTCCTACCCAAAATAAGCCCAAATCTCAACCCAGCATAAAAATGTCCTCAATATTTCATATACAAAAGACCTGAACTAGCGAAGCAACCGGGCATTGAGCTACATTTTTTTTTAAGTCTTAAAAATAACCAAATTGAGATCAAAAACCTAAGATCCTTTTTGACCTAAATATTCAATTACTAATGATTTTATACAAGTGCTAGATTAGTTGAACTAAACTATGGAAGATAAAATACCTTAAGTTATTCACTTAAGAAAAAAAAAAAAAAAAGCCATTATCAGATATTACCCACACTAAGCACTTTCTTGCTTCTGGCCCTTGTTTAACATTGTTTCTTTGCCCAACTAGTGAACCTGTTTTCTCCCTAGTTCTAGAACAAAAGTTACCACCAGCACCTGTGGCTTTACCTGGCACTGTTACACCTGTCCCTTCCTCTCTCATCTCCCTACTAACACCTCACCCACCAGATAGCCCCTCATCTGTATTCCTAGAGGTAAAATAGTGACGTCACTCTTCTAGCACTTATCTCATTAGTGGTGTTTTGCTTTCACATTCATTACCAATCCGTGAAGTTCCTTGAAGGTATCTACATATTCACTACTGCCAAGCACCATGTCTGCCAGGTAGGAGAAACGTAATTCTTATGGCATGAGCCAATAAAAATTACATTGGCTCATGCTAGAACTCTGTATGAGTTACCAGACTTTAAAATTAACCAAATTGCTAGTGTAACTTTGTCACCATGTGATAGATATACTTAACCAGGACATCAGAGAAGACAAGCCTTGCCTCTGTGTGTGTCTGATTTTACTCAGCTAACATTTACTGGGTTCTTATTCTGTGCCAGATACTGTTTTTGCCCCTGGGTACACAGCAGTTCATAAATCAAAGTCTAGTGGGGAAGACACACACACACTCACACATACTATACAGTATGTTAAACAGAAATAAGTGCAAAGGGGAAAAATAAAAGCCATGTGGGAAAAGGAGGTTGTAAGTTTAGACAGGGTGGACAGGGTCCTCATTTAGAAGGGAAAATTAGGGACCAAGGGAAGGAGAAGGTGCAAGTTGTGCAGCTATCAGGGGCAGGGTAAGACCCCGCCACCCGGCCTTCCTAACCTTCACCTGCAGGACATTCCCGCTGATACCCTATTCCTCCAGAAACCCCCATAACCATTACCTACCTATTTAAACCTATTACATCACTCACCACTGGAAGCCCTGAGACCCAGAGCCAGGCTTCACTTCTTACACACTAATCCCCACCTCACTCTGCTCCATCTCGCAAACATCCGAGCCCCAAACACCCACAGTCCGTCATCAGCAAAATCCTCATTATCCTCAACCTCTTGTCTGAGCACTCCCTCACCTTCCTGAGAACAGCTGTTTCTATGGAGTCCATACTCCAGTACCACTGAGCCTTGAGACAAAACATATATTCTTATTCCTCTTCTCCTTCCAGACTACACTCCTTTTCTAGACCATAAAAAGCAATTTTACTTGGGAGTTCTGAGGTGGCAGGATCGCCTGAGCCTAGGAGGTCGAGGCTGCTGTAAGCAGGACTCCAACCTGGGCAAGAGAGCAAAACCTTATCTCAAAAAATAAATAGGCTGGGCGCGGTGGCTCACGCCTGTAATCCCAGCATTTTGGGAGGCCGAGGCAACCGAATCACGTGAAGTTAGGAGTTTGAGACCAGCCTGGCCAACATGGTGAAACCCCGTTTCTAACAAAAATACAAAAAAATTAGCCGGGTGTCAGGGCGCATGTCTGTAATCCCAGCTACTCAGGAGGCGGAGGTGGGAGAATCGCTTGAACCTGGGAGGCAAAGGCTGCAGTGAACCAAGGTCACACCAGTGCACTCCAGCCTAGGCAACAGAGTGAGACCCTATCTCAAAAAACAATAAAGAAATAATAAATTAACAAGCAATTCTGACTCTCATATGACCAAACTACACAATCTACTACCCCTCCTTTATTGTCTACCAACCTCCAGAGATCAATGCCATCTTCTCCCTCATTTCCTAACATTTCCTGGCTGAGCACCTGAAGAATAGATTTGCCATTTACTGAAAGGGGGAAGATGGAGGACGAAACAGGTTTGGGGGAATCAGAGACCAAGAGTTGAATTTAGGACATTTTAAGATGCCTATGAGACATGCAAGTAGAGACACCATGTCAGCAGCAGCTGGATGCACCAGAATGCAACTCATCAAAGAGGCCAAGGCTGTGAAGCATAGATTTGGACATCCTCAGCATAAAGATGGTATTTAAAGCCTTGACACTGGATGAGATCACTGAGGGATTGGGGGTAGTCAAAAAGAGAGGCGGCGGCCAGGTGCAGTGGTTCACGCCTGTAATCCCAGCACTTTGGGAAGCTGAGGTTGGTGGATTACCTAAGGTCAGGAGTTCAAGACTAGCCTGGCCAACATGGTGAAACCCCATCTCTACTAAAAATACAAAAAATTAGCTAGGTGTGGTGACGGGAGCCTCTAATCCCAGCTACTCAGGTGGCTGAGACAGGAGAATTGCTTGAACCCAGGAGGCGGAGGTTGCAATAAGCCGAGATTGCGCTATTTCACTCCAGCCTGGGTGACAAGTGCAAGACTCCATCTCAAAAAAAAAAAAAAAAAAAAAACAAAAAAACAGTTAAGAAGCAAAAAGTGTAGCGTCCTCGAGGCTAAGTGATGAAAGTGTTTTGAGAAGGAAAGAGCTATGCTAAATGCTGTGCACACATGAAGGGTAAGGAGAACTGAGAACTGAACTCTGAATTTGGCAAAGCAAAGGTCATGAGAACTTCAGTGAGAGCAGTTGGGGACAGGGAGAGCAAAAGCTTGAGTGGAGAGGATGCATGACAGAATAAGAAATTGAAGACAGTAGACAGCTAACACCAGGAGTTCTGTTATAAAAAGAAGGAAATACATAGGAGAAATAAAAGCATGTTCGTAGGCTGATGAAGATGGAGAAAGGGGAGAATTGCTACAGTCATGTTCTGGAGGAGATGGGAAGAGTCTAGTCCCAAAGTGGAATGACATCTCACACTACTTTCCAGACACAATTCTAGACTTTATAAAAAGGGCAATGTGGAGGCAAACAAACATGTATGTCATTTCATACTTGGTGTCTAAAAAACAGAAACATATGAAAAGTATAAACAGAAAAATACCGATGCTGAAACATTAAAATGGCACATTGTCACTCCACTGAAGACATGGAAATGAAAACAGTAACTACATTACCATTTTTTCTTGCCCTCGGTGGGCAAAGACTGAAAACTGGTAATACCAGTATGAGAAACAGAAACTCTTTTTGGCTTTTGTTTGTTTCTCATCATTTAACTTGAAGAAACTCTGAGCGATTCTCATCATTTAACTCGAAGAAACGCTGAGGATTCACTGAGCGAATGAACTGGGACAACATTTTGAAGAACAATACGACAATATCTAGCCAACTGTAAATTCAGAGGAACTTTGACTCAGCAACTTCACATCTAGGCATTTTGTCCCACAGTTATACTGGCATAAACTCACATTTGCAATAAACTGAAAGTAAATGTCCATTAACAGGAGATCAAATAATCATGGTAATCATATTACACAACTGTTAAAAAGAACAAGTAAGCTCTTCACTGATACAGAAGTAATGAATATATCCAAGATACGTTGCTAGTTACAAAGTGCACAGCAGTGCATATTATAAGAAATAAAGACAAAAAAATACAATTACATGGACCTATGCATCTAGTACAGTTAGTCACGTGGCTACTGAGCATTTGAAATGTGGCTAATGTGACCGAAGAACTGAATTTTCCATTTTAATTAAAGTTAATTAAATTTAAAAGTGAAGTACAAAATATTTTTCTCTTAAACACTTTATTCTCTTGGTAGGACTACATTTCACTTTAACCACTGCATGGTATAAGATGCTGCTGTACTGAAGCCCGTGTCAGTGTGCATTACCCCCCCAGATTGCAAAGAAACATGTCTGCAATCTCATCAGTGTCAATGGACTGATTCTGTTTGAATAATTTGTTTTCAACACACGGCCATAACACTGTTAAGTGTTTATTTGAATAGTTTCTGAAAACAGTGCAAGTTACGGTGATCTGTTTAAATTGTAATTGGTAATTATCTTGGTCCATTGTCTGCTGCTGTAACAGAATACCAGAGAAGAGACTAGGTAATATATAAAGAAATTTATTTCTCACAGTTCTGGGGCTGCGAAGAACAAGAGCATGGCATTGGCAACTGGCAAGGGTTATCCCCATGGGGGAAGAGTAGAGAGGCAAAAAAACAGCCTGTGAGGGAGAGGCTGTCTTTTATAACAAAGCTACCCCTGAAATCAGTAACCTACTTCTGAGATAACAGCATTAATCCACTCATTAGGGTGGAGCCCTCATGACCTAATAACCTTTTACATTTCCCACCTCTCAACACTGTTGCACTGGGAATTAACATTCCAACATGAGTTTTGGGGCAGACATTCAAGTCATAGCAGTAATTAACTTGAAATATTTAGTATTTTAATTACAGCATAATTATTTTTCTAGTTTGAAAAGTAAGTATGAACAATTTTTAAAATTTAAAACAAAGGTACACTTAGATTTTCAGTTGCGTGCGGAGTTCTAAGTGTAACTCTGACTTCTCCAAAACTTAACCACCAACAGCCTACTGTTGACTGGAGGCCTTATCGACAACAGGTAAAACGTATTTTGTATGTTATGTATATTATATACGGTATTTTTACAATAGTGTAAGCTGGAGAAAAAATGATAAGAAAATAATAAAAAATACATATTTATTGGTTAAGTGGAAATGAATCATCATAAAGGTGTTGACTTCATACTTGGTGTCTAAAAAACATAAACATATAAAAGATACGCAGGGAGACCTTCATGATGATCCGCTTCCACTTGAAAGTAAAGGTCTTCGTGTCACTAGCCCTCACATTGGACTAGGACGAGGAGGAGAAAGGGCTGGTTTCGCTGTCTCAAGGGTGACAGAAGTGGAAGAAAATCCAGGCATAAGCGAACCCACAAAGTTGAAACTCACGTTGTTCGAGAGTCAACTGTAATTAGTCACCTGTATCAGGACTAAATATCCAACAAAAAAATGTTTTATGATTTTGAACAGAATCTGGGCTTTAGCGTTGGCCAGTTATAAAAAAGCCTGGAAAGAAAGAGGCTGAGGAGAGAGAAAGAGAGAAATGAAAAGAAAAAAGAAAATTATTTTCAGATGAAGAGAAGGTAAACAGGTTATGTGAGTTGAGGAAATTGTTAAGAATATTGTGCGATTTAAAAAGATATTTTAATTAAAAGGTTATAGATGTTTTCCAAAAAGTGAAAAATTTTCAACTAAGTGACCAACCATTGTCCACAGACCCTTCTACTAGTATCCAGGTTCAAAGCTGTAAAAAATTACAAGCACTTGTCTTTAGCTTTATCTGTGTAATGCAATGAGAGACTGACCAATCACCAATTTAGGTGTGTTTTATCTCAAAGATTACCCGAATTTACAAAGAGATATCAATTCAAAGCCTTAAAACTGAACCTGTGGCATGGATGTTTTTTAACTATTTTTTTTTTTTGAGATAGGGTCTCTGTCACCTAGGCTGGAGTGCAGTGGCATGATCACGGCTCAGTGCAGCCTCTACCACCCAGGCCCCAGTGATCCTCCCACCGCAAGCCTCCGGAGTAGCTGGGACCAACAGGCATATGCCACCACACCCAGTTAATCTAATTTTTTGTTAAGAGTGGTCCCCATATGTTGCCCATGCTGATCTCGAACTCCCGGGCTCAAGCCATTCTCCCACCTTGGCTTCCCAAACTGCTGGGATTACAGGTGTGAGCCCCTGCGCCCCAGTATTTTATGTCTGACAGAAGAATTTCAGCTAGATATGAAAACATTAGTTTTTTTTTTCCCCCCCCCCGAGACAGGGTCTCACAATGTTGCCCAGGCTGAAGTGCAGTGGCACAATCATGGCTCACTGCAGCTTCAACCTCCCGTGCTTAGGTGATTCTTCCATCTCAGCCTCCAGAGCAGCTGGGACTACAGGTGTGTGTCACCACGCCCAGCTAATTTTTTTTTTTTGTAGTAACGGGGTGCCCCTACGTTGCCCAGGCTGATCTTGAACTCCTAGGCTCAAGCCGTCCTCCTGCTTCGGCCTCCCAAACTGCTGGTATTACAGGTGTGAGTCACTGTGCCCAGCCTAAAAATCAGTTTCTATCATGACAGATGGTGTCATTTTATAAGGCAAAAAATCTGAATGTAATGGGATTTTACAACAAGAGACTGCTATTTCCCTCACTGATTCATTCCCCTGTATAATACACATTGAAAATTCTTGTGTTCGGTTTTCTGAAGCATAATCCATGAATAGTATCATGAATATAATTGTTAAAATTGTTCAGTATGTACAAATGCTATCAACTGCCAGTTTACAGAACTGTTAAAAGAAACAAAGACAGTGAACGTAATGATGCTGTGTTTTTGCCACTGCTCCCTGGTTGAGTTGTAGAAGAGTTGTATAAAGGCTTACTGTACTATTAATTGCAACTGAAGATTTTCTTGGAACAAGATGATTGCCTGCCAACCATTTAATAACCAAAAACAAAAATGCCAATGTGATGTACATTTTTTCACCGTATCACACTTTGAGAACCACAGCTATTCAGGCATTTATAAAAACAAAAACAAAAATTGCTGCCACAGCCAGTAACAAAAATAAATAATGATGTGTAAACATCAGACAAATGTGTATGTTTCCTTTTTATTTTTTGAGATGGAGTCTCACTCTGTTGCCCAGGTTGGAGTGCAGTAGTGTGATCTTGGCTCACTGCAACCTCAGCCTGCCGGATTCAAGCGATTCACCCGCTTCAGCCTCCAGAGTAGCTGGGACTACAGGCATGCACCACCATACCTGGCTATATATATATGCTATTTTATATATATATATAACCTTATATATATATATTACTTTAAATATATATACATATAAAATATTTTAGTAGAGATGGGGTTTTACCATGTTAGTCAGGTGGTTCTCAAACTCCTGACCTCAAGTGATCCACCTAGCTCGGCCTCCCAATTTGCTGGGATTACAGGCATGAGCCACCGCGCCTGGCCCCTGTTTCCATAGATATGAAGCTGAAGAACAGGCAAAATATACCCATAGTTATAAAGGGCATACTGCCCGTTATCCAGGAAAATGGAGGCTGTCCTGACTGTGTGAAAGCTGATCATACGAATTGGGTCACTCTTGTCATATCCAACTAAACAATCAAGAAGGGAAGAGGGAAAGGCACTCAGGACACAAAAGTTTGCTCCTAGAATGGAATTCTCTGCCAGTCGGTATGCTGAAACTGCCGGTGGTAACCTGAGACCAGTCTGATCCACAGATGCTGGGGTAACTTGTTGCAATTCTAGGATTAATTTTGCCCGTCACCATGGCCCACTAGGTAGGACCTGCTGCCTCCCCAGAACCTTAGGAGAACCAACGAACTTTCTCAAAGAGCGAAACATATAACAATTCTCTTTTTTTATAAAACCTCCAGCTTTCTCTTTGTTCTTTGGACATACAGAAGGCCACCTGGTCTGTACGCCTGGAACTGCCATTCTTCCCAAATAAATTGGCAAATTTAGAGATTCATCTCCAAATTTTTATTTTGACTTCAACAACTGGGAAGGTTAATACAGGGGGTGGATACATTTGGGCTGTACACTTAAGATTAGCGCACTTTACTGGATATCTGTTATTCCTGAATAATTTGTAAAAACTTTTTCTAAGCAAATTGATTGTTTTTCAGTAGGACACCAAACTAAAAAAAAATGACTTTTTTTTCCTCAAAATCAACCACGTAACTTTGCTTAATTTCAATGACTTAGCAAATCTTTTGAAAGCCAAATTCAGAAGAGACACAGACTACAAGGTCATTTCATAATATGGAAAACTAGAAAAATTCCCTACTAGACTGACAAGTGCAAGGAGTCTTGAGATGCAGCACCCAGACATCTGCATCTCCCCCTCCAACTCCGACCAAAAACACCCTTTATACCTCCACTTCAATTTCATGACCGTGATCTTAAAAACATATTTAATGTCAGCATGAAGTATAAAAACAGTTTAACCAGAACCTGCTATTACTGATAGTGAGGTCTCGGTAAACGAAGCATTGATAATATGCCGAGATAGGATTAGTATGTGGATTCAGTCTTCACAGATACCAAAATCTAAAGGACACGGGTGCACATGTATGTCAAACTCATTAAATGGAATGCATTTAAACATGTGCCATTTTTGTTGTATAGCAATTATACCTAAATAAAACTTTTTAAAAACATAACAAATTGACAGCCTTGAAACCTCCAGAGAGCGCTATGTAAACATTCTTTAAAGCAAAAAAAAAAAAAAAAATCTTTGCACGGTGAGGGAGGAGAGTGGATACAAACAGCAAATTCAAAGCCACTCTTAGACCGTAAAAAGTTGGCTAGTTCGTTTGGGAAGCGATTTAGCAGTCCCCTAAAATACAACACGTCCTCGAAGGCCACGAATCCACACGAAGCTTCAAGAAAGAAGCCCTTGACAAAGCCGGGCCAGACCGGCCCTGAGGACAGCCAGCAACGCTACTTCACCGCCCTGCTCCACGGGACTGCGGCGGCCGCGCTGCCCACAGGAACTCAAGCCCCGCCACAGCCAGGACAGACAGACAGACACCCCAGAGAGGTCGGCTTCCCCCGCTCTGCGAACAAAGCAGCGCAAACGGGCGAAGCCACTGAACTGCCGTGAACCACAGTGCGCCCCAGCGCCCCCCTCCCTCCACGCCCCGCCGAGCCAACCCCGAGGGCCGAGCGGAGCCCTGCCAGCCCACCGCCGTCCCTCCCCGGCGCGGGGCCACGGACAAAGAGCTCCTCCGCTCCTTTCGCCCACAAATTACCGCTCCGTGAAGGCCGGGCCGCTCAGTAGCAAGAACCGACGCCTGAATCTCCGCAGCATTTACAAATCAGCCGCCACAATCACCGCCTCCGTCGGAGCCCCGCCCCCGTGCCGAGGGCCTGTGGGAAGTGAGGCTCTCACCCGCGTCTCTGCGCTAAAGCGCAGGCACCGCTGAGCCCAGGGAAACTACAACTCCCAGTGACGCCACAGCGATGGGCGTTGCCCGGCGGGGGACGGACGGCTTGCCGGCTTCCGACTAGCAGCGGGCCAGTGGTGGCGTAGGCGGGCGGCGCGGCGGGACGGAAAACCGTTTCCGGGAAACACCTTCCGTGGTGGACGTCGCTCCGGGCGCCGACGCTTAGAAAACTAAAGGGAGCGCCTAAGGGAGCGATGGGTCTGCCTGTTCCCAGCAAAGCAGGGAGCACAGAGGCTCAACGGTAACCTAGAGCCCGACGCTTTAGGAGGTGTTTTGGGGTTTTGTTTTGTTTTTTTCTATTTGCGTATGGTCTATTTTGTCGTTTTTTTTGGTTTGGTTTTTTTCTTTGTTTTCCACTTTGGCTGAGTGTGACTTAGTAAAGGAGAAAAGGGGCAGTCACTACACCATTTCATAAGACGAAGATAACCCTGTGAGAATTCACTCCAAAATAGGCATCGCTCCTCAAATGCCTGACCGGTGCTTTGGCAGAGTGTGTCCCTTAGATTCGGAAACTAGTTTGAATACTGACAGTGCAGAATTAAAGAAATTTGTTTTGTTGTAACTGCCACGGCCCTTTCATCTAGGAAGTTACAGCACGGTGAGTTACCGCAGTTCTACATACCTGGCTTCTGTGTCTGATTAACCAGCAGGGCCCAGTAAAATGTTTAAAGAAATCAAAAAAAAAAAAAAGAAATCAAATGAAGTGCCATTTATAACCGTTACAACTGAAACAAAGACCGCGAGTTAAAGACAATATTTCACAGAAATTTGGCCCTTCAAAATTTGTTATGCTTTCTACTTGAAAAAGAGTCTACTTCTCTAAATCAAGATTTTGGTTTTGCTTCTTTTTTTCCATTTTTTCTTTTTAATTTTCATTGCGGGTGAGGAAGCTAAAGCCGGAGACTTCCAAGATCACACAACTACTTAAGATACCAGACAAGGCCCCCATCTTCCTTTTCATTTAGGATAGCTCTTTGGCTTGAAAGCGTACCCAAAAGGCTCATCATTCTTCCTAAATGTGTTTCTTTAAGGATAGTCACAATAGCCTTCTTTGTGCCTGTATTTTATTCTTATGTTTTTATTTTAATATAGTATGTAATGCCACATGGTTTGTTGACTGAATAAATAAATGAATCTTTTACCACACTCAAGTCTTAACTGGTTGTTAAATTAAGGTTCTGATATGTAAGTTTTCACCTGTAGCCCATGTAATTCTCAAGACTGCCCACTAAGCTTGAAGGGTCCAAATCCCTTACAAGGTGGAAAGGCTAGTGGGGAGGAACTTCCAGCTTCTACTCTGCCGGACAAGAAAAAGTTCTGCCTTATCAGTGGTTCCTATCTTTGTTGCATCTTCAGATGGTGCTGTAGAGAAAAATTAGACCAACAGTTGCGGCACAGGGGTTTTCATGCCAGATGACCCATTCTGACAGTTCTTTATGACATCACAGGAGTCAAGCGAGCACTCCTGTGTCATGGTTAAGAGACCAGGATTTGGAGTCAGGCAGACCTGGGATCAAATCCTAGCTTGATAACTTACAAACAGCTTTGTAGTCTTCAGCACTCAACTTTTCTGAAACCAGTCTTCTCATCTACAAAACAGAGGTGGATAATAATAAGACCTTCATAGGACTGTCAAGAAGATTACATGAAAAGAAAGAATATATGAAAACGTAGTATAAAACCTCCACGTAGTAAAAAGTCAATGAACAGGAGGTGTCATCTTTAACGTGAATTTAACTGTTGGTGAACGCTTGACTACCAAAGCCTAGCTCTGTGGGTCGTGTCAAATGCTGTGCAAGATAGAGTAATACGGTATTCCCAAATTATTAGGAAATAATTCTTTTTAATTATTTATTTTTGTGGAGACAGGGTCTCACTCTGTTGCCCAGGTTGGTCTCTAACTCCTGGGGTCAAGCAGTCTTCCCACCTTGGCCTCTGAAAGTGCTAAAATTACAGGCAAGAGTCACTGTCCTGGCTGGTAATTATTTTAATCAAAGCTGATCTGAATGACAAAGAGTTGACAGCTTTTCATTGCTGGTCTGATGGTAGCAAGTGTCCACTGTATCCAGAGAGGTCATGTCAAGTGCAGTGGCTCACACCTGTAATCCCAGAACTTTGGGAGACTGAAGCGGATCATTTGAGCCAATATTTGAACATTAGCCAGGCATAATGGCATACACATATAGCCCTAGCTACTTGGGAGGCTGAGGCAGGAGAATCACTTGAGCCCAGGAGTTTAAGGTTATGATCACACCACTAGACTACAACCTGGGCAACAGAGTGAAACCCCCAACTCTTCAAAAGAAAAAGAGTGTGGGAGGATGTCAGGCCTTGAGCCCAAGCCAAGCCATCACATCCCCTGTGACTTGCACTTAATACGCCCAGATGGCCTGAAGTAACTGAAGAATCACAAAAGAAGTGCAAATGCCCTGCCTCGCCTTAAGGGATGATATTATCTTGTGAAATTCCCTTTCCTGCCTCATCCTGGCTCAAAAAGCTACCCCACTGAGCACCTTGTGACCCCCACTCCTGCCCACCAGAGAACCCCCCTTTGACTGTAATTTTCCTTTACCTACCCAAATCCTATAAAACGGCCTGATCCTTATCTCCCTTCGCAGACTCTCTTTGGACTCAGCCCACCTGCACCCAGGTGAAATAAACAGCCATGTTGCTCACCCAAAGCCTGTTTGGTGGTCTCTCCACATGGACGCGCATGACATTTTGGTGCCGTGACTCGGATCAGGGGACCTCCCTTGGGAGATCAATCCCCTGTCCTCCTGCTCTTTGCTCCGTGAGAAAGATCCACCTACGACCTCTAGTCCTCAAACCAACCAGCCCAAGGAACATCTCACCAATTTTAAATGGGGTAAGAGGCCTCTTTTTACTCTCTTCTCCAACCTCTCTCACTATCCCTCGACCTCTTTCTCCTTTCAGCCTTGGCGCCACCCTTCAGTCTCTCCCTTCTCTTAATTTCAATTCCTTTCATTTTGTGGTAGAGACAAAGGAGACACGTTTTATCCGTGGACCCAAAACGCCGGCGCCGGTCATGGACTGGGGAAGGCAGCCTTCCCTTGGTGTTTAATCATTGCAGGGACGCCTCTGATTACTCACCCACATTTCAGGGGTGTCTGACCACACTGCGGGGACGCCTGCCTTGGTCCTTCACCCTAAGTGGCAAGTCCCGCTTTTCTGGGG
The DNA here is from genome assembly GCF_024542745.1 of Macaca thibetana thibetana. Classification (NCBI taxonomy): domain Eukaryota; kingdom Metazoa; phylum Chordata; class Mammalia; order Primates; family Cercopithecidae; genus Macaca; species Macaca thibetana. Next base: position 4,496,045 of record NC_065594.1, read on the forward strand.
GAGGGGCAAGCACCCCAACCCCTACCCCCCCTGTCTCTACCCCTTCTCTGCTTTTCTGGGGGAGGGGCAAGTACCCCGACCTCTTATTTTTGCGACCCAACCTCTTATTTTTGCTCCCTGACCTTATTTTTGTGACCCAACCTCCTATTTTTGTGCCCCAATACCTTATTTCTGCTCCCCGACCCCTTTCTTGCTTTTCTGGAGGGCAAAAACCCACGAACTCTTTCTGTGTCTCTACTCTCTCTTCTCCGGGCTTCCCTCCTTCATTCACCATGGGCAACCTTCCACCCTCCATTCTTCCTTCTCCATAGCCTGTGTTCTCAAGAACTTAAAACCTCTTCAACTCACACCTGATCGAAAACCTAAATGCCTTATTTTCTTCTACAATGCCGCTTGACCCCAATACAAACGCGACAGTAGTTCCAAATAGTCAGAAAACGGCACTTTCAATTTTTCCATCCTACCAGATCTAAATAATTGTCGTAAAATGGGCAACTGGTCTGAGGTGCCTGACGTCCAGGCATTCTTTTACACATCGGTCCCTCCCTAGTCTCTGTTCCCAATGCAACTCGTCCCAAATCTTCCTTCTTTCCCTCCCGCCTGTCCCCTCAGTCCCAACGCCAAGCGTCGCTGAATCTTTCCAGTCTTCCTTTTCTACAGACCCCTCTGACCTCTGTCCTCCTCGCCATTTTTTCCTGTCTCTGCTCCCCCACTCTATAATCCTCCTACCACCTCCCCTCCTCACACCTGGTCTGGCTTACAGTTTCATTCCTCGACTAGCCCTCCCCCACCCGCCCAGAAATTTCCTCTTAAAAAGTGGCTAGAGCTAAAGGCCTAGTCAAGGTTAATGTTACTTTTTCTTTATCCGACCTCTCCCACATCAGTTAGTGTTGAGGCTCTTTTTCATCAAATATGAAAAACTTAGCCCAGTTCGTGACCTGTTTAGCAGCAACCCTGAGATGCTTTTCAGCCCTAGACCCTGAAAGGTCAGAAGGCCGTCTTATTCTCAATATGCATTTTATTTTATTACCCAATCTGCTCCCGACATTAAATAAACCCCCCAAATTAAATTCCAGCCCTCAAACCCCACAACAGGACATAATGAACCTTACCTTCAAGGTGTACAATAATAGAGTAGAGGCAGCCAAGTAGCAGCTTATTTCTGAGTTGCAATTCCTTGCCTCCACTGTGAGACAAACCCCAGCCACATCTCCAGCACACAACTCCGAATGCCTGAACCGCAGCTGCCACGGGTTCCTCCAGAACCTCCTCCCCCAGGAGCTTGCTACAAGTGCCGGAAAGCTGACCACTGGGCCAAGGAATGCCCGCAGCCCGGGATTCCTCCTAAGCCGTGTCCCATCTGAGCGTGTCCCATCTGAGCGTGTCCCATCTGAGCGGGACCCCACTGGAAATCGGACTGTCCAACTCGCCCAGCAGCCACTCTCAGAGCCCCGGAGCTCTGGCCCAAGGCTCTCTGACTGACTCCTTCCCAGATCTTCTCGGCTTAGCAGCTGAAGACTGACGCTGCCCCATCGCCTTGGAAGCCTCCTGGATCATCACAGATGCTTTGAGTAACTCTTAAGTCCTTCCCCTTCTTAATCAATACGGAGGCTACCCAATCCACATTACCTTCTTTTCAAGGGCCCATTTCCCTTGCCTCCATAACTGTTGTGGGTATTGATGGTCAGGCTTCTAAACTTCTTAAAACTCCCCAACTCTGGTGCCAACTTGGACAACATTCTTTTATGCACTGCTTTTTAGTTATCCCCACCTGCCCAGCTCCCTTATTAGGTCGAGACATTTTAACTAAATTATCTGCTTCCCTGACTATTCCTAGGCTACAGCCACACCTCATTGCCACCTTTTCCCCCAGTTCAAAGCCTCCTTCACATCCTCCTCTTGTACTCCCCCACCTTAACCCACAAGCATAGGATACCTCTACTCCCTCCTTGGTGACTGATCGTGCACCCCTTACCATCTCATTAAACCCAATCACCCTTACCCCACTCAACGCCAATATCCCATCCCGCAGCACGCTTTAAAAGGATTAAAGCCTGTTATCACCTGCTTGCTACAGCATGGCCTTTTAAAGCCTGTAAACTCCCCTTAGAATTCTCCCATTTTACCTGTCCTAAAACCAGACAAGCCTTACAGCCTTACAAGATCCACACCTTATCAACCAAATTGCCTTACTTACCCACCCCGTGGTGCCAAACCCACATACTCTATCCTCAATACCTCCCTCCACAACCCAGTATTCTGTTCTGGATCTCAAACATACTTTCTTTACTATTCCTTTACACCCTTCATCCCAGCCTCTTCGCTTTCACTTGGACTGACCCTGACACCCATCAGGTTCAGCAAATTACCTGGGCTGTACTGCTGCAAGGCTTCACAGACAGCTCCCATCACTTCAGTTAAGCCCAAATTTCCTCCCCATCTGTTACGTATCTCGGCATAATTATCATAAAAACACACGTGCTCTCCCTGCTGCTCGTGTCCGGCTAATCTCCCAAACCCCAATCCCTTCTACAAAACAACAACTCCTTTCCTTCCTAGGCATGGTTAGTGTGGTCGGAATTCTTACACAAGAGCTGGGACCGTGTCCTGTAGCCTTTCTGTTCAAACAACTTGACCTTACTGTTTTAGCCTAGCCTTCATGTCTGCGCGCAGCGGCTGCCACCGCTTTAATACTGTTAGACGCCCTAAAAATCACAAACTATGCTCAACTCTCTACAGTTCTCATAACTTACAAAATGTATTTTCTTCCCCCAACCATCGCTCAGGACAATGCTTATGCTGATAAATTAGCTAAAAAAGCAGCTAGCATTCAAACTTCTATCCCTCACGGCAGTTTTCCTCCTTCACATCGGCCACTCCCACCTACTCCCCCTCTGAAACTTCCACCTGTCAATCTCTTCCCACACAAGGCAAATGGTTCTTAGACCAAGGAAAATGTCTCCTTCCAGCCTCACAGGCCCATTCTATTCTGTGGTCATTTCATAACCTCTTCCATGTAAGTTACAAGCCGCTAGCCCGTCTCTTAGAACCTCTCATGTCCTTTCCATCATGGAAATCTATCCTCAAGGAGATCCCTTCTCAGTGTTCCATCTGCTGTTCTACTGCCCCTCAGGGACTGTGCAGGCCCCCTCCCTTCCCTGCACATCAAGCTCGAGGATTTGCCCCTGCCCAGGACTGGCAAATTGACTTTACTCACATGCCCCGAGTCAGAAAACTAAAATATCTCTTAGTCTGGGTAGACACTTTCACTGGATGGGTAGAGGCCTTTCCCACAGGGTCTGAGAAGGCCACCGCGGTCATTTCAGACATAATTCCTCAGTTTGGCCTTCACACCTCTATACAGTCTGATAACGGACCAGCCTTTACTAGTCAAATCACCCAAGCAGTTTCTCAGGCTCTTGGTATTCAGTGAAACCTTTATATCTTTTACCGTGCTCAGTCTTCAGGAAAGGCAGAACAGACTAATGGTCTTTTAAAAACACACCTCACCAAGCTCAGTCACCAGCTTAAAAAGGACTAGACAATACTTTTACCACTTTCCCTTCTCAGAACTCAGGCCTGTCCTCGGAATGCTACAGGTTACAGCCCATTTGAGCTCCTGTGTGGACACTCCTTTTTATTAAGTCCCAGTCTCATTCCAGACACCAGACCAACTTGGACTGCACCCCAAAAGACTTGTCATCCCTACTGTCTTCTGTCTAGTCATACTCCTATTCACCACATTCTCAACTACTCATAAATGCCCTGCTCGTGTTTACACTGTTTCTCCAAGCCATCACAGCTGATATCTCCTAGTCCTTGGGCACTCTCTAATTAGATGTCCTAGGTCCTCCCAATTCCTTCAATACCAGTTTTTTCTCATTCTCTTACCTTGTGTCTTCCATTTAGTTTTTCAATTCATACAAAACCGTACCCAGGCCATCACCAATACAAATGTTTCTTCTAACGACCCCACAGTATCATCCCTTACCACAAAATCTTCCTTCAGCGTAATCTCTCCCACTCTAGGTTCCTACGCCACCCCTAATCCCGCTTGAAGCAGCCCTGAGAAACATCGCCCATTCTTTCTCCATACTACCCCCCAAAAAATGTTCGCCCCCCCAACACTTCACACTATTTTGTTTTATTTTTCTTATTAATATAAGGCAGGAATGTCAGGCCTCTGAGCCCAAGCCCAGCCATCGCATCCCCTGTGACTTGCACGTGTATGCCCAAATGGCCTGAAGTAACTGAAGAATCACAAGAGAAGTGCAAATGCCCTGCCCCGCCTTAACCGATGACATTCCACCACAAAAGAAGTGAAAATGGCTGGTCCTTGCCTTACGTGATGATATTATCTTGTGAAATTCCTTTTCCTGGCTCATCCTGGCTCAAAAAGCTCCCCCACTGAGCACCTTGTGACCCCCCACTCCTGCCCGCCAGAGAACAACCCCCCTTGACTGTAATTTTCCTTTACCTACCCAAATCCTATAAAACGGCCCCACCCTTATCTCCCATCTCTGACTCTTTTTGGACTCAGCCCGCCTGCACCCAGGTGAAATAAACAGCCATGTTGCTCACACAAAACCTGTTTGGTGGTCTCTTCACACGGACACGCGTGACAGAGGACATCAGGGCTAGCCTCGCCAAGGGATGATCCCTGTAGGAGATTGGTCAGAGTGGTGGGAGAAACTATAGGGAAAGGAGCAGGCCTTCTGAGAAGTCGGAAGGCACTGCATAGGTTCGGAGGAGAATAAGCTGAAGGCAGCTGTTCTCCCACCCTGAGGCAGAGGCAAGGAGTTGGTACGAGGAAGCACGGGGGAATTTATCCTAAACAGGCTTGTTTACTTACATTGACCAGCAGCTGACCTTTGATCATCTAGGGGAACAATAACGTTAATTTCCTGCAGATTGTGTTTGCTCCAGGCTTTCAGCATTGTATCTGTACTGAATAAAAGCAAGCAGCTCCAGCTGTTCCCCTGGTCGCTCTCTGGCCACTAGTGCGGAGCAGTCCCCTAGCTGCTGTTATACTGCATACCTGCGTCTGAGGACTCGTTTCATCCATCGCTCGGCCAGGGTCTGTGGGACAGACCCGGTAGCCGGTGCCCTGTGTGAGGAATGCTGCCACGGATCACGACGGTGAAGAGATAGCGTGGTAATTGGTTCCCGCTCAGGATTTCCAAGTTTGAGGGAATTTTCAACCTAGGCTTTCATCTTGCGACAACAGTTATCAGCTCAACAGCAACACTAAATGTAAGTATTGAAACAGCTGCTTAAAGCTAGCGGAGCCTCGGTCTTGGAGGCTCAATTAAGGGGCCTAATACAAACTTGTTTTCAATAACCCATGGTTCCTGGAAGAAGGCATGTTAGACCAAGAGCTCTGGGAGCAAGTGGGGGGAAATCTTAAACGACATCACGCACAAGGGCAACGGGTCCCAGTAACATCTGTAACGTTATGGGCCTTAGTCAGGGCTGCTTTGGCCCCACTCTACACAGAAGAGCCTAAAAAGGAAAGGGAAGAGGAACCATCACCTACCTTCCCACCTCCTCCTCCCTCAGCCCCACTGTCACTGGGTAAAGGTGCCACAGAGGAGACAGAGGTTCCCTGAGCCCCCTCCCCCAATACATTGGAATAAAAGACAAGGGATACACGGCAGTTATGGGACCCTGTCTTAGGCAAGCGGCATTAGAAGGGGAGCTCTTGGCCTGCCTTGTGATGCAAGATCCACAAGGCAATCAGGTATATGAGCCCATCACTTTCTTTTTTTTTTTTTTTTTGAGACGGAGTCTCGCTCTGTAGCCCGGGCTGGAGTGCAGTGGCCGGATCTCAGCTCACTGCAAGCTCCGCCTCCCAGGTTTACGCCATTCTCCTGCCTCAGCCTCCCGAGTAGCTGGGACTACAGGCGCCCGCCACCTCGCCCGGCTAGTTTTTTGTATTTTTTAGTAGAGACGGGGTTTCACGGTGTTCACCAGGATGGTCTCGATCTCCTGACCTCGTGATCCACCCGTCTCGGCCTCCCAAAGTGCTGGGATTACAGGCTTGAGCCACCGTGCCCGGCGAGCCCATCACTTTCAACACCTATAAAGAGATAAGAAAAACCATTAGAGGAAACAGCTGCTAGCCTATTTACAAAAGGGTTAATTGAGGCCATAGCAGACAACGTCCATATGACCCCATGGGTCTGGTCAGTGCTCGCTCAAACAACTACAGAGGCCAGTCAGTACCTCCTCTGGAGGGCAGAATATGATGAGTTTTGTGAACAACAAGCCAACCAGAATCAATTGGCTGGGCAAAACACATGGGTCACTCAAACAAAATTGTTGGCACTGGAGAAGTGCACCTAGCCAAGCAGAGTGCACGCCCTCTAACATGTCGCAATTTGGAGGGAAGAAAAGCAACTATACAACCTCTAATCATGCCCATCCCTGTTCATCTTTGGGAATGGCTATTAGCCCAATCGGAGGGGGGGGGTGGGGGTCACTATGCAGAGCCCTCTCTAATAGTGGCCACTGTTGTAATTCCTGCCCTACCCCTGACATGACTGTCTCAAGATCCTATTCAGGTAGAACAGTGACCTTTCAAAGGGAGAGAAATTACAACAAACCCATGTATTAATTGAGGAACAATTAAAAGCTGACCATATAGAACCAGCAAACAGCCCTTGGAATTCACCCATTTTCGTCATTCCCAAAAAGTCTGGTAAAGGGAGACTTTTGCATGACTTACATGCTATCAATGCTAATTTGCAACCTGTGGGGCCCCTTCAACAGGGGCGCCCTTCCCCGCAGTGATTCCTCGAGTTTGGCCTGTAGTCATTATTGACTTAAAAGACTGCTTTTATGCTATTCTCGCAAAACAGGACAGATAAAAATTTACGTTTACAATACCAGCTATCAAAAATGAAAGGCCAGCTCCCCAATTTCACTGGAAAGTACTTCCTCAAGGAATACTGAACAGTCCTACCATGTGTCAGTATCATGTAAATCAGGCTTTGCTCCCCAGTAGAAAAGAATTTCCTAACTGCAAGATCATCCATTATGTGGATGACAGCTTACTGGCAGCCCCGACAGAGCCAATACTTTTGAATTTATATTCCTCTGTCAAAAAGAATACACAGTTAAGAGGCTTAATCATAGCACTTGAAAAGGTACAGCTGTCCTCTCCTTGGAAATATCTTGGATATGTACTAACATCCCAGTCAGTAAGACCTCAGCAGTTTAAACTGAATAATAACCACAGGTTTGTTTACTTATGTTGACCAGGAGCTGACTGTTGATCATTCACGCAGGTGACCCTTCCCTGAAGGGGGAACAATGTTAATTACCTGCAGATTGTGTTTCCTCCAGGCTTTCAGCATGATGTCTGTACTGAATAAAAACAAGCAGCACCAGCTGTTTGAGACCACGCACTCTTTGGCCACTAGTGCCCAGCGGTCCCCTAGCTGCTCTTAAACACTGCATACCTGAGTACTCCTTTCAGCTGTTGCTCAGCCAGAGTCTGCAGGACAGCCCCGGCAGATCCCCAAGCCCAGGTGATCCGGGCTAGAAAGGGGAACTCCAGCAGGTTGGGGAGATGCATGTGTCTGGCTTCTAGGCAAACCCAAGAAAACCTACACCCTGCTTACCTGCAGGAAGAGTGAAGGAATTCTTCACCAAGGCCAGAAACAGATTTCTAGAATGACTTCAGTAAAGAAGTTTCTTATTTTTGAGACGGAGTTTCGCTCTTGTTGCCCAGGCTGGAGTCCAGTGGTGCGATCTCAGCTCATTGCAAACTTTACTTCCCGAGTTCAAGTGATTCTCCTGCCTGAGCCTCCCGAGTAGCTGGGACTACAGGCGCCCACCACCATGCCCAGCTAATTTTGTATTTTTAGTAGAGATAGGGTTTCTCCATGTTGGTCAGGCTGGTCTTGAATTCCTGACCTTGTGTGATCTGCCCACCTCGGCCTCCCAAAGTGCTGGGATTACAGGCATGAGCCACCACCCCTGGCCAGTAAAGAAGTTTCTAACAACAATGTTGGGTGCAAAGAGACTTTTAAAAAAAATCTTGGCATTTTGATGTAGGTAAATCTATTGCTGGTGCATTGAACTTACAACAAAAGATCCTGGAAACCTAATGGGTCTATACAACAAAGAGATTATCATATCTTCTACATTCTAGAATGCCTGACCAATGATGTTGAATAGATAGTAAAGGATTTCTAGCTTGAATCTTTGATGCGATAACAGCGGAGTAATACCATAATAGTTTTCACACTTGCATTTTTGGTTTCTTTAAAAACAGCAATAATTACATAGTAGTTTGATGGTTTTTCAAGCGTTCTATAGGTTTTTATTACACTTTTTTTTTTAAGATATGATGACTCTATCACCCAGGCTGGAGGGCAGTGGCACAATCACAACTCACTGTAGCCTCAACTTCCAGGGCTCAAGTGTTCCTCCTGCCTCAGCCTCCCAGGAACCTGGGACCACAGGTGTGTGCCACCACACCCAGCTAATTTTTGTTTTTTTTTTTTTTTTTGTAGAGATGGGGTTTTGCCATGTTGCCCAGGCTGTTGTTGAACTCCTGAGCTCAAGCAATCCACCTGCCTCAGCCTTCCAAAATGCTGGGATTACAGGCATGAGTCACTGTGCCTGGCATCTCCATCATTTCTGCAGGATAGTTTTGACAGATATAGAATTCATGGTTGCCAGTTCTCTTGTTTTCTTTCAGCACTTTATATCATCCCACTGCCTTCTGGCTTCCGTGGTAATAAATTGGCTGTTAATCTTACAGAAGGTCCTTTGTATGTAGTGATCATTTCTGTCTAGCTGCTTTTAAGCTTCTCTGTCTTTGGCTTTCAACAGTTTGAATATTAATATAATGCTATTGTGAACTCCTTGAGTATATCATACTTAAAGTTCATTGAGCTTATTGGAAATGTTACATTATGTCTTTTATCAAATTGGGACTTTGGGGCCACTGTTTATTCAGTCACTCTGAACACTCTGCAAACACTCTGCGTTCTTTTTACCCTCTTATTTCTGGGACTCCCATTATCCATGTGCTGGTACACTTGATGGTGTCTATAACTCTTTTGGACTTTGTTCTTCATTCTTTTACTTTCTACTCCTTAGACTTAATAATTTCCATTGTTTTTTTTTTTTTTTTTTTTTTTTTTTTTTTTTTTTTGAGACGGAGTCTCGCTCTGTAGCCCAGGCTGGAGTGCAGTGGCCGGATCTCAGCTCACTGCAAGCTCCGCCTCCCGGGTTCACGCCATTCTCCGGCCTCAGCCTCCCGAGTAGCTGGGACTACAGGCGCCCGCCGCCTCGCCTGGCTAATTTTTTGTATTCCTTAGTAGAGACGGGGTTTCACCGTTTTATCCAGGATGGTCTCGATCTTCTGACCTCGTGATCCACCCGTCTCGGCCTCCCAAAGTGCTGGGATTACAGGCTTGAGCCACCGCGCCCGGCCAATTTCCATTGTTTTCAAGTTGGCTCATTCCTTCTTTCACCTGCTCAAATCTGTTGTGCATCACTTGTGAATTTTTCATTTAAGTTATTGTACTTTTTAAACTTTTCTTTTTTTTTTTTTTTTAAGAGACAAGGTGTTGCTCTGTCACCCAGGCTGGAGTGCACGAGTGTGATCATAGCTCACTGCAGCCATGGACTCCTGGCCTCAAGTGATCCTCCTGCCTTAGCCTCCTGGGTAGCTAGGGTCACAGGCATGTGCCACCATGCCCAGTTAATTTAATTTTTTTGTAGAGATGGGGTCTTGCTATGTTGCCAAGGCAAACGCTAAGCCTCAAGTGCTCCTCCTGCCTTGGCCTCCCAAGATGGTAGGTTTACAGGCATGAGCCACCATGCCTCATCCTATTGTACTTTTTAACTATACAATTTTGTTGGTTCTTTTCAGTTCCAAAATTTCTGTTTGGTTCCTTTTATAATTTCTATCTCTTTATTAATCTTTATCTTTAAAATAATTTCAACTTTTACTTTAGATTCAGAGGGTGCATGTGCAGGTTTGTTACTTAGGTATAATTTGTGGTGCTGAGGTTTGGGGTATGATTGAGCCCCTCACCCAGATACTGAGCATTGTACCCAATAGTTCTTTCAACCCTTGCCCCTTTCCCTCCCTCCTCATCTAGTAGTCCGCAGTGTCTATTGTTGCCATCCTTATATCCATGGGTACCCAGTGTTTAGCTCCCATTTACAAATTTGAACATGCGGTATTTGGTTTTTCTGTTCCTTTATTAATTCACTTAGGATAGTGGCCTCCAGTTGCGTCCATGTTGCTGCAAAGGACATGATTTCATTCTTTTTATGACTTCATAGTATCCCATGGTGCATATGTACCACATTTTCTTTATCCAGTCCATTGTCGATGGGCACCTGAGTTGATTCCGTGTCTTTGGTATTGTGAATAGTGCTGTGATGAACATACTAGTGCATGTGTCTTTTTGGCAGAATGAGTTTTCTTTTGGATGTGTACCCAGTAATGGGATAGCTGGGTCGAATGGCAGTTCTGTTTTCAGCACTTCGAGAAATCTCCAAACTGCTTTCCACAGTGGTTCAACTAATTTACATTCCCACTGATAGTGTATAAGCATTTCCTTTTCAGTACAGCCTTGCCAGCATCTGTTGTTCCTTGACTTTTTAATAATAACCATTCTGACAGGTGTAAGATGGGATCTCATTGTAGTTTTTTCACTTCTCTGATGATTAGTGATGTTGAGCTTTTTTTCATGTTTGTTGACCATTTGCATGTCTTCTATTGCATATTCTCTATTTATTGAGACCTTGTTCTCCTGGTTCTTTCAGTTATTTTTCTATGTTTCCCTTCACTTTTTGTCAATGTTTAAGACAGTTTAAAGTATTTGTCTAATAATTCCTATGTCTGTGCTTCCTTGGCTCAGGGACAATTTCTGTTCATTTCTTTTTTCCTTTGAATTGGCCATTTTTTAACTTTATTTTTTTGCATGCCTCATAGTTTTTTGTTGAAGATTGGACATTGTGAACATTATGATGTGGTAACTCTAGGAATCAGTCTCTCTCCTCCCCTAGAATCTCTGGTTTCTTGGACAACCCTATAGAGTAGGTTGTAATGATGAAACTTGGTAAATTACCTTGTCCCCAAGCCCCTCCGTAATAAATTGTGGAGTCAGGATTCAACGCCATACCCTTTCCACTCTATTCTCTACGCTATCCTTTCTATTCTCATTTTATTCAGTATCCTAAAAATCTGAATCTTCCGCATTGCTTTATTCCCATTTCAGTGAATCTCAGATCTGTATCTCCAGCCTCCGCCTCTCTTGAATGGCGGATAAATATATTTCCAACTGCTTACAAACACTATCACGAATTTCAAACTCAGGAAGGCTTAAACTAAATGTATTATCTTATTCTCCTGTTTGCCCAAACTTTCCCGAAATTTTTTTCTTTCCTACCCTTGTGAATCCCTTCCATTTCTCAGTTAAAGGACAGCACCATCCACCCACCTCTCCCAAAGCCGAGCTCTGTATTAATCCTCATTGGCCAAATCCCTCCTGAAATAGGAAACTGAAACAAAGCCCTGAACCCTGCGGCTGATTTTGGAAGAGAAACCCCGCCAGAGGCCGGGTCCCGCTCCCCACCGGGCGGACCCGATTCCAGGCGCGTTCTGGTGACTGTCCCTGCGTGGGACGCTGCGCTGGCCTGGTGCGGGGCGGGGTTCCGGCGCAGTGGCGCCCGCCCAGCCCCGGGGCAGGGAGAGCCTAGAATCCGGAAGCACGGAGTGCCAGGAGCGGAATCGGAGCGCCGGGAGCCGGCGGGATCCTCTGGCAGGTGCGTGGGCGCGGCGGGGTCGGGGGCTGCCCAAGGTCCCTGCAGTCCTGGCCAGGAAGTGGCCCGTGTGCTCTGCGCGGCGCCTTCTCCGCCAGTGGCTGCGCCCTTGTCCTGCGCGGCGTCGGCGCTGGGGGCCTGATGGCGCTGTGAGGCCCGGGGCGGACGAGCTAGTGCAGCCAGCGCGCTCGGGAGGGATGTTGCGGTCGTTCCGCTCAGCCCCGCAGTGCAGCCCGGGTGACGAGAAACTGGGTGCGGTGGGGGGCGCCCACCGGAGCCGGCACTCACACCAAGTCTCCGGACCCCGGGCGGTGTGGTTCGCAGTAGAATGTGCTGTTTCTTGTTTCCTTTATGCCAAATGGCCTTCTTTCCTAAAGTTAGGTTTCAAATTGTGCAAAAGTAAGGGGGTTTGGTGAGTAATCAGGAAGTACCATCTGACCCCGTATTGGGAACACCGTGGTAGAAACAATGTGTTTGTTGAGGTCCAAAGTTGAAAACCTCTAACTCAGTCAAGTAATTGGTGGGAGGGCCAAATGATTCACCCAGGGGTCGAGTTGGTAGATCTCAGCTTCTAGAAAACCAAGGCGCTGCTAAATATTCAAGCCCAAGCACTTTCGATTCTGGACTGCTGCATGACAACAATTATATGACAATGTCCAAGCATAGTGCTTTGATAAAGGGGAAATTCGCTCTGAGTATGTGCGTGTTGCAGATTATTTCATTACATCTGACTTGATCATTTGTTGAGTAAACATTAGGTCCTGTCTGTGTGCGTAGAGCTACTGTAAGTCATAGGAGTGGAAATAAAAGTAGTACGTTTGTTGTTTAAGGGTTTAATAATCCCATTAGGAAGGTGCATTACTGATGCCATTTGGGTCCAAAATGCGAAAAGTGTCAGAAGGCTTTTCTGTAATCCTGGGCTTTAATGGATGCGTGTGAGAGTTTTTAGTAAGCAAGCTTTTATTGAATGCCCACTGTATATCAAAAGTGATCTTAGCGTGCGGTGACTCACACACTTTGGAAGGCGGAAGCTCTAGAATCAAGGCTACCCAGAAAGGGACTCCTTGCGGTTTTGCCAGTGCTAAAGACAAAGACCTGTGAAGCAGGAAGCCCCTTGATTCCACCTACACCAATGGTTTGTGGATAGAGCAGCCAGGAGTTTGTGAGGAGGCGTGCTGAGGGTTTCTTAGGAACCGGGGCTTTGCCCTGCTGTCTTTGGACGGAAGACACTCTGTGAATGCTATATTTAAGAAGCTGGGAAGAGGGACAGGCTGGAGTGACTGCAGATTTGCCTTAGAGAATAACCAGCCCCTAGCTCGGTGTCTGCCACATCTCATGTCTGCATAATCAGCGCTGATGAAAACATGAACTAACTCTGTGTTTAGAGAACATTTTGAAACAAGGAAGAACTGGTGGCGCATGTCGGTTAGGAGCTGTTAACCCAGAAGAGGCCTGGCTTTTTAGAGAGACTAGAGATGAATCTGTGGAAAGAGAGAAGTCAAGGCCTGACTTGAGATTTCACGAAACCCAAAGTGTGCCTTTCCATACCTTCCATGCAGCCACAGGTGCTAAGAGCACACTGCAGATTTATGTTTAGTATGTTTTTACTCTGGGCCGGGCACGACAGCTCACACCTATAACCCCAGCACTCTGGGAGGCTGAGGCAGGAGGATCGCCTGAGCCCAGGACTCTGTGACCAGCCTGGGCAACATAGTAAGACCTGACTCCAAAAATAAGCTGGGCATGGTGGTGCAGGCCTGGGGTCCCAGCTACTAAGGAGCCCGGGGTGAAAGGATTGCTGGGAAGGGAGGTTGAGGTTGCAGTGAGCTGTGACAGTGACTGCACCACTGCACTCCAGCCTGGGATACACAGCCACACCCTGCCTCCAGTAAAATAAAATGTTTATACTTTGATTTCACAACTGTGTGTATGTACTTAATGCCACTGAACTGTACACTTAAAATGGTTAAGATGGTAAATTTTATCTTCTGCATGTTTTACCACAATGTTTAAAAGGCTAAAAAATGTTTATACTCCTTGATTCACTAATTCCACTTCTGGCCATCAACTCTAGGGAAACTATGACAGAGATGTGGCCAAAAAATATATGTACAAACATTTTAATTAAAGTGTATTTCAAATAGTGAACACTTAAGTAACCAAGTATCTGATGACTTGGGGAAGGATGAAATAAATGCAAAGCTTATGTAACCACTAAAAACACCTTCAAAGAATATTTACTGACATAGGGAGAATATCACTGAAAGCTAAATAAGCTGTGAAGGTGAAAGTCCTATTTAAAAAGTAAAATAAGAGCAACTGGCTATAACATTGGATATAGAATATTAATAATTTAGAAAATACAATGATACAAGAAAGAATAATACCAGAAAAAATATTAAAATATCAACAGTGGGGGCCAGGTGCGGCGGCTCATGACTGTAATCCTAGCACTTTGGGAGGCAGAGGTGGGTGGATCACTTGAGCCAGGAGTTTGAGACCAGCTTGGCCAACGTGGTGAAACTCCCATCTCTACTAAAAATACAACAATTAGGTGGGCATGGTGGCGCGTGCCTGTAGTCCCAGCTACTTGGAGGCTGAGGCACAAGAATTACTTGAACCTGGGAGGCAGAGGTTGCAGTGAGCTGAGATCGTGCCACTGCACTCCAGCCTGGGTGACAGAGCGAGACTGGCTCAAAAAACAAAATCAACAGTGGGGTTATTTCTGGATGGAGGGATCAGGTGCTTTTTTAAAAACAACTTTATTGATATGTACAACTATTATATATCCAAAAAGTACTATTTAAAAATGTATTGGGGTACAATTTACATACCATTAAATTTACTCATTTTAATTGTACAATTCAATAATTTTTTGATAATTTTTTTTTTTTTTTTTTTTTGAGATAGGGTCTCTGTCACCCAGGCTGGAGTGCAGTGGCGTGATCACAGCTCACTGCAAGCTCCGCCTCCCGGGTTTACGCCATTCTCCTGCCTCAGCCTCCCGAGTAGCTGGGACTACAGGCGCCGCCACCTCGCCCGGCTAGTTTTTTGTATTTTTTTCAGTAGAGACGGGGTTTCACCGTGTTAGCCAGGATAGTCTCGATCTCCGGACCTTGTGATCTGCCCGTCTCGGCCTCCCAAAGTGCTGGGATTACAGGCGTGAGCCACCGTGCCTGGCCCGGTGTAATCTCTTTTACGGTACCCCTCATTTCATCCCTCCTATCTCTGCACAGATGCTAATTATTGAATGTAAGAGGCAGTCAGCAAATGAAACTTTTACATACTAATGTTATGGAAAGGCAGAATTACATCAAGAGACTTCAGTTTAACTGGACCTCAAAAGAAAGATTTAAAAATATGAATCCTTAATATGTTCATTCATTGTGTCCTGGATGGGGGAGACAGCATGGGGTGAGGAAGGGCTGGGGGTCCCAGGGAGAAGAACTATAAGATATAACAGCATGTGTCAAGACTTGGAGGACCAAGCTGTGGGTTTCTTCCTCCTGAAGAAAAGGCCAGTGTGGCCAGGAGGGAATGAGATAGCTGCTGGCCTTGAACCATGATAAACAATTTGTATTTTATCTGAAATGTAATTTAAAACCAAAAACCAAGATTCCTCAAGCTGCAGCGTGGAGAAGAGATTGAACCGCAGGCGCAACAGGAGTGGGAGCCGGTCAGGATGAGAGGGCGTGGGCCAGGGTGGCAGCAGGAGGGACAAGTTCTATAGATTGGGGCTGTATCGGGGGCTGTGATGGAAGAGGTACAACTGGCAGAAGGAGATGGGGCTGCAAGGAGTCAAGAATAGCACCCAGTAGTTGTCTCCAGCCAAGAGGGGAGGAGGAGGCCTGGGCTGGGGATGTGGCGCCTCTGTGGTACCAAGGAGACCCAGAAGTGAGGTGTCACGGAGGCACTGGCATTGTGTCCTCAATTGGGAGCCCAGGGAATGGGCTCCAACACACACAGGGCAAAGGGCCTAGGTAGGGCGGGGCCTCCGGCCTGTGGGAGCAGGAGGTAAAAGGGCAGGCAGAGTAAAGGAGAAATGCGGAGCCCAACCGCGGTGCAGGGCTGTGGCCTTGCAGCGACTCAGCTTAGTCCCAAGACGCGCGGGGCCGCAGCAGAGAGCCTGCCCTGCCTACCCAAACTAACACAGGACCTGCAACCGCGATCCTCAAACTAGCACAGGACTTGGGAACCGCTTTGCCAAACTGCAGCTTACTTTGGGGGAGCCTGTTAGACGTGACTCCTTGCTTTTAAAAATTGACAAATACTGGTCTGGGCAACGTGGTGAAACCCCGTCTCTACTAAAAATAGAAAAAATTAGCCGGGCATGGTGGTGGCGGGCGCCTGTAGTCCCAGCTACTCGGGAGGCTGAGGCAGGAGAATTGCTTGAACCCGGCGTTAGCACAAACTGTAACATTTTGTAAGCTCCCCGCTGTTTTGCAGACCTTGGTCAAGGTGAAACAGTTCTCCCGGGTTGGGGTGGTGAGAAACATCCTTCCCAGCCACCTGACCACAAGGCCAACAAAGACTCATCTAAAGAAACATCCCTCTCATCTCTTGCTGGGCAAAGGTCCAAGGAACACCACGATAACATCCCGCCTGAATAAGGGCCAGAACCCTCATTCCGGGTTACAAATCAATACAAATCATGCGAACATCTTATTGATATCCTGCGGGGCAACAAGCCATACTACCCAGACTCTTCCCGCCCATACCTATACGTACTGTCAGCCTGTAGGCAGCAGTGGGCTCTGGCATTAGGCTGCTCCCCTACTTCTGTAGGTTTTATGCTGGACATAAAGCCTGCATTTGCAATCTCAGTCTCTCAATCTCTCAATCTCTCTCTCTTGCTCTCTCGCTCTCTCTCTCTCACCCCTCTGTGTATGCGTGTGTGTGTGTGTGTGTCTGTCTGTCTGTCTTTCTTTAACCCTCACCTTTCCTTCCCGGAAGGCAGAGATTGCAGTGGGCAGAGATTGCAGTGAGCTGAGATCTGCCACTGTACTCCAGCCTGGGCAACAGAGTGATACCCTGTCTTTAAAAAAAAAAAAAAAAGAGCCAGGCGCGGTGGCTCACACCTGTAATCCCAGATTTTTGGGAGGCCAAGGTGGGCAGATCGCTTGAGGTCAGAAGTTCAAGACCAGCCTGGCCAACATGGTGAAACCCCCGACTCTACTAAAAATACGAAAATTAGCCAGGTGTCTTGGTGGACACCTGTAATGTCAGCTACTTGGGAGACTGAGGCAGGAGAATTGATTGAATCCAGGGGGTGGAGGTTGCAGTGAGCCAAAATTGCACCAGTGCACTCCAGCCTGGGTGACAGAGTGAGATTCTGTCTCAAAAAAAAAAAAAAAAAATTTACAAATAGTGGAAATTAAACCCAATTTTTCACCATGTATTAATTTATTGTTAAATACACATTTCAATACAAAATTGAGAATGCATGGCATAGTAAATGAATTAAATTAATCCAGGCTGGGTGTGGTGCCTCACATTTGTAATCCCAGCACTTTGGGAGGCTGGGTTTGAGCCCAGCCTGGTCAACATGGTGAAACCTCCTCTCTACTAAAAATACACAAATTAGCCACGTGTGGTGGTGCGCACATGTAGTCCCAGCTACTTGGGAGGCTGAGGCAGGAGGAGGCTGAGGCAGGGGAATCACTTGAACCAGGGAGGCGGAGGTTGCAGTGAGCTGAGGTCACACCACTGCGCTCCAGCCTGGGTGACAGAGTGAGATTCTGTCTCCAAAAAAAAAAAAATTAACCCAAATGCAGAATATATATGTGTGTATACGTACACATACATATTCCATTTAAACATAGTTGTATATTTTTATTACCAGTTGTTCAGTTTTTCCCCAGAATGGCCTAACAGAAACCCACATAAAGAGTCTTTTTGAATGCCTAGAATTAAGTATAAAAAACTCAGGGTTTCACTATCAAATAATGTTAATTTTTAATTTAGAAGTAAATGGTTCCGTGTTCTGGAGTCACACACTTGATCTGTAACTGAAATCTGTCATGTTTTTATTCAGATGTATATTATGAGCCTGTACAAAGGGATTTTTGGTGTTGTAATATCAATCATAAAAGCTAGAAGTGATTCTTAAACCAACACACATGTTGCAAGCTAGGATATTATTCAGCTTTTGCAATGTTCAATTGATAACATGATTACAATATCTTTCTTAAGATAATGCCCAATTTTCCCACAGTTTGCTTGTATAATCTAAATTCACTGTCAATTATATTTACTTAAGAGAGAGTCCTTAAAAACTTTTTTCCTACAGGATGATGATGGGAATCTTTGCAAATTGTATCTTCTGTCTGAAAGTGAAGTACTTACCTCGGCAGCAGAAGAAAAAGCTACAAACTGACATTAAGGAAAACGGTGGAAAGTTTTCCTTTTCATTAAATCCTCAGGTATTTCCAAATGTCATAAACTACAGTGTGATAAAATATCGCGCATTTGGGGATCGGGGTCTTGGTTAGAAGAGGAAGCAGAGATTAGCAGCAGGACACAGTGAGCTACTCGAAGTTCATCAGGAGAGGCTGTGACATGGCCCATTGGGAGGCTGGGCCCAGAGAGGCAGAGGAGGCCCAGCCCTGTCCTCTCTCTCTTCCTTGAACTGCAGGACAGTCCCACATGTCCTATGAAATAGGATATTACTAGAGCACAGCCAAATATGAAAATAGAATTTCAGACCAGCCATATCTATTCTTGAAGGAGAAAAGTCATAGTGCACAGGATTTGCAAAAAGTGCACTGTCGTCACTCACCAGTCTGTCAACGCTGGAGTGATCCACTGGTGAGCCAGGTTCCTGGGGGCAGAAGGAAAGACATGCAGTGCAGACTCATCTTCGCAGTGTAGCTTCTGCTGTTTGTTCTGTTCATTTAAAGGCTGCAGGAATCTACTTTCTGCCTCTTGAACTTGTAAGCCTGGCAGTTCAGAATAATAGGATTTTACAGCTGGATGAAATCTTGGAAATAATTCAGTCTAACCTCCTCTTTTTTAAACCACCTCACTGTAAGAAGTAAAAATAGAAATCCAAAGGCTCTAGGTGCCAGACTGGCCTGTCCCTGTCCTCTGCTGTTCCCTCTGCTGACGGATTGATGAGCTGACTCAGCCTGCCCCTCCCTGGGCCTCAGCTCTGGGGCTTGGCCATAGTGAGCCTCATCTGTTCTGTGAAGCGTGTTCAACTCCAGCTGAATACCAGAAATGCAGTGTCCCTGTTTACTTCCAATTCAGGTAGAATTGTATATACTTCGCTTATACGGCTTCCCACACCGAGCTGTCTCACCATCTCTGTGGACAGATGAATAATTCATGCCTGCTCTCCCTTCTCAGTTTGTCTTCTGTGTGGAGAACTGCCAACCTGGTCTCTCCCCTTTAGAAACTCACATACTGTGAGTGCAACCTTGTGGAAGTCAATGTACATAAACATGTGAAATGTGCATCCCAGCTCCTGTAGAGAAGGAGGCAGCTCTATATGTAATGATGAGGAACAACTGCCAAGATAAATTCAGTGGAAAAGCCAGCACGGAAGAGGCTGAGTAGCACGCTGCCATGTGTCTATGCACAGTGTAGCTCCACAGGATTTGTGAGGAGCAAGTGACAGCAGGTGCCTCTGCAGAGAGGAACTGGGAACAACAGTGAGGATGAAGTTAACATGTCATCATTTTTATTTTATTTTTTAGATATTCTACAATGTGAATTTACTGTTTATTAAAAAATAAATAATAGTATAAGCTGGGCATAGTGGCTCATGCCTGTAAACCCAGCTGAGATGGGAGAATCACTTGAGGCTGAGAGTTCAAGACCAGCCTGGTCAACATAGCAAGACCCCATCTCTACAAAAAAAGAAGATTTTTTAAAATTACAAATTAAAATAATGAGTAACCTCTGAACCTCCGTTTCCACTACTAAGAAAATAATTGACCAAGTGCACAAAGATGTGTACATGAGGATAGTCATCACAGCATTGTTTACAATAATGAAAATTTAGAAATAACCTCCAGGGTTAATCAATTATGGTACATTTGTATCCATATTCTTTAAAAACAGTTGAGTTTTAAAATGTTTGTGTAACTAGAAACTTTGTTATTTATAGAGGTTTTTAGAAATTTGAGAAAAATTATCACAAACTACCTTAAAACAAGACTTTTTAAGGGTGAAGATTACAGATACAAAAAACTTACTGAAGTGTTGTTTTTCCTGATGCATAATGGATTGACTCTTTTTTTCCTTAGTGCACACATGTAATCTTAGACAATGCTGACGTTCTGAGTCAGTACCAGCTGAATTCTATCCAAAAGAACCACGTTCATATTGCAAACCCAGATTTTATATGGGAATCTATCAGAGAAAAGAAACTCTTGGATGTAAAGAATTATGATCCTAATAAGCCCCTGGACATCACACCACCTCCTGATCAGAAGGCGAGCGGTCCTGGTAGGTATCTCATAGCAAGCGTTTAATGTATCATAGGTACTATAGGACACATTTGGGTTTGTCAAAGATATCATAGACAGAGAATTGACCAGAAATACTACAAAAACAGACTTCTCTTACCTCAGCAAATGGACAGAAAAATAACAAAGGACAAAAGACTACTTTAGCAATGGAAACAGATTTCTTGATATCCAGCCTAGTACGGTCAGATTCAAAATGGCCACAAAACACTGATCATCTCAGAAAACCTGATTGTGATTTTAACTAGGGGAGGGAAAAGCCTTGGTGTTAAACAGTGGTTACTACAACCTAATGACTGGAAATGTGAGGACCAGCATTTTGCTAAAGAAATTCTTTCCAAACAAAAGATTGTTTCCCCAACAGAAACATATTTTCTTTATAAACCCAGATTTTATTTTGGAAACTGGCCAAGAAGAAAGCCTTTGGACATGAGAAATGCACTCTTCCTAGTCACATCAAAAATCGAACAGTTCTGATAAATACTAACTTACAGTAAGCACATGGTATGTGTTAGATACCGTAAGGACTTGGCAGGGTAGAGCCTCCTTAGACAATCGTCCAGAAGGGCTGCTGCAGTCCCAGCACATGTCCCAGCAAATGATAGTTACAATAGAAATAGACAAAATACTAAACTCCTTTCACATTGAAAACATATTGTATGACAGCCAGCATAATTTACTCAGATTCCAAATTACTACAAGTACACTGATGATCTTTGGAATCTTGACAGTATAAATAAAACTGGAAAGAAGTCCTCACATGAAGAGTTATTCCTATATATCACAGTGCTCTAGATGGTGTTACTGTTTCTCTGTACAAAAAGTATGAAGCAAAAGCTCATGTAGAGCCCCTGACTTTCCCTCTTCTAAGCTAGAACATCTCCAGCTCCTTCGCTCGTGATGTGCCGACTCTCGGGAACTCATTCTGATCCTGTGCACTTTGTACTCTTCAAGAGGAAAGTGCCCATTGAAAATTGTACGGCTCTCTGTGAGTTTCAAATAATAACAGATGAGAATTCTCCTGATATGCCTGTTAAGATAGAATTAGAGGATGTTCTCACTATCTTGTAATGTTATACTTTCCTCTTACAATGTATACCTTCCTCTTATAATAGTATACCTTCCTCTTTTCCCACCGGGTTATCCTTAGATCACCAAAATTGTAACGAATTTAAGGATATATTTATGAATCTTAACAATTCCAGCACTTAGGTTAAGGAAATAGAATAAGCCTTTGGGCAGTAAACAAGTGTGCTGTTTGCTTTAATTCTAGAAGTGAAAACAGAAGGTCTGTGCCCGGACAGTGCTACAGAGGAGGAAGACACTGTGGAGCTCACTGAGTAATTTTCTTCTTTCTGATTCCTGGGACTCTACAGAGTTTGCAAAGTCTTGTGTAAACCTCAAGCACAGTATTAAAATTCTGTTTGTAGACTTTTTCATATTTTATTTTGTGTATATAACTCTTCAGTGATTTTTTATTTGAGTCTTTTTCTTCAACTAGTATAGTGATCATTATTTTAAATTCTCAGTATTAAATGAGATTGGGTGCAATTATTAGATTAAAAAAAAAAAACTATTTTCATCCTATTACTTTCCTGAGCAGCCTTTAGAGTAAAGACAGTTTGTTACTTTTGCCTGATATTTTCAAAAATGGAAATAGCAACAGCCTTCCTCAAATGGAGTACGGGAGTCTAAAGTTCTATATGGCTTCTTAAAGCACACGCAAAACATTGGGTTAACTAGGCATCGCATTCAATCTTGTTGTATTTGTTATTAATAGTGTTTAAAGAGAAGAAAATACAAAATGAAAAGTACAAATTATGAGAAGTTCTGACTCCTTCATTTTAGAGAGGAATGGACTGTGGTCTGGAGAGGAGTGACATAGCTTCTAAGGGTCAGATCCAAAGCAGACACAAGTAGCCCATTCCCAGAGTGTGTGGCCCACTTCTTTCTGCCTCTGCCTGTGCTGCGTGGACACCGTCTTCCCGTGCAGTCGCTACAGTACTGGGTATCTGAGCTGGAGAATTATGCAGAGGAGGCATCCAGCTCATTTCAAATGATCTTTTAACAATTTCTGGAACAGCTAAGGAGGCCTTAGGGACTTACCATGTATTTTGTAAGGAATCTATCATATATTTTGTAAAGATGTACAAGAAAAATTTTATGAAATTCTGTTTAACCTAAAATCCATTTAATGTTAAAATTTTAATTATATGCTGTGCAAATTTCAGGTTTGGTACAGAGAATGTTGAAATTCCTCATCTTCCTCAAGATTTTGAAGTTGCAAAATATAACACCTTGGAGAAAGTAAGAATCTGGTTTCCAGTTAGCAAAAAAAAAAAAAAAAAAAAAAAAAAAACCTGTTTGAATGTCTTCTGATTGTTTTTCCTATTCAATCATTTTCTCCGTTTTGAAAAATTAGGCATATCCTGAATATCATATATTCCTTAAAATATGAGTTGATTTTATTTATTTATATATTTATTTATTTATTTTTGTGGAGACAAAGTCTCACTATGTTGCTGGTCTCGAACTCCTGGGCTCAAGCCATCCTCCCTCTTTTGCCTCCCAAAGTGCTAGGAATACAGGCATGAGCCACTGCATCTGGACCTGATTTTTAATAGTCAAGAAAATGTTTATGTTTATAAATTAATGTTTAAATTTTTAGTATTATAAAAGTAATGCATGTTCATAGCAAAAATTTTAAACAGTATAAAATATCAATACAGCATTAAAATAAAAGTCCTCTTCCCTGTTATTAACAGTTTCTTGTATCTGGAAAGGGAAGGTTTGACACTAAGTATTTACACTATGTTGCATTTCCATCCCTTTTGTGTTACAAAAACAAAATCTTTTTTTTTTCCCCCCACAAAGTCATGCAAATGAAAATCAACACTAGTGTCTGGTGTGGCATCACTTGCCTACAGTCCCAGCTACTTAGAGGGCTGAGGCAGGTGGATCTCTTGAGCCCAGGAGTTTGAGGCTACCCTGGGCAACATGGCAAGACCTTTGTTTCTAAAATATACGTATAGATATAAATCGACACTACCCTTCAAAGTGATGTTCCATTTGTATTTTGAGATATGTTAATAAAATGTAACTTGAAAATAACATTTCCCTCTTTGATAAAGAAAACATGAAAAATGGTATGGTGTAAACATATACAGATCTATTTATGGGATGGTAAAAACACAGGAGGGAAACATAACAAAATATTAATACTGATTGTATTGCTGTCATAGGATTTTAGGAGATTTTAATTTGCTTCTTGATACTTTTCTGTATTTTCTAAATTATATCTCTAAATGAGCATATTTTATAATTATAATCAACATTTTCAAATGGCACATGTAGTTTGATGTTTCCCGAGTGCAGCTTCTGAAAGCACATCCTATTTTCCAGGTGGGAATGGAGGGAGGCCAGGAATCTGTGGTTGTGGAACTGCAGAGTTCGCGGGACTCCAGGGACTGTCCTTTCCTGATATCCTCACACTTCCTCCTGGCTGATGGCATGCAGGTAATGCTGTTTATGTTGATTCCTATGTGTTTATTGACCTCTGTTCATAACTCATTTCAATGAACCAGCCCGCCTCCCAACCTTTTTCTTCTTACCTGGTGTCTTAGCTCAGGCTGCTGTTAATAAATGCAACAGGCTAGGGAGCTTAAACAACAGACATTTATTTCTCACAGTGGTGAAGGCTGAAAGTCCAAGGTCAAAGTGCGGCAGGGTTGATTTCTTCTGGGGTTAGTCCCATTGTTGAGGTCCTGGGAGTTAGGACTTCGGGATATGCATTTTGTAGGGGTACAGTTCAGCCATAACACCTGGTAAGTAATTTTGCGAAGGGGAAATGTGTTCTCTTTTGGAGTGTGGGAGGGGAGGACCTCACCCCCTGAGTAGATCAGCACAGGGTCCCACTAGAAGGGAATGTTTACTGGGTGCAGGGTGTATAGCATTTTTGTTCTTGTTCCACATCACTTCTGGGATATTTTCCTGATATTTACACCTCTGAAAGCATTCCACTGATACACTTCATTAAGCACCTGCTATGTACCAAGCAATCGACTAGGGCTGACACTCAAAGATAAAAATAGCTTCACAGCCTGGCCCTCAGAAATCACTGCCTAGAAAGAAAAACACTCATCGTTACAATCCACTGTGACAATTCCAGTCCTGAATATGTATATATATATGAGGTATTGAGGGCTCCAGGTCACAGAGCCCTGGGAAAAACAAGGGAGGCCCAGCAGAGGCCATAACCTTTGCCCTAGGTCAGTATCAGGTCAAGAGCACAGTTCCAATCTAAAGCAATCATGAAACAAAAATAAATTTAGAATTAATGCCTGAAGTTCAAATAAAATGCTGCAACACCCACCAGGATGCCTTCTCAAGTAGACATTCAGAGTTACAGATCTATCTTTTTATTTTCTTTTTCCCTGAGACAGAGTCTAGCTCTGGTGCCCATGCTGGAGTGCAGTGGTGTCGGCTCACTGCAACCTCCGCCTCCTAGGTTTAAGCGATTCTCATGCCTCAGCCTCCCAACTAGCTGGGATTACAGGCATGCGCCACCATGCCCGGCTAACTTTTGTGTTTTTAGTAAAGACAGGGTTTCACCATGTTGGCCAGGCTGTTCTCAAACTCCTGACCTCACAATCCGCCTGCCTTGGCCTCCCAAAGTGCTGGGATTACAGGCATGAGCCACAGCATCCTGCCTACAGATCTGTCTTGGGCCAGGAAACAGTCACTTCTCCGTGGGAGTGGCCCTCACAGAGGTCCACACAGTCTCCAGGAGCTTTTCCCTTTGTTCCCACTCTGAGTGTCAGCTCAGGTACAAGAGAAAGAGACTCGCATCAGGTGGATGTGAGATCCACTTGGCTTGGAAGCCCCACCCCACAAGAGCCCAGAGCTCTTGTAACATTGTCATAGGTTCCATATGCCCTTGAGGGACATACCCAGTTATACGAGTCACTGCTCTCTGACATGCCCAAAGCTTGGGTTTCCCACCATGGAACCCGCAGTCTCAATGCAATTTATCAATGAGAGGCCACAATTCCATACACAATTTTGCCTACTATTATAGCTGACATGCCGTCTTTATCAGATTTCCACGGGAACAGAGCTAGAAAGCGAATCTATGGTCAAATATGTCCAAGAAGGAGAAGGGGTTTTGTTAACCTCGCACCCTGAAATGTATACTGTATTTTGCGAAGGATTCAGTTGTTTGGGTAAGAAGTAAGTAAAAATGAAGGTGAAAAACATGATAGAATGCGTTACTGTTTTCTTCATTGAGAAGAAAACTGCAGCATTGTATAGGCCAGGACATCCCTCAGGGTGCCTTCCTCCCTTAGCAAGCCCACGTCTGTGTAGAGCACCCCTTGGGAGAGCCTGGTTTGCTGAGCACAGAAGCCTGTCCACCTTGGTAACAGTGTGCCTTAGCCTGCCGTTCTGCTGAAGAGGATTTTCCAGCTTGCCCTTCTGCTTAATAAAACCATTTTGATGGGAAGCTTCCAAAATTACGTTAAACTCTACCTTCTTCAATGGAGTGACTTCAACAGGCCCTTCTTTTTTCCAGGTTTCAGAGGCGTCCTGCAGCCCCCCATCTGGGAGGGTGGCTTATGGGTATCCTGAGTAGTGTGGCTTCCCAGGGGGCCACACCCCCAAGCCAGGGGCTCAGCCAACACCTACAAGGACACCAGGGCTTTGAGCTGGGGCAAGTTCTCCCAGATTCTCCTGGGATTAATGTTAGCATCACTGCCCACTACAGGAGCAGGAGTTTCCCAGAAAAGCAGAAAGTGCCGCCTCCATGGGCAGTTTGGGATGAGGGAGGAGCTGGAGCCTTTAACACATGCGCGACTTAATAACTTTCCTGCCTGTCCACTGACTGTGATTTCATTTTCGCTGGTTGCCTGTCTCTAACAGTTCTTCCTTTCTGAAGTATTTTTCTTTTCCTCTCCTCCCCTGATTTTTTTTTCTCATTTCCAAAAAACTGGAAAGCCAGATTTCAAAGCTAATCAGAATGTTTGTAAAGAGTCTATAGACTTGGAAGGAAGTTTTGAGTGACTTTCCAGTGAAACAAATGATCTTTTCTGTCTGCTGTGCGTTCTCAAGCTTTTTGCCATTACCTCCAGGTTTTAGGCTATTAAGAGTTTAAAATTTTGGTAATTCTGGCCAGGCACGGTGGCTTACGCCTGTAATCCTAGCACTTCGGGAGGCCAAGGCGGGCAGATTGCTTGAGGTCAGGAGTTATTCAGGCCCACGTGGTTGAAACTCCGTCTCTACCAAAAAAACACAAAACAAATTAGCCAGGCGTGATGGTGCCTGCCTGTGGTCCCAGCTACTCAGGAGGCTGAGGCAGAAGAATTGCTTGAACCCAGGAGGTGGAGGTTGCAGTGAGTCAAGGTCGTGCCACTGCACTCCAGTCTGGGCAACAGAGCGAGACCCTGTCTCAAAAAAGAAAAGAAAAAGAATTTAAAATTTAAGTAATTCTTTGAAAAAAACTAATTTCTAAGCTTCTTCATGTCAAGGACCTAATGCTTTATTTATGTTCAATAAAACTAGATATGTAAATAATTACTGTACTTTTGCTATACACCATAATTTACAGACTAGAAGACAGTTTGCTATAAAGAAAACCTCTGAAGATGCAAGTGAATACTATGAAAATTACATCGAAGAACTGAAGAAACAAGGATTTCTACTAAGAGAACATTTCACACCTGAAGCAACCCAATTAGCATCTGAACAATTGCAAGCAGTAAGATTGATTTATAGTTTTTTTATTATTATATTTTTAATAGAAATGTTTTCTCTATTACAAATAAAAAACTGGGCCAGGCTTGGAGGCTCACGCTTGTATCCCAGCACTTTGGCAGGCCAAGGCAGGAGGATCACTTGAGGCCAGGAGTTCAAGACCAGCCTTGGTAACATGGAGAGACCCATTTCTACATAAACTGAAGAACATTAGCCAGGAATGGGGGTGTGCCTATAGTCTTAGCTACTCATGAGGCTGAAGCAGGAGGATCACTTGAATCCAGCAGTTTGAGGTTACAGCGAGCTATGATCATGCCACTGCACCCCAACCTGGGCGATACAAGACGACCCTGTCTCAAATAAATAAATAACTGGCAGGAGGGAAGAGGAGGAGTTCAGAAAAGGAAATGTGATCTCATAGAAAGGCATGGAAGTTGAGTGGCGAATGCGTTTTAGGACAAGCCACGAGACTTATTGCCTATTTCAGCAGCAGACGCTCCCAGCTTTTGCGAGACTTCTTTACAACCTAGGCCATGAGTCAAGGGTCCTTAACCCCGACTGCATGTGTTGAATACCACTGACGGGCCTAGAGCTTACAGGGTGAAGGAAAAAATAGAACAGGAAGAAAAGGGGGTAGGAAGGAATCAGAGAAGAGAGAATGGAGGGAGACAGAGGGTGGATCCAGTAGAGAGAGGATTTAGTTACCTGGCTGGGGATGACTCTCCTGGGCTGTGATTAATTATGTCTCCTCACACCTCTGTCCGTTGGCCCATGTGAGTTCTACACAAACTCACACATGATGACTTTTTGGTGGCGTTTCTATTTTCTTGTTGCAGTTGCTTTTGGAGGAAGTCATGACTTCAAGCACTCTGAGCCAAGAGGTGAGCGATTTAGTAGAGATGATTTGGGCAGAGGCGCTGGGCCACCTGGAACACATGCTTCTCAAGCCAGTGAACAGGATTAGCCTCAACGATGTAAGTCGGTGTGTCGCTGAAACAGAATGTGAGAAATCTGCCTCCTGGTTGATTGGTTTCAGCAATAACACGTGTGTTTGCATGCTGGTCTGACTGCTCTGGCATTCATTCCTAAATGTTCTTTCCTTGTACCCTGATGAAAGGGACCACTAACAGCACTAAGGAGAAAACCTTCTGAGAAACCTAGACATCGCTGTCTGTAAAATGTCAGCCTCAAGAGCTGATCGAAGGCAGGCTTCTGGTGCTGGCCAATTAGGAGGACTGATCCTCTGTGCCAAGAGGTTTGCAGGAAGCTGAAGGGATATGGGTGGTCTTGGTCCCCAGTCAGATGCCCAGACCCCAACCCATTTCCTAGTGACTCCACAGTCTCCCACCTTCTGACCATCTGAGGAAAGGCAGGCATGCCTCCAGATCACCAGAAAATGTTCTTCCCTTCTTCATTAAGCATAACTGCGTGGAAAGAGCAGACAAAATAAGATATTCCCAATGGTACAACTTGTGCAACTGCATTGTTGTATTGAAATAATACGGTCAGTTTTCCTCTGTGGAATTAAACTAATTTATCTCAAGGAGAAAATGGCTAACTGGGGTAAAGCCCATGAAGTACTTGTGTAATTAGAAACATGTTCAGGAGGTTTGTATCCCTGGTCTGATTCTGACAGCTTTCTAAATGTCTCATGTGAAAAGCTAGTCTATCACAGTTGCGTTAGTGTTTCTCTCTCTGTGTATATGTATGTAGATGTATCCACATATGTATAGAAATATAGGACTCTGGTTCTTTTCTCTAGTAAAACCGAGCCCAGTTTTGCAATAATCCTCATGGCATCATTACCACAACTAGAGGCGTCTCCAATAAAGATGAGCATTTGCTTTGTGATGGCTGTCCAGTAGAAAATGGAGAGTCTTGACATGTCCAACAATTATTCGTATAGTTTTGTGCGTGCTCCTTAATTTCTGTATGAAGATTTCATTTCATTAAGCACGTATGATCTTCTTTTGAAAGGTGAGCAAGGCAGAGGGGATTCTCCTTCTAGTAAAGGCAGCACTGAAAAATGGAGAAACGGCAGAGCAATTGCAAAAGATGATGACAGAGTTTTACAGACTGATACCTCACAAAGGCACAACGCCCAAAGAAGTGAACCTGGGACTATTGGCTAAGAAAGCAGACCTCTGCCAGGTAAACCTCTGAAATATAGAATTCAGTTTATTATAAAATATGTTGAGGGTGGGGGTCTTTAAAAATCATAAAATTGTCTCCAGAGTTGTGCTAGAAAATAAATTGTTGAACCATTTTAGAAAGCCCTGGATCCTCATGAAAGTTACTTAAACCATATTTTCAAATGTGAATATGTTGGCACAGTGACATAAATGCAGAAATAGGTTTAGAATTGCTATCTTGTAAACTAACTTTTCAGACCTTGGTATGAGTTCGGATCCTCTCTGCAGAAGAAATGGGAAACTGCAATTGACTGAAACAATGAGGACATTTACGACCTCGGACAATTAGAAGTCCAGCTGTGGGCTGCCTCCTGGCCCAGGTCACCCCGAGACTCAGTGTGTCAGTGTCATCATCAGGGTCTCAGCCTCCTTCCATCCCTCTGTACTTCCTGTAGAATGACGGCTCTGCTCTCAGCCCAGCTCCCTCATGATCCACATATGGCTGCTGTAGTTCGTAGTATCCCATCTGTAACAGTTCTTTTTGTGTCACGTAGAGGAAGCCCCTGGCAGACTTATAGTTCTCTGGTCAGAATGGAGTCGTGTGCACAATCTCAAGCCAGTCACTGACGAGGAGATTGGAGCCACTGTGGCTGCTCAGAAATGGGCCACCTCCTCTGAGCTGCCAGGAGAGAAAGCAGGCTCAGTGAGTAGGGGAAGGCAGCCACAGCAGCCAACCCTGCCCTAGACAAGGCCGAAGTCACTCTCTTGGTCCACGTTGCCTCATCTGGGCATGCAGGGATTGGGCCAAGATCAGAGATTCGTGTCCTAGACTTCAGAGGAGTTTATAGATGTGAAATTTTGCATGTTTGGGAAATAATCACTTTCAACAGATTCCCAGAGGAATCAGTAATCCAAAATACGGAAAGAACCGATCAATGAGAAAATATAAGACCCTTCCAAATTTAAAAATCTATGATTTACCTAATATCAAACATAAAGAATCTCAGTTGGCCAGTCGTGGTGGCTCACGCCTGTAAGCCCAGCACTTTGGGAGGCCAAGGCAGATGGATCACCAGTCAGGAGTTCGAGACCAGCCTGGCCAACATGGTGAAACCCTATCTCTATTAAAAATACAAAAAATTAGCTGGATGTGGTGGCATGCACCTGTAATCCCAGTTACTCAGGAGGCTGAGGCAGGAGAATTGCTTGAACCCAGGAGGCAGAGGTTGCAGTGAGTCAAGATCGTGCCACTGCACTCCAGCCTAGGCAACAAGAGCAAAACTCCATCTTTAAAAAAAAAAACTCAATCATCAGTGTTGCTAAGAGTGAACGTATGGTGCCCATTCAAATGCAATTCAGGAGGCTAAGGTAGGAGGATCGCTTGAACCCAGGAGGTTGAGGCTGCAGTGAGCTATGGTCATGCCACTACACTCCAGTGTGGGTGAGAGCAAGACCCACTTTTCCCATCTTTTTGAGAAAGTGTTAATGTAATATAAATATTAATTTTGATATGTGGTGATTCTGACATCTGTCTATTATTTCCACCTACAGCTAATAAGAGACATGGTTAATGTCTGTGAAACGAATTTGTCCAAACCCAACCCACCATCCCTGGCCAAGTACCGAGCTTTAAGATGCAAAATTGAGCATGTTGAACAGAATACTGAAGAATTTCTCAGGGTTAGAAAAGAGGTTTTGCAGAATCATCACAGGTAAGCATAAAGGAAATATCTCAGGATCTGTTATGATATAATGCTCTTTGAGACTCTGTTAAGAGCTGATTACAGTAATTACCTACATAATTTAATCTTCAGCAACAAGCCACAGTAGCAGTGGTATGATGACAAATTACTTTTTTCTCTGTTCGTAATGGTGCCTGGGGCAGTCTTCTGTGCTTGAAAATACTCTCTGTATTCCACTCTGATTTCAAGGTTACCTAATCTTGTTGAGGGTTAAATTTAAAAATTTTAAATCGAAAGGTGTCTGAGTTTGTATGTTGTAGGTTATTACAGAGAAAAAGCCACTTACACTAAGATTTAAATGCGCAGGAATATGGGTATGGCGTCTTCTAACGTGGCCTCTCTGTGGCATGAAAAACTGCACCTGAAAACCTGGAAAACACGTTCCTAAATACCAGTTACACTTGCGCCCTCACTCACTGTGCATGCCCGGGGTCCTGTGCTGATGGGCATTCTCCAGTAACACAAACATGATGGACCACCTGCTCAGACGAGCCCTCACTGGGTATCAGCACCCGAGGGTCACTGTGGCTGAGTCTGTGCCCAGCTGCTCGGTTCGGAAACTCCATTGTGTGCTTACTCTCGAGCATGGGACTGACTCTTGTTGACCTGGTGGTTCATTTCATTGCAACAGCTCCTCTTCATCAGCTTGGCACAGCCCTTACAACGCATGGCGGTGAGTTGTAGCCGCATATACCAGCTTATGAGAGCCAGTTGTCAACATTTAAGAGATGTGGTGAGCTGGTTGTTAAACCATGGGTAGCTTGAAATTGGACACGGGGAGGATTTGCACCATGGAAATCAGCAAATGCTGCAAATCAGGGCTGTGTGGGGCGTTGCTGCTGCTGTTTAGAGGGCTGGTTTTCCAGAGCCCCACTAAAACCACACCCAGCCACCCTTACCTTATGGCCTGACTCAGACCCGTCTACAATTATGTTCTACTTTCCTTGATCGTCCTCGAAATCCATTCCCCAAACCACTTCACATCTACTAAGATGGCTATGATTTCTTTTTAATGGAAAATTGTAAGTGTTGGTGAGGATAGAGAGAGACTGAAAGCCTCACACATTGATGATGAGAGGGAAAAATAATGCAGCCTCTGTTTGATGATTCCTCAACAAATTAAACATATGATTATGATAAGTCCCAGCAATTCCACTTCTAGTTCTATACTCAAAGGACTTGAAAGCAAGTACTTAAATAGGTACTTGTACATGAATATTCATAGCAACACTATTCATAACAGCCAAAAGGTGGAAATAACCCAAATGTTCATCAACAGGGAAGTGGATAAACAAAATACGATATGTAATAGAATATTATTCAGCCATGAAAAAGGAATGAAGTACTGACACATACTACAAATGAGTGAACCTCAAAAATATTATGCTGAGTGAAAGAAGCCACATATTGTACGATTCTGTTTATATGAAATATTTAGAATAGATAAATCCACGGAGATAGCAAATTGCATAGTACCATGAGAGGGAGGGATGGGGACTGACAGCCGAAAGGTACGGGTTTTCTTTGGGGCAAATAAAAATTTTGGAACTGAAGGTGTTGATTACATGACATTTTGAATGTTCTGTACTAAATACTACCGAATTGTACACTTAATAGTTAATTTTATCTTTTTTAAATTTCACTTTAATTTTTTAAAAATCTGGACTGGGCTTGGTGGCTCATGCCTGTAATTCCAGCACTTTGGGAGGTCGAGGTGGGCAAATCACTTGAGGTCAAGAGTGTGAGACCAGCCTGGGCAACATGGTGAAACCCTGTCTCTACTAAAAATACAAAAATCAGCCAGGCGTGGTGGCACCCGTTTGTGGTCCCAGTTACTCCAGGGGCTGAGGCACAAGAATCGCTTGAACCCGGGAGGTGGAGGTTGCAGTGAGCCAGGATTGCGCCATTGCACTCCAGCCTGGGAGACAGAAAAAGACTGTCTCAAAAACATTCATTCCTACAGACCTTCTCCAGATTTTGTTTTTATACGTAATCAAATTCTTTTGGTTTGACTTTTGACCCTCCCCTAGGTGTCTGCTGAGATCTATACTAATTAAGAATCCCCTGACATGGAAGGTAGAATCGGGAGGGCAATAAACTTTCTCCAGGAAGACAGGAAGAGCCACGTCAAGCCGCGGGAGTGGCAGCTGCAGTTCATCCCTCCAGGGCTACCTGAGCAAGCCCGTGGCCAGCCACCCCACCCCCTAAGTACAAAAGCAGTCACACGACTAAAGTGGGCTTCTTCCTAGGGAAAGATCCTGCTGCTGTGAAAAGTTAGATTTTCTTCATTTCATTTCACTAATCATGATTTCTTTATATTACTTTTTTTCTAGTTATAAAACTCATGGTCTTTGATAAAAGCTTAGAAAATATCTAAAAATATGAAGACGATTAAAAAGCACTCAACATCTCACCACCCAGAGACAACCCAGAGATAATATAACCACTGTTTTTTTTTTTTTTTTTTTTTTTTTTGAGACGGAGTCTTGCTCTGTCGCCCAGGCTGGAGTGCAGTGGCCGGCTCTCAGCTCACTGCAAGCTCCGCCTCCCGGGTTCACGCCATTCTCCTGCCTCAGCCTCCCGGGTAGCTGGGACCACAGGCGCCACCACCTCGCCCGGCTAGTTTTCTTTTTTTTTTTTGTATTTTTTAGTAGAGACGGGGTTTCACCGTGTTAGCTAGGATGGTCTCGATCTCCTGACCTCGTGATCCACCCGCCTCCACCTCCCAAAGTGCTGGGATTACAGGCTTGAGCCACCGCGCCCGGCCATTTTTATTTTTATTTTTTGCAGAGAGCAGATAACCAGCAATAACTTAATTTGTCTGATGATGTTCCTTTTTCTTTTTTCTTTTTTTTTTTTTTTGAGACGGAGTCTTGCTCTGTCGCCCAGGCTGGAGTGCAGTGGCCGGATCTCAGCTCACTGCAAGCTCCGCCTCCCGGGTTTACGCCATTCTCCTGCCTCAGCCTCCCGAGTAGCTGGGACTACAGGCGCCGCCACCGCGCCCGGCTAGTTTTTTGTATTTTTTTAGTAGAGACGGGGTTTCACCGTGTTCGCCAGGATGGTCTCGATCCCCTGATCTCATGATCCGCCCGTCTCAGCCTCCCAAAGTGCTGGGATTACAGGCTTGAGCCACCGCGCCCGGCCAACCACTGTTAACATTTGGGTGTAGAACATAACCCAGCCTGAATCACCCCGATGCTGCTCACCCCGGGGGTGTGCTGAGCCAGCTCTGTGAAGGAAGAGCCCTGGTCTGGAATATTTGCTGAGTTCTGGGAAGCAAATACTCCCACCATAGCTAATGTCAAGGTACTGACCTGAGGCCACTGGACATGGGGTTGGGAGATGTGCCCTTCCTCCCACCACAGCTGCCCTCAGCCGTACCCCAGTCTCCCCCCACCACTGCCCCATCTTAGCTACCCACTCAGAGCCAGTGTGGGGTCTCTCTGTCCCTCATCCCCACATACCCGTGTTCTGTCAATTCTGCCTTCAAAGTGTCCTTCATCCGTCGGGTCACTTCCGTTCACCTCGCCGCCATCTTTAATCCGGGTCACGTTATCCCGTCTACAACGTCCTTCCGGATGTTCTCTCCACTCCTGCCCCGTCCACCCCGTAACAACCAGTGAGGGCTTCAAATAGACATTTTATGGCGCCACATTCCAACACATGTCACCTCCCAAGAGAGGCCTTTCTTGACAGCCCTCTCTCCAAACCTGGTTGGTTTTCTAAACAGCACTTAAAAATAAGGTCTTTGATAACTTTTTTTTTTTTTCTTTTTCTGAGACGGAGTCTTGCTTTGTCGCCAGGCTGGAGTGCGCAATGGCGCGATTTTGGCTCACTGCAACCTCCGCCTCCCAGCTTCAAGCAGTTCTCCTGCCTCAGCCTCCTCAGTAGCTGGGACTACAGGTGTGCACCACCACGCCCCACTAATTTTTGTATTTTTAGTAGAAATGGGGTTTCACCATGTTGGCCAGGATGGTCTCGATCTCCTGACCTTGTGATCTGCCTGCCTCGGCCTCCCAAAGTGCTGGGGTTATAGGCGTGAGCCACCATACCCGGCCGATAACTTTGTTTTCTTTGAGACAGAGTCTCGTTCTGTCACCCAGGCTGGAGTGTGGTGGCATGATCTCGGCTCACTGCAACCTCTACACCACCCCCTGCCCCGGGTTCAAGTGATTCTCCTTTCTCAGCCTCCTGAGTAGCTGAGACTACAGGTGTGCACCACCATGCCCTGCTAATTTTTGTATTTTCAGGAGAGATGGGGTTTCACCATGTTGCCCAGGCTGGTCTTAAACTTCCGGGCTCAAGTGATCCAACTGTCTTGGCCTCCCAAAGTGTTGGGATTATAGACCTGAGCCACCACGCCCAGCCAGAAGTTGCATTCTTTTTTTTTTTTTTTTGTTAAGAGACATGGTGTGGGCCGGGCACGGTGGCTCAAGCCTGTAATCCCAGCACTTTGGGAGGCCGAGACGGGCGGATCACGAGGTCAGGAGATCGAGACCAGCCTGGCTAACACGGTGAAACCCCGTCTCTACTAAAAATACAAAAAACTAGCCGGGCGAGGTGGCGGGCGCCTGTAGTCCCAGCTATTTGGGAGGCTGAGGCAGGAGAATGGCGTAAACCTGGGAGGCAGAGCTTGTAGTGAGCTGAGATCCGGCCACTGCACTCCAGCCTGGGCGACAGAGCGAGACTGTCTCAAAAAAAAAAAAAAAAGAGACATGGTGTGGCTCTGTTGCCCAGAACAGGAATTATACATTCCATATACTATTATATATTTGACAAAATTGGGATCATACTATGTATAAAGTTTTGTAATCTACTTTTAAATTTTATATTTTACTGTATGCTTTACTACATATCCTTATTTGTTTAAAGAATTTGATTTTTTTAATACCTGCATAATACTTCTAAGATATGTTGTGTTGTGACTCATTGAATCGGTTTCCTGATAATGGACATTTGGACTCTTGGGATTTCTTCTGCTATAATGACTTTTTGTTTTGTTTCCAATTATGTAATCTAAAGGCTTTTCTTCTAATTTTTACAGTAAGAGTCCAGTGGATATCTTGCAGATATTTAGAGTTGGCAGAGTGATCGAAACCACAGAGTTTCTGAGCAAACTTGGCAATGTGAGGCCCTTGTTGCATGGTTCTCCTGTCCGAAACATCGTAGGAATCTTGTGTCGGTAAGAGTAGCCATCTTTATTTTTCAAAAATTTCAGCCTCACAAACGTAAAGTGTTTTACTTTTTTTTTTTTTCCTACTTTTTTTCTATATTACATGGGTCTTTTCAGTTAAAATCAGCTAGCTTACTGCATTCTGGAGAGAATTGCACAGTTTATAGTGAAGTGTGTGATGTAAATTACATATTTATGGCTGGGCATGGTGGGTCACACCTGTAATCCTAGCACTTTGGGAGGCTGAGGCAAAAGAATCACTTGAGGCCAGGGGTTCAAGACCAGCCTGGAAAACCAGCAAGACCTCATCTCTATTTTGAAAAATTATGTATTTATCATTTTTAAAATGTAGTACATAGGTATGAATTGCTTCTTGCAGACTGTATCATAAGAAGAAAAGTGATTCTATATTCATGACTCTTCCGTGTGTATCTCATCTAGGGATAGCCCAATATTTAAAGAGAAGAGTCCAGAAATTAGAGTGCTCACCAGACAACATGAGCTGTTTATTTGAAACTTAACTCTAAGATTCTGTTTGCTTTGAATTAGTACTTAATATTAGGGCTGAAACAAGTCACAGGAGCAGGAGAAAATATAATTAAATGTAGATCCATTAATTACTCAGAAGAAACTTAAAAAGAAACATACAAGATCTACCTGGGGAAAAAAAAGAAAAAACAAAAACCCATTAAACTGCTACTGAGGGACCCAGAAGACAACTTACGTTAATCAGAAGGATGCCAGTTTTTCTTGGATTAATCTATAGATTTAGTGCTATCATGATAAAATTACCAAAAAGATTTTTTTAAAGAAGTGAAAAGCTGATTCTACAACACATTTTTTTAAATTTTGAAATTACCAGAATAATTCTGGAAAAGAAGCATAATGAGGGTGACATTAATATTAAACACAAGTGAACTCAAAAACACAGAAGATTTAGGATATGATACAAGTAGATCTTATCTCTGTGGAAGAAAGACAAGTTCTTCAATACTATCTATAGAGATGAATGGGTAACCACAAGGAAAAAATATAAAGTTGGACCCTTACCTCATTTCTCATACTTAAACTCCAGATAGAGCATATATTTAAATATTTAAAATTAAACCATAAAAGTATACTAAATGAAAAATGGGAGAATCTTTTAAAAATAATCTTTACATAGGTATGAACTTTTTAAGTAGGACCAAAACCCAAAAGCTGTTTTACGAAATTCATTCAATCTCCTAATATGAAATTCAAACAAGCCAGGCGCGGTGGCTCACGCCTGTAATCCCAGCACTTTGGGAGACTGAGTGGGGCGGATCACAAGGTTGGGAGATCGAGACTATCCTGGCTAACACGGTGAAACCCTGTCTCTACTAAAAATACCACAAATTAGCCGGGCGTGGTGGCGGGCGCTTGTAGTCCCAACTACTCGGGAGGCTGAGGCAGGAGAATGTTGTGAACCCGGGAGGTGGAGCTTGCAGTGAGCTGAGGTCGCATCACTGCACTCCTGTCTGGACGACACAGCGAGACTCCGTCTCAAAAAAAAAAAAAAAGAAATTCAAACAATAGATGTTTATATAATAAAAGGCAGAAATCTCCCTTTACTTGTGTTCCTAGAAACAACTATGGTTTCACCCTGATTGCAGAGTTATCTGAATGCCAGAAGTTCAGTAGGAACCTGCCAAAGTTCTGAGCGAGGCAGAGATGCAGGCAGCGTTGGGCTTACACCTTATCCTGCCCTTCTCTTTTCAGAGGGTTGCTTTTACCCAAAGTAGTGGAAGATCATGGTGTGCAAAGAACAGATGTCGGAAACCTTGGAAGTGGGATTTATTTCAGTGATTCGCTCAGGTATGTTCGATCCTTAATCACAGAATTGTTACTACTTGCTGTGTGTTTTCTTTTGTCTCTCCTTGGTGAGGGAGTTTCTCAACAAAACACAGATTTATCTATTATATATGACCTCAATATGCCTGGAATACTATTTCACCTTCAACATCCTTGATAATGTTTAAATCTGCCTTTGGGTCAGACATGGTGGCTCACGCCTATAATCCCAGCTCTTTGGGAGGCCAGGGCAGGAGGATCGCTTGAGGCCAGGAGTTTAAAACCAGTCTAGGCAACATAGCGAGACCCAATCTCTACAAAAAATTTAAAAAATTAGCTGTGCGTGGTGGCGCTAATAGAACCTATAGTTCTAGCTACTGGAGGGGGCTGAGGCAGGAGGATCACTTGAGTCCAGGAGTTGAAGGCTGGAATGAGCTATGATTATGCCACTGCAGTCCAGCGTGGGCAACACAGTGAGAAGAACTCCAGGTACATCATCTGCCAACCTCATAATTGGTATTGTGACATCATTTCATGCGAGGAAACAGACTCAGGGAGGTCAGGGAACTTGCCTAAGGTTGCAGAGCTAATTAAAGGGTGGAGACTGAGTTCAGGCCCAGGACAAAGGATAATGATCCAAGATATTTAAAAGAGTTCCTACAAATCAATAAGGAAAAGATAAGCAGCCCTGTAAGCAGATGTGCAAAAGACTTGAATAGAAACTTAATAGCAAAGAAAACGAGCTGGGGCCAGGTACAGTGGTTCATGCCTATAATCCCAGCACTTTGGGAGGCCAAGGCAGGTAGATCACTTGAGGCCAGGAGTTTGAGACCAGCCTGGCCGATGTGGCGAAACCCCATCTCTACTAAAAATACACAAATTAGCTGGGCGTGGTGGCGTGCACCTGTAGTCCCAGCTACTCAAGAGGGTGAGACAGGAGAATCGCTTGAACCCAGGAAGCAGCGATTGCAGTGAGCCAAGATCACACCACTGCACTCCAGCCTGGGTGACAGAGCAAGACTGTGTCTCAAAAAACGAGCTGAGTGCAGTGACACACACCTGTAGTGCCAGCTACTGAGGAGTTTGAGGCAGAAAGATTGCTCAACTCCAGGAGATTGAGATTAGCCTGGGCAACACAGCAAGAACTCATCTCTAAAAAAACTTTTTAAAATTAGCCAGGCATTGTGTCATGCACCTGTAGTCCAAACTACTCAGGAGGCTGAGGCAGGAGGATTGCTTGAGTCCAGCAGTCCAGGGCCACAGTGAGATATGACTGAACCACTACCACCAGCTTGGGAGACAAAGTGAGACCCAGTCTCTCAAGACAAAAAAAAAAAGGAAAAGAAAAAGAGCACGGTAATAACAGAACACTGGAAATCATGCAGATGTCCATCGACAGTGGAATGGAGCTGTACGTTTTGGTGGAGTCCCACATGAAGTCCTATCCTGCAGTTTAAACAAGTGGACTGTGGCTACACATGTCAAATGGATGAGCCTTAAGACCTTAGTGGAGCAAACGTTACTAGATGATTCTATATACAGGCATACCTTGGAGATATTGAGGGTTTGATTCCACACTACTGCAATATAGCAAATATTGCAGTAAAGTGAGTCACACAGTTTTGGTTTCCCAATGAGTATAAAAGGTTTACACTTTAGTCTATTAAGTGTGCAATAGCATTGTGTTTTAAAAAAACAAATGTACATACCTTAATTTTAACATACTTTATTTTTTTTTATTTTTTATTTTTTTGGAGATGGAGTCTTGCTTTGTCGCCCAGGCTGGAGTGCAGTGGCCGGATCTCAGCTCACTGCAAGCTCCGCCTCCCGGGTTTACGCCATTCTCCTGCCTCAGCCTCCCGAGTAGCTGGGACTACAGGCGCCCGCCACCTCTCCCGGCTAGTTTTTTGTATTTTTTAGT
Source organism: Macaca thibetana thibetana (assembly GCF_024542745.1). Classification (NCBI taxonomy): domain Eukaryota; kingdom Metazoa; phylum Chordata; class Mammalia; order Primates; family Cercopithecidae; genus Macaca; species Macaca thibetana. Next base: position 4,535,839 of record NC_065594.1, read on the forward strand.
AGAGACGGGGTTTCACCGTGTTCGCCAGGATGGTCTCGATCTCCTGACCTCGTGATCCGCCCGTCTCGGCCTCCCAAAGTGCTGGGATTACAGGCTTGAGCCACCGCGCCCGGCCTAACATACTTTATTACTAAAAATGCTAATGATCATCTGAGCCTTCAGTGAGCCATTGTCTTTTTGCTGGTGGACGGTCTTGTCTCAGTGTCGATGACTGCTGACTGATGAGGGTGGCGGTTGCTGAAAGTTGAGGTGGCTGTGGCAATTTCTTAAAACAAGACAACAATGAAGTTTGCCTCAGCAATCGACTCTTCCTTTCATGAAAGCTTTCTCTGTAGTATGAGATGCTATTTGATAGCATTTACCTACCATAGAGCTTCCTTGAAAATTGGAGTCAATTATCTCAAACACTGCTGCTGCTTTATCCACTAAGTTTATATAATATTCAGAATTCTTTGTTGTCAGTTCAACAATGTTCACAACATCTTTACCAGGAATGGATTCCATCTTAAGAAACCACTTTCTTCACTCATTCATAAGAAGCAACCCCACATTCATTCAAGTTTGATCATGAGATTGCAGCAATTCAGTCCCATCTTCAGGCTCCAATTCTAATTTCCGTTCTCCTGCTGCTTCTGCCACATCTATAGTGACTTCCTCCACTGAAGTTTGAACCCCTCAAAGTCACCCAAGGTAGTTAGAGTAAACTTCTTCCAAATCCCTGTTAACACTGATATGCTGACCTCCTCTCATAACTCATCAAATGGTCTTAAGGGCAAGGAGAATAGCGAGTCTTTTTGAGAAGGTTTTCTTTTTTTTTTGAGACAGAGTCTCGCTTAGTCGCCCAGGCTGGAGTGCAGTGGCGCGATCTCGGCTCACTGCAAGCTCCGCCTCCCGGGTTCACGCCATTCTCCTGCCTCAGCCTCCCGAGTAGCTGGGACTACAGGCGCCCACCACCTCGCCCGGATAATTTTTTGCATTTTTAGTAGAGACGGGGTTTCACCGTGTTAGCCAGGATGGTCTCGATCTCCTGACCTCGTGATCCGCCCGCCTCGGCCTCCCAAAGTGCTGGGATTACAGGCGTGAGCCACCGCGCCCGGCCGAAGGTTTTCAATTTACTTTGTCCAGATCCATCGAAAGAATCACTGTCTATGGCAGCTGTGGCCTTACAAAATGTATTCTTTTCTTTTTAGAGTTGGGGTCTTGCTCCATCATTGCCCAGGTGAGAGTACAGTAAGATGTAAACATAGCTCCCTGGAACCTCAAACTGCTGAACTCAAGTGATCATCCCACCTCAGACTCCTGGGATTACAGGCATACGTGGCCAACATGTATTTCTTTTCTCTTTTTTTTGAGATGGAGTTTGCTCTTGTTGCTCAGGCTGGAGTGCAATGGCATGATCTCGGCTCACTGCAACCTCTGCCTCCTGGGTTCAAGTGATTCTCCTGTCTCAGCCTCCTGAGTAGCTGGGATTACAGGTGCATGCCACCACGCCCGGCTAATTTTTGTATTTTTAGTAGAGACGGGGTTTCCTCATATTGGGCAGGCTGGTCTCGAACTCCTGAGCTCAGGTGATCTGCCTGCCTTGGCCTCCCAAAGTGCTGGGATTATAGGCGTGAGCCACTCTGCCCAGCCCAAAATGTATTTCTTAAATAATAAGACTTGAAAGGTGAAATTACTCCTTGATCCATGGCTGCAGAATGGAAATTGTGTTAGCAGGCACGAAAACAACACGCTCCTTGTACCTCTCCCTCAGAGCTCTTGGATGACTGGGCGCTTTGCCAGTGAGCAGTTGTATTTTGAAAAGAACCTTTTTTGTTGAGCAGTAGATCTCTATATTGGGCTTAAAATTCAGTAAGCCGTTCTGTAAACAGATGTGCTGTCATCCAGATTTTGTTGTTCCATTCATAGAGCACCGAAAGAGTAGATTCAGCACAATTCTTAAGGGCCCTGAGGTTTTTGGAATGGTAGGTGAGCACTGGCTTCAGCTTACAGTCACCAGCTGCATTAGCCCCTGACAAGAGTTATCCTGTCGTCTGAAGCCTTGAAGCCAGCCATTGACTTCTCTAGCTGTGGAAGTCCTAGATGGCATTTTCTTCCAATAGAAGGCTATTTTGTCTACATGGAAAATCTGTTGTTTAGTGAAGTCACCTGCATCAGTGATCTTAGCTAGATCTTCTGGAGAACTTGCTACAGCTTCTACATTGGCTTTGGCTGGTTCACCTTGCATTGTTATGTTATGGAGATGGCTTCTTTCCTTACACCTCAGACAACCTCTGCTAGCTTCAAGCCTTCCTTCTGTGGTTTCCTCGCCTCTCTGAGCCTTCATAGAATTGAACAGAGTTGGGGCCTTGCTCTGGATTAGGCTTTGGCTTAGGAGAATGCTGTGGCTGGTGTGATCTTCTATGCAGACCATTAGAATTTTCTTCACATCAGCAATAAGGCTGTTTTGCTTTCTTATCATTCCTATGTTCACTGGAGCAGCACTTTTAATTTCCTTCAAAAATTGTTTCTTTACATTCACCGCTTGGATAACTGTTTGCCACAAGAGGCCTAGCTTTCAGCCTGTCTTGGTTTTCAACATGCCTTCCTCACCAAGCTTAATCATTTCTAGCTTTCTATTTACAGTGAAAGATGTACAACCCTTTCTTTCACTTGAACACTTAGAGGCCACTGTAGGGTTATTATTAATTGGCCTAATTTCAATATTGTTGTGTCTCAGGGAATAGGGAGGCCAGAGAAGAAGGAGAGAGATGAGGAAACCAGTGGTCAGTGGAGTAGTCAGAACACACAAAACGTTTACCAAGCTCGCCACCTTATGTGGGTACAGTTCGTTGTACCCAAAACAATTTCAATAGTAGCATCACAGATCATTGATCACATATCGCCATTACAACTATAATAAAAATGAAAAGGTTTGAAACATTGGGAGAATTACCAAAATGAGACACAGAGACACAAAGGAAGCACATGCTGTTAAAAAAAAAAAAAATGGCACCAGTAGACCTGCTCAACATGGAGTTGCCACAAATCTTCAATTTGTAAAAAAAAAAAAAAAAAAAGGAATATCTGCAAAGTGCAATAAAACGAGGTATGCCTGTATGTGCAAGGCTCGAAAACAAGCAGAAGTATACATTACATTGTTGAGAGACATAAATCTTTGCATTAATACTATGAAAGAAAATAGGCCAGGCACAGTGCCTCCAGCCAGTAATCCTAACCCTTTGGGAGACCAAGGTGGAAGAATTGCTTGGGGCCAAGAGTTCAAGACCAGCCTGGGCAACACAGTGAGACCCCATAGCTACAAAAATGTTTTTAAAAATTAGCCAGGCACAGTGGTGCACACCAGTAGGCCCACCCTCAGGAGACTGAGGTGGGAGGATTGCCTGAGGCCGCAGAGAGCTGTGATTGTGCCACTGCACTCTATGATTGCACCACTGCAGCTTGGCTGAAAGAGTGCAAGACCCTGTCTCAAAACACACACACACAAAGGAGAAAACTGTTATAAAAAGGAACACAGTAAAACCTCTCCAACCTACCCAGGATCCCCTCTGTGGCTCCTTATGGAATAAATTCCACATGGGAAAAAAAGAGAAAATAATATACACAAAAATCAAGATAGTGATCAAATGACCTCTGGGTGGGAGAGAAGGTGAGCTGTGAGTTGAGCCCAGGAGTTTGAGACTGCAGTGAGCTATGATCGTGCCGCTGCACTCTAGCCTGAGTAACAGAGCAAGATTCTGTCTAAAAATAGAAGAAATATTAAATAAATAAGTGCATAATAAAGTTCTAAATTGAGTCGTTGGAGATATTTCAATAACAGGAAAATTTAGAACAGTTTACCAGGAAAGTCTTTTCAATAATATTTCCTGTTTATGCAATAATATGTTATTAACAAGTCACTGTAAGCTATAAATATGTGTTTATTTCCTTTCGCATTCAGTACAAGTATCAAGTACTCACACCCGGGAGAGACAGATGGCACCAGACTCCTGCTCATTTGTGACGTAGCCCTCGGAAAGTGTATGGACTTACACAAGAAGGACTTTTCCTTAACTGAAGCACCACCAGGCTACGACAGTGTGCATGGAGTTTCACAAACAGCCTCTGTCACCACAGACTTTGAGGTATTTTTATATTAAGGAACAAGCAAAGAGGGTCTTGAATGCTCTAAGAAGAGCCTCAGTTTTTTGCTCCTGTTTTCATTAAATATGCTTAAGTTTAAATAATTGTTAAATATTTACTGTATGAATTCAACATTTTCTAAATTAGCAAACATGCTTTTATGAAAACATCTGCCAATACAGGTTTTTTGTCACGATTGTTGTTAATCACCTACTGATTTCTGTTTGCTCTAGGATGATGAATTTGTTGTCTATAAAACCAATCAGGTTAAAATGAAATATATTATTAAATTTTCCATGCCTGGAGATCAAATAAAGGACTTTCATCCTACTAATCATACTGAATTAGAGGAATACAGACCTGAGTTTTCAGATTTTTCAAAGGATGAAGGTAGGACAATTTTCTTGAATGCTGTTTTATGTTATTATGTTTATAGACCTCAAATGTTATATTTTCAATGGAATGTATATTTGCATTTGTTATATCTATGACCTCATCCATAAGTATTTCATTTCCTTTCAGTCTCAAAATAAGTTTCCCACAAATTTCTCTCAGTGTTAACATCAGTCAAACTCCTCTGCCTAATATAAAAATAAAGCACTTAATTTTAAAATATATGTATTTCTTTTTTTTCTTTCCTTTTCTTTTTTTTTCTGAGACAAAGTCTCACTCTGTCCCCCAGGCTGGAGTACAGTGTGTGATCAAAGCGCACTGCAGCCTCAAACTCCTGAGTTCAAATGATCCTCCTGACTCAACCTAGACAAGGTCTCACTGTGTTGCCTGGGCTGGCCTGAAATTCCTGGCCTCAAGCGATCCTCCTGCCTTGGTATCGCAAAGTGCTGGGATTACAGATATCAGTCACCATGGCCAGCCTCATTTCCTTTTTTATCTTGTATACATGAAAACCAGGATGCTTGAGAAAGGTTAAGCGATCTCAAAATTCCATGTGACTTCATTAACACACTGAAGTTGAGCTTATTCCCTTCAGGAATAGCCAAGGCTAAAACCTGCGGAACCTTGCTAAGATGTCAAGGTGCAGAAAGTGTGATGGGGTGGGTAGAACACACAGCAGAGCCGCTGTGGAGTCAGGAAGCCCGGGGTTTCAGTGTGGCCCTGCCGCCCTGCAGTCTTGAAACTGCATGACCTTTTGCGGTCCACCTTCTCTCCGATGGGAATGAGAGCAGTACCCGCATGACAGAATTGCTGTAAGGGCGGAAGGGGAAACTGGAGGCACTGAGTAAATTGTCATGTGTGGTGTACGTGTTAGCCGTAGTAGTGCCGGCATAAACAGGATATTCACTTCTCAGAGTATCATGAGCCCAAACAATTACAGTGTTAATTAGTAGGACTGTAAGAACACATTAACATTTTTGACCGTGCTCAAATTATTTGTTGTCAGAAACGCGTGTGTGTTCAGAGGTGGCTCCAGTTTTTTCTCTGGGAGTCATTAAGTGAAACATCTGGCAAGACACTATGTATTTTTATTTCCTAACCTTATCTGTGTGTTTGCACCACTTTAGAATAGGATGTGAACGTTTTTCAATATGCGCCGTAGGAGTTGATTCAGTCTTCCTTGGATTGAAAGTCTACGTTGTTTCATGCCATCCCAAAATGCTCGTGTGGCACCATAAATAATAGTGACTGAGCCCTTCCACACTACAAGCCAGGGAATGCAGACACCTGGATTCAGGCTTCAGCCACACTTGAGACAGTCTGAAGACCTCTGTGTATTTGTGTGTATGTTTAAATGTATGTCAAGTAATGCTGTGTTTTCAATAGGACACCCCAAAGTCTCTACATTCAAAAGGCAGAAGAGCACATGCCTGTAGTCCCAGATACTTGAGAGGTGGAGGCAGGAGGATTACTTGAGCATAAGGGTTCAGAACCAGCCTGGGCACCATAGTGAGACTCCCATCTCTATCAAAAAAAAAAAAAAAAAAAAAAGAAGAAAAAAAAATTTAAGCAGAAGGGTCTTTAAAAAAAAAAAAAAAAGGCAGGCCATGTATGGTGGCTCACACCCACAGTCCCAGCACTTTGGGAGGTCAAGGCAGGCAGATCCCTTAAGTCCGGGAGTTAGAGACCAGCCTGGGCAACATGGCTAAACCTCATCTCTATAAAACATACCAAAAATTTAGCTGGGCATGGTGGTGCATGCCCGTAGTCCCAGCTACTCAGGAGGCTGAGATGGGAGGATCACCAGAGCCGGAGAGGATGAGTCTGCTGTGAGCAGAGATTGTGCCACTGCACTCCCACCTGGGTAACAGAGTGAGACGCTGTCTCAAAAAAAAAAAAAAGAAGGCACTTCCCATTTTTCTAATGTGGGTTCACTTGCTTTTCAGAATTGGCTATTGAAAATCATAAAATCCTATTTGTCCAATTTCCCTAAAATATAATGCATGAAGGCATGGAAAAGGAATAAAGATCAAGACAACAAACATAGACAGGGATGGTTTTGAAAGCTAATGGTAACATTTTTAACGTTTAGATTACCAGTTACCAGATGCCAAAACTTCCAGCAGCACCAAGGCCGGCCTCCAGGACGCCTCTGGGAACTTGGTTCCTCTGGAGGATGTCAACATCAAGGGGAGAATCATAGACACTGTAGCCCAGGTATGTTTTCTGTGGCTTTATGACACTTAAACTACATGGATATAAACCATACATGCGAATTTGATAGCAGTTGCATGAGCTAAAGGGAATAGATACATTTCTAAAATTCATTTATTCAAAAGCTATTCACTGAGCACTCCATGCCAGGGACTAGCTAGGCTCTGAGCATCCAGCAATGCACAGTACCAAAGCTCCGCCCTTGTGGAGCACACACTGTTTGGGGGAATAGGCAGTCACCATGATGAAAGAGTGAAACACATGACACGTTAGATGGTGACGGGTGCTGAAGAGAAAAATGAAAGCAGGAGGGGATAGGAGCTGTGAAAGACGGGGCCTTTGAACCTGTAAACAGAATGGCTGAGGAGGCCTCCCTGAGAAGGTGACACCTGCATACAGACCTGAAGGAAGTGGCGGCTAAACCGTGTGGACATCGGAGGATGCTTATTCCAGGCAGCGGCAACATCACATGCCAAGGCTCTGAGGTGGGAAGGAGGAGGATCTGGTCCAGGCACGCCAAGGAGACGCACTGTGGCTGCAGTGGGGTGGAAAGGGGAGAGTGCATGAGGACTGAGTCAGAGAGGTGAGGGGCTCTCACATCAGCACACAGGTCATGCTGTCCTTGACTGTGAGTGAAATGGAAGCTTCTAGATGTTTGGCAGAGGAATGACATGAACAGACCTGTTTTAACTGGCTCACTCCGGCCACCATGTTAGGAACAGTAGGAAGAGGACCAGTGGGAGAAATATTAGGTCATGTTCCCTGTAAAGCAGACTCTGGATGGAATTTGTTTTCAGGAAGCCTGTGGGACTGTGCCTGCGGGAGCTGCACCTGTGAGGCGGGGAGGGAGGCAGGACATGGCCAAGGAGACGACAGACTCCTCAGATGATCTTGGGGGAAGCTCTGGGCCAGAGTGGTCCTTGAGAGAAGGTCTGAATCAAGGCAAGGGGGCCGGGCTTTGTAGCCCCACTGGGGCCAGTCCTGGGATATAGGCTGCTCCAGGGATGGGTCAGAACCTTGGCTAAGGCAGTTTGTCTTTGGCTGAGGATGGTTCCTGGGGAGACGCCCCACAAGTGACACTCCTAGCAGTCTCAGTCCTGAAGGAGACACAGTGGGCGCAACGTCACATCACGTAGAGGAGATGATTGACAGAATTCAGTTAAGGGACCTGGTGATGTGGAGAATAATGTGTGCAGTGGGGGTGTAGGAAGTGATGGAGTCTGCCAAGGCCTGAGGGAGACCCTGTCTCAAAACAACCAACCAACCAAAAAAAACAGGTTGTTGAAAGAGAAGGAACAAACCCTACCTTATTAAATTATCTGCACTAAAGCTCACAAAGAGCATTAAATACCAAGTGAGTAAGAACTGGTCAAAGCAAAAAGACAAGCATCGCAGGAGGGTTATTTAATGCAGGTGCTGGGGCCACAGCCAGGAGCTCGCAGCAGGTTCATCATCCACAGTCACAGGATGGAAGGCAGTGCCAGGGATGCCAGGTGGCCAGATGCAGTGGTAGAGCTTTCTCTCATGTCCCGTCCCCATCAGCAAATCTGACTGGCTCTGCCCTCCCGCCTTTTCCTGAATGAAGGAGTGATGAAAACAGTCTGTTGGAAAGATTAATTAGATAATACAGACAACAGAGAGGAGTAGAGAAGACTTGATTCTGGAAGAACCAAGGCACAGAGAGATGAGGAGCTAGATGAGGGCTGTGTGGAGAGGGGGAAAGCCACAGAGAGGTCCCCAGGAGGAAATGCCAAGTCCTGAGAGCCGATAGGATAGAAGGACTATTCTGGAATCGTTTCCAGCCAACATGGCACTAAGGAGGTATCAAAGCCCACAACTCAAAAGGGGCAATTTTCCAGCTGTCTTAACAAGAGCTCTATCACCTGTGCTAAGTCAGTGTTGGTAAGACACACTTCAAGTGGCTTCTGTTCCAGTCGGACATGTATGAACCACCTAACCGTGGGACTGGTACCTTTTATCACATGACACTGGCTCTCCATTGCAGAAGTGAAGCCAGGGTTGGGACGTGATACAAATTCAAGGAAATTCAAATAAATATGCAAAATCATTTTCATTCGTCCTTGTTCCTGCACATGTAGTCCATGTGGTCTCATCAGATGTATGGCTTTTTTTTCTTCTTCAGGTCATTGTTTTTCAGACATACACAAATAAAAGTCATGTGCCCATTGAGGCAAAATACATCTTTCCTTTGGATGACAAGGCCGCTGTGTGTGGCTTCGAAGCCTTCATCAATGGGAAGCACATAGTTGGAGAGGTAAGGCGAGAAGATGCATTGTGCCCGCTGTCTGCTTTCAAAGTCAGCTTCCATTTCCCAGAACCTTTGTTTTCGGAGTCCCCATGGCTATAAGGTTGAGTAGCAGCCTTGTCATAAAACAAGAATATTCTTTGAAGAACCAATTCTTGCACAGTGAGCCTCCCTGAAACATCCCTCCCTGATGAAGGGTTTCTACCCTTATCTGTCCAATCTTCATCGTCAGTGTCTTGCACATTCTTTGCCTTGGCACTGTAAGAGTGATTTCAGCATGAAAAGTTGAAGAGGGCTGGGTGCGGTGGCTCATACTTGTAATCCCAGCACTTCGGGAGGCTGAGGCAGGTGGATCACTTGAGGTCAGGGGTTCGAGCTGAAATGAAAGCTATTATAACTTTCTAAAAAATATAAACAACAGGCCGGGCGCGGTGGCTCAAGCCTGTAATCCCAGCACTTTGGGAGGCCGAGACGGGCGGATCACGAGGTCAGGAGATCGAGACCATCCTGGCTAACCCGGTGAAACCCCGTCTCTACTAAAAAATACAAAAAACTAGCCGGGCGAGGTGGCGGACGCCTGTGGTCCCAGCTACTCGGGAGGCTGAGGCAGGAGAATGGCGTGAACCCGGGAGGCGGAGCTTGCAGTGAGCTGAGACCTGGCCACTGCACTCCAGCCCGGGTGACAGAGCGAGACTCCGTCTCAAAAAAAAAAAAATAAATAAATAAAATAAACAACAGTTGATTAATTCTTTGTTTATTGTAAGGATTAGTGCACAGTTACACTTATAAACTACAATTTCCCAAATTTAAAGTAATTATGTTTTGTTCCACATAAACTCCCAACCAAAAACAAATGTTTTCACTATTGATTCTGAACTATTCTGATCACAACTGAAAGAGACTTCTCTTTAGTTGACCTTTCCTGGTTCAAGTTCTTATCAGATAAGTACATTTCGATGATCACTTTATTTACGTTTCCATTCACCTTAGACTCGGTTTTTAGTTTTTGCCTGAGTTCTAATAAACATTGATGTTGTTTTCTTCATTAAAGTCTGAAGGAATGATTTAAAAATCATCTTTTCCAGATTAAAGAGAAGGAAGCAGCCCAGCGAGAGTACCGAGAAGCCGTGACCCAGGGCCATGGCGCTTACCTGATGAGTCAGGATGCTCCGGTATGGCTTGGTGTGCGCGCCATGTGCATACAGGAAAGGGAAGGAGAGTTAGAACAGGATTTGAACTATGAAATCCATGCTAGAGGCTGAGATAATTTACACTGTTGTAGGCCCCAGAGTTTCACTTGCTCTAAGTAAGGGGAAGCCACACCAGTCAGACCCATTTGACTTATCTGAACCAAGGAGGAAATGGCGTCAGCAATTCCAGACAAACAGGAAGAGCTAGGCCTGTCATTGGGAACCGAGTTTTCCAGAAGGAATGACGGAGAAAACGATAACATTTGAGGTATATAACTTTCATCTGCTGATAAGAGTGTGATACATTGGCTGGGCGCAATGGCTCACGCCTTAATCCTAGCACTTAGAGAGGCTGAGGTGGGCGGATCACCTGAGGGCAGGAATTCGAGACCACCCTGGCCAACTTGGTGAAACCCCATCTTACTAAAAATATAAAAATTAGCTGGGCGTGGTGGCAGGCACCTGTAGTCCCAGCTACTGGAGAGGCTGCAGCAGGAGAATTGCTTGAACCCGCGGGGCGGAGGTTGCAGTGAGCCAAAATTGTGCCATTGCACTCCAGCCTGGGCGACAAGAGCGAAACTCCACCTCAAAAAAAACGAAGAGTGTGATGTATTTACAGTTTTCCTGGAAGTAAGCTCACCCAGCAGATGGTCCAATCATAAAGCAGGGAGGCATTTCTGCCGGGTCCTACTTGGGCCCAGTTCCTGTGCTTTTAGGTGATTCGCTTTAGCAGGGACGTGACCTGGACAGCGTGGAAGTGAGAACAGCTGGCAGGTACACTGGACTACTTTCCTTAAATATCAGGTGTTTCACGAGGCCTCTGGCAGGTGCTAGATTGCGTGTAGTCAGTGTCTAACTCTATTGCAGGTATTTTAGTTGTTTTTGCAGATGGGGCCATATGTTTGAGTATCGCCTCTGAGGGTGACACATGGCCATGGTGTTTTGAAAATTTAACATTTGCTGGGGCTAGGGGCACATTCAAGATTAATATAGATCTAAGGGGTAAATTATTGGTCTTGACATCTAAGATATCCACTTGCAGGATGGGAATAGGCAATGAAGAGGTGATTATTGAACAGTTAACAATGCTAGCTCTATATATGGCCAAACTGTGTGTATAGAAGCCCGGGGTTCATTTGAGAGGCTGCCACTTAATATCAGGGTGTCTTCCTATGTGAGTTGGTAAATGTTTCCTCCTAAATACTTACATATTTCCCTAGGAATATAGTCCACAAGAAAACAGTCTTCACAAGAGATATTACCTGTGGGTAAAGTCTGATCAGAACTATTGCTAACCCAAGCCTTCAGGTCTCCCAGAATGTGTTTGACATCTTGTGACTATAATGTTCTCATATCATATGGTATTCATGTGTTGTTATATAAATACCATATATGCCAGGTGTATAACAATACCATGTGTTGTTATATAAATACCTGTAATCCCAGCACTTTGGGAGGCCAAGGCGGGAGGATCACTTGAACCCAGGAGTTTGAGGCTGCAGTGAGCTGTGTTAACAACACTACACACCAACCTGGGCAACAGAGCAAGATCCTGTCTCTAAACAAACAAACAAATCTTAGCTTAGGAATCCCTCCATCTAAGCTTTTCCTGCCTTCCCCCAGGAAAGACCCGTGGTTTCATTTTCCCATGGCCACCTGGACATATTTGTCTTATAACTCTTAATATACTGTTTGTAAAGATAGAGGTCTAGCTTGTAATCCCCAATATTTAAGTGTGGAAGTAACAGAAAAGGATACTTAATGGTAAAATAAAGAGAAAATTGTGGTGCTGAAACCAAGGATGAAGACAGTGCCCGCCTAGGACGACTTGTGTCCTCCTCATTGCCAGATTAAATGGCAATGTGTCCAAGACTTCAATTTATGTGACTATTTGATGATTTTCTCCTTTTCAAAACATCTAGACTGACTTGTCACCATAACCCTATACTATCTAGATAGCATACTATTGAATTTTGCTGCTTTATCCAATCTGATAGTTTCTGCACTTTGTATTGTTTAGGTCATTTTTATTTAATACAATTACTAATCTGGTCAGATTTATATCTACGATCTTGCTAGTTGTTTTCTATTTGTACCATTTGTTCTTTGTTCCTTTCCCTCTCTCTTCCTACTTTCTCTTGTATTGTTTTTTAAATGATTCCATTGTATCTCCATGATTGGCTTATTAATTCCATCTTTTATTTATTTATTTATTTATTTTTGAGACAGAGTCTCACTCTCACCCAGGCTGGAGTGCAGTGGCGTGATTTTGGCTCACTGCAACCTCTGCCTCCCAATTTGAGAGATTCTCCTGCCCCAGCCTCCCAAGTAGCTGGGACTACAGGCACATACCATGACACCCAGCTAATTTTTGTATTTTTAGTAGAGATAGGGTTTTACCATGTTGGCCAGGCTGGTCTCAAAACCCTAACCTCAAGTGATCCTCCTGCCTCTGCCTCCCAAAGTGCTGGGATTACAGACATGAGCCACCATGCCCGGCCAGTTATATCTCTCTTAAAAAGTTTTGATTGTTGGCCAGGTGTGGTTGCTCATGCCTATAATTCCAACACTTTGGGAGGCTGAGATAGATGGATCACTTGAGCCCAGGAGTTCAAGACCAGCTTGGGCGACATGGTGAAACCCCAAATCTACAAAAAATACAAAAATTAGCTGGGTGTGGTGATGCATGCCTGTAGTCCCAGCTACTTAAGGGGCTGAGGTGGGAGGATTACTTGAGCCCGAGAAGTCGAGGCCGCAATGAGCCATAATGGTGCCACTGCACAGCCTGGAAAACAAAGTGAGACCCTGTCCCAAAAAATAAAAAAATTAAAGTTTTGATTGTTGCTCCAAAGCCATATGTTAAATATATGTTAAATATGGTAGCCACTTATTATATGTGGATATTTACATTTAAGTATAAAATAAAATGTTTCATGTGGCCAGTGGCTATCTTATTACTTAGTGCATAGAGAGAATATTTTTATCATCATAGAAAGTTACATTGGTCAGCACTGCTTTAGGGTTTACTACTATATACATCTTTAACTTACCACATATAGCCTACAATATTATACTACTATATACATAAGAACCTTACAACCAGAATACATTACAACCAGTATACGTTCATTTCTTTTTTCCCATATCCTTTGCGATATTGTTGTCATGTATTTTATTTCTTCATATATTGTAAATATATTGTAAATATTCAACTATCTTTTTTTTTTTTTTTTTTGAGACGGGTCTTGCTCTGTCGGCAAGGCTGGAGTGCAGTGGCCGGATCTCGGCTCACTGCAAGCTCCACCTCCTGGGTTTATGCCATTCTCCTGCCTCAGCCCCCCAGTAGCTGGGACTACAGGCGCCCGCCACCTTGCCTGGCTAGTTTTTTGTATTTTTTAGTAGAGACGGGGTTTCACCGTGTTAGCCAGGATGAACTATTCTTTTTTTTTTAAGTTGTGGGATACATGTGCAGGACATGCAGGTTTGTTACATAGGTAAACGTGTGCCATGGAGGTTTGCTGCACCTGTCAACCCCTCACCCAGGTATTAAGCCCCACATGCATTAGCTGTTTATCCTGATGCTCTCCCTCCCCCAGCCCCCCAACAAGCCCCAGTGTGTATTGTTCCCCTCCCTGTGTCCATGTGTTCTCATTGTTCAGCTCCCGCTTATAAGTAAGAACATCCTGCGTTTAGTTTTCTGTTCCTGTGTTAGTTTGTGAGGATAATGGCTTCCAGTTTCATCCATGTTCCTGCAGAGGACATGGTCTCATTCCTTTTTATGGCTGCATGGTATTCCATGGTACATAGGTACCACATTTTCTTTATCCAGTCTATCATTGATGGGCATTTGGGTTGATTCCATGTCTTTGCTTTTGTGAATAGTGCTGCAACGAATATACACGTGCATGTATCTTTATAATGGAATGATTTATATTCCTCTGGGTATATACCCATTAGTAATGGGATTGGTGGGTCAAATGGTATTTCTGGTTCTAGGTCTTTGAGGAAGACCGCGCTGTCTTCCACAATGGTTGAACTAATTTACATTCCCACCAACAGACTAAAAGCATTCCTATTTCTCCACAGCCTTGCCAGCATCTGTTATTTCTTAATTTTTTAACAATTGCCATTCTGACTGGCATGAGATGGTATCTCATTGTGGTTTTGATTTGCATTTCTCTAATGATTAGTGATGTTGAGTTTTTTTTCTTATGTTTTTTTGGCCACATAAACGTGTTCTTTTGAGAAGTGTCTGTTCATGTCCTTTGCCTACTTTTTAATGGGGTTGTTTTTTTTCTTGTAAATTTGTTTAAGTTCCCTGTAGATTCTGGATATTAGACTTTTGTCAGATGGATAGATTGCAAAGATTTTCTCTCATTCTGTAGGTTGTCTTGTCACTCTGATGATAGTTTGTTTTGCTGTGCAGAAGCTCTTTAATTAGATCCCATTTGTCAGTTTTTTGCTTTTGCTGCAATTGCTTTTGATGTTTTCCTCATAAAATCTTTGACCGTGCTGCCTATGTCCTGAATGGTATTGCCTAGATTTTCTTCTAGAATTTTTAGAGTTTTTGGTTTATATTTAAGTCTTTAATCCATGTTGAATTATTTTTTGTGTAAGTTTAAGGAAGGGGTCCAGTTTTAATTTTCTGCATATGGCTAGCCAGTTTTCCCAGCACCATTCATTAAATAGGGAATCCTTTCCCCATTGCTTGTTTTTGTCAGGTTTGTTGAAGATCAGACAGTTGTAGATGTGTGGTGTTACTTCTGAGATTTCTATTCTGTTCCGTTGGTCTATGTGTCTATTTTTGTACTTGTACCATGCTGTTTTGTTTACTGTAGGCTTAGAGTATAGTGTGAAGTCTGGTAGTGTGATGCCTCCAGCTTTGTTCTTTTTGCTTAGGATTGTCTTGGCTATACAGGCTCTTTTTTGGTTCTGTATGAATTTTAACCTAGTGTTTTCTAATTCTGTGAAGAATGTCAATGGTAGTTTAATGGGAGTAGCATTGAAGCTATACATTACTTTGGGCAGTACGGGCATTTTTATGATGTTTATTCTTCCTATCCATGAGCATGGATGTTTTTCCATTTGTTTGTGTCCTCTCTGATTGTCTTGAGCAGTGGTTTGTAGTTCTCCTTGAAGAGGTCCTTCACTTCCCTTGTTAGCTGTATTACTATGTGTTTTATTCTCTTTGTAGCAATTGTGAATGGGAGTTCATTCATGATTTGCTTCTCTGCTTGTCTGTTGTTGGTGTATAGGAATGCTTGTGACTTTTGCACATTGATTTTGTATCCTGAGATTTTGCTGAAGTTGCTTATCAGCTTAAGAAGCTTTTGGGCTCAGACAATGGGGTTTTCTAGATATGCGATCTTGTCATCTGCAAACAGAGGTAGTTTGACTTCCTCTCTTCCTATTTGAATAATCTTTATTTTCTTTATCTTGGCTGATTGCCCTGGCCAGAACTGTGAATACTATATTGAATAGGAGTGGTGAGAGAAGGCATCCTTGTGTTATGCTGGTTTTCAAGGGGAATGCTTCCAGCTTTTGACCAGTCACTATGATATTGGCTGTGGGTTTGTCATTAATGGCTCTTATTATTTTGAGATATGTTCCATGAATACCTAGTTAACTGAGAGTTTTTAACATAAAGGGATGTTGAATTGTACAAAGACCTTTTCTGTGTCTAGTGAGGTAATCATGTGGCTTTTGTCTTTAGTTCTGTTTATGTGATGATCAACTATATTTTAAAGCAATTAAAAATAAGGGGAAATGTCTCTACGTTTATTCTCATTTTTACCGTTTCTGGTGCTCTTCATTTCTTTGTACAGATACAAAGAAATATTCCTTCCGTTTGAAGAGTTTTCTTTATTTTCTTTTTCTAATGCAAGTGTGCTAGCGAGGAGTGCGCTCCTCTTTTATCTCACAAAATCTTTCACCTTCATTTTTGAAAAATATTTTTTGCTGAGTATGGGATTCTAGGTGACAGTTTATTTGTTTTCCTTTCAGCATTTTAAATATGTTGCTTTATTTTCTTCTGGCTTATATGGTTTCTAACCAGAAGTCAGCTCTAATTCTTGTGTTGTTCTTCTATATGTGAAGGTATCTTTTTTCTCAAGCTATCTTCAATATTCTCTTTATCTTTGGTTTTCAGTAGTTTGACTATGATGTGTTTATGTTATTTTTAAAATGTATTGCTTATTTTGCTTGGATTTCTCTGAGTTTGGATTGTCTCACATTCATTTTGGGACAGTCTTGACCCTTATCTATTGAAATATTTCTTCTCCCTCATTCTGTCTGTCTCTTTCTCCTTCTGAGACTTCAATACATATATGTTAGACCATATTTGATATTGCACCACAGCTTTTGGAGCTCTGTGTTTTCACTTTTATTTCTTGTTGCATTTTATTTTGGATAATTTCTATTGACCTAGCTTCAAGTTCATTCATTCTTTTCTCAGCTATTGTCAGTCAGCTGATAGGCTTGTCAAATCCTTCAACTTTGATAGTGTATTTGTTTCTAGCATTTTTGACATTTAAAAATATAATTCAGTCTCTCTAATGAAAGGTTCCATCTGTTCATATGTATTCCTCACGTTTTCTGTATGTTTTTTCATATATTAATCATAGTCCTGTCTGTGGCAGTGTCACGGTTATCTCTGGATCTGCCTGTCATTTTTTCCTTGCTTTTTAAAAAGTGTGTATTTTGGAATTTGTGATTGAATGTTGGACATTGTGCGTAAAAGAAGAAGAGAGACTGAAATAAATGGCATTTATGCCCAGAAATGGCAACTCCTATTCTTTCAGACTAGTGTAGGGGTTGAAGAGCTGAAGGGGTTGAAGAGCTGAGTTTGAGTTCTGCTGTTATCAGTACTCTCTGTTGTTATTATTCCTCTCGGTCTCAAATTCCTCTAGTGGTGGACTGCCACTACCTTGTGCCTCTTGGGTCCTGGATCCAGAACTATTCTCATTGAGGCTCATTCTCTGCCCCCAGCTTTCAGCAGACCCTGCACACTGTCCGACAGAGGTGGTTACAGCCACCTTCCCCTCCCCCAGTGCTAGGCTGCCATTGCTTGATGTGCTGTACTAGGCTCCTGGTGGAGCAGGGGCATTCTTCTGGTTCAGCCTCAGTCTTAGGCAGGGCCTGCAGTCCTGGACCTTAGGGTGGGAACTTCTTAGCACTCCTGTTCGTTGTCCTACCTTAGTGGCAGCCAAATTCTGCCTTGTGTCTGTTAAGAGTTGTTTGGGGGACAGTTTCCTGCCTTTCCTCCAGTTGTAGCAACCCCTGCTTTGTACTAGCGCAGGGTCCTGGGCCTAGGAGGGTGTCATCCCCTGCCCCATGGGGAGGTGGCTGTTCCTCTCTGAAGCAGTGGAACAGAAAAAGAAAATAAAGAAAACTCTTCAAGCACCTGGGCACGGGGCTAGTAAGGAAGGCTTCTGATCGATCCCTGGTTTATTTCTGCCCCTTCCCCGCAGCTCTGGAAGTGAGAGTTTGCTGCCCCTCCTCCAGCAGCTGGAGGCTTTTGTTTCATGTGGGGTAGGGATCCAGGGAAGTGGCCCCAGTACCTCCCACACACCTGCTCCACTGAGAGGTGCTCCACCTTGGTCTCCTGTCCTGCCCAGCCTTTCCAGTGGGCCCAGTGGAAGGCTGTGGGGATGTGGGGAAATGCCTGTGAGAGAATGCAAACTCCCCTTGGGTCAGGAGCTCCCAATTATTCTAAACCAGCAAGCTCACCCACCCTCAGCCGGGAGGAGTTCACACAGTTCCTGTGTCCCATCTGTCCCCTCTTTGGAATTCAGTTCTCTTGGTTGATGAGTTCAAGACAAGTTATGATTGTGTAGATTGCCTGGTGTGTTACAACAGAAGTAACATTATCTGCATCCATCTATATCCTACCCAGAAACAGAACTGCAATTCCACTCTATTTAAAGTGGCAGTCTCTCAAATGAACCCCAGGTGTTTATACATACATTTCTTTTAAGGGCTAGCACTATTAAGTATTTAATAATCACCTCTTTATTATTTAATTCCATCCTGTAAATGGATGTCTTTGATGTCAAAAGTAACAATTTAACCTTTAAGCCTAAATTAATCCTAATCTAAATAAAGAAAATTTTCATGATAGTGTGGTCAATTAGAATGGTGAACATAGTTGGGGATGTTGAGAGGATCTCTGCGTAGTTATCCGAAAAAAATGTATCTAGCCTCTTTTTTCTGCACTAGCTAGTCATGGGGTTGCCGCCTTGTATAGTGATTATCAACATCCCAATAAAAGAAAGCTGAAGACTTTTTATTTAAAAATAACATGATAGTCTGGGTGTGGTAGCTCACACCTGTAATCCCAGCACTTTGGGAGCACAAGGTGGGTCACTTGAGGCCTGGAGTTTGAGACCAGCCTGGGCAACCCCATCTGTACAAAACTATTTAAAAATCAGCCAGGCATGGTGGTGCGTGTCTGTAGTCCCAGCTACTTAGGAGGATGGCTTAGACCTGGGGTTTCAAGGCTACATTAAGCTATGACTGCACCACTGCCCTCCAGCCTGGATGACAGAGCAAGATCCTGTCTCTAAAAAATAAATAAATAAAAATAAAAATAACATGAGAAATTACCACAGGGTAAAATAATTAAGCGAGGGCCAAGCTTAGAAAAAACTGCCCTGTTCTACAGCTGCTGGCGAAAGTGGTGTTGGGTGCCATGGAGATCAGGGAGGGTCTTCGAGAAAGGGCTTTGTGGAGGCTGTCTGTGCAGCAGGGCCCACCCGTGCAGGGAGCTCACACGTCGGAGCCCCCGGGGCAGAGTCCGTGAGTGCCTCTTCCCAGTTCAGCTGCCAAGGGGGCCCCTCTCCGTCTGCCTGCCGCGGACATCACCCTGTTCCCATCACTGGTGAATGGCTCCAGGATTCTCCGCTAGCCTCATCAATGTGTCTTTTAGGTTTTATTACTGTTTTTCTGAGGAAGAATTTGGCAGGTTGTCGTTCAAGTTCCTTAAGAAGTACATGGAGTCAGCTGGCATATAATGGGTAGGCTTTCAAGTTGCACGCTAAGTCATATGTTTCTGTTTCAGGACGTTTTTACTGTAAGTGTTGGAAACTTACCCCCTAAGGCTAAGGTTCTTATAAAAATTACCTACATCACAGAACTCAGCATCCTGGGCACTGTTGGTGTCTTTTTCATGCCCGCCACCGTAGCGCCCTGGCAACAGGACAAGGCTTTGAATGAAAACCTTCAGGTTTGTACGCATAAGATTTGAAGAAGCATTTTGGCGGCAGTGGAGGGGGAGTGGTGGAGGGCTGTGGAGGAATTTATGCATGGGGAGAAAAACATGTAAAATAATCTTTTAGGCATAAAGTCAATTTTACTGACATTTATGCATTTAGATACATTATGTGTATAAAATGAAAAGAATAAAAGATACAGATATGATCAGTAAGCATATTGTTATTCTGCTTAATCACTCAAGACATGTTATATCTGTAGTGCATGTTCATCATGAAGAACTAGGTAAGCACAGAGAATACAAATAAGCCAAAATAAGAAAATTATAAACCATCCTTTATCCCATCGCCCAGAGATAGCTACTAGTTAATGCTTTGGTATATCCCTCCAAACTTCCTACTTTGTATGCACAGCACATGTATAAAATGTGTGTGTGTGTATATACACACAGACATATGTAGAGTTTAAAATCTCTGTCAAAATGGTCAGTTGTATTTTAGAAGTTCCTGTCATTCCATGAGCAAACTTTCTGTGTTTCTCTACTTGAAAGTGAAACCAGCTGTCTTGCTGACAGTTGTGGCCTTGCCAAGATTACATTCAGTTTAGAGTCTCATTGTGAAACTTAATATATGCTTAGTTATACAAATATGTTTTTCTTTTAACAGGATACAGTAGAGAAGATTTGTATAAAAGAAATAGGAACAAAGCAAAGGTTAGTACCTAAAATATAAAACCTGTCAATTAATCATTCAATGTATATTAGTTTTCTGGTTTAAATTTCCATTTAGAATTGTTTGAAATAATTTCAGATAGAAATTTAAGATCGTAGACTGAGACAACTTTCTCTTCATTTTTGGTAGCTTCTCTTTGACTATGTCTATTGAGATGCCGTATGTGATTGAATTCATTTTCAGTGATACACATGAACTGAAACAAAAGGTTAGTGCATCTTTGATTTGTTAAGAGCTCTTATTTTAACACTACTTTTATCTTATCAAAGCAATGCATGCATGTGGTTTCAAAGTGAAATAATGCTAACAAAAGCTTCTAACAAGAAGCAGCAGTCCTGCCCCTGATTCTCCCCAGACCAGTTTCCAGAGACAGTGAATCACTTGGAATATTTGAGGTGTTTCTTTGATTTTGCCTCCAATTTTTAAATATTATTTTTAAATGATTTTTCTTGATTCACCTGTTTCAGAAATTATCTTTTGACTTCCTGTTATGGAAGTTGGATGTGTAGCTCTTGCCCCCTCCACCCACCTCACTCCCTACTTTTCCTCTCCCCTTTATTCCAAAAGACCTGTTTCACAATAGTCAGTGTTTATTATGTAAATGATGTTAACCACTGAGCCAAGAAACGTATAATATTATGATGAGTTTTCTTGTTTGTTTTGTTTTTTGAGACAGGGTCTTGTATCTGTCACCCAGACTAGAGTACAATGGTGCAGTCATGGCTCACTTCATCCTTGACCTCCTTGGCTCAAACAGTCCTCCTGCTTCAGGCTCCTGAGTAGCTAGGGCTACAGGCCTGTGCCACCACACCTGGCTAACAAAAAGAAAAAAAAGATTGTAGAGACAGGGTCTCACCATGTTGCCCAGGCTTATCTCAAAACTCCTGGGCTCAAGGGATCCTCATCTGATGTGCCATCTGCTATACCCAGATAAGTCTAACTGAATGGGCAGATCTATAATCTTTGGATCCGGGGTTTGAGACTGTTTCACACGTACCTAAATTTGACTATGTGAATCAACCTTAGGATTGCAGAAGGGTGACTAATATGCTCATGGTCTTCTAAAACCTGCATTTTGTTATTTTGGTTTCTTTGTTTTGTTTTGTATGTGTGTGTTTTTTTTTTTTTAGATGGAGTTTTGCTCTTGTTACCCAGGCTGGAGTGCAGTGGTGCGATCTTGGCTCATTGCAACCTCCACCTCCTGGGTTCAAGTGATTCTCCTACCTCAGCCTCCTGAGTAGCTGGAATTACAGGCTCCCGCCACCACGCCCGGCTAATTTTTTGTATTTTTAGTAGAGACAGGGTTTCGCCAGGCTGGCCTCAAACTCCTGACCTCAGGTGATCCACCCGCCTCGGCCTCCCAAAACACTGAGATTACAGGCATGAGCCACCGCACCCAGCCTACATTTCATTATTTTGGAATTTACCACTACTTTGTTGATTCTTAATAGAGTTATGTAAGCTATGCAAGGGTTTGCTCCGTGACAGGTAAGTGCAGACTGCTAATATGGTGTTACTCCATTACTCACCTTGTTGTGGTGGTGTTTGTTTTGCAGCGCACAGACTGCAAAGCTGTCATCAGCACCATGGAAGGCAGCTCGTTAGACAGCAGTGGATTTTCTCTCCACATCGGTTTGTCTGATGCCTATCTCCCAAGAATGTGGGTTGAAAAACATCCAGAAAAAGAAAGCGAGGTATACTCCTTTTTACTTAGAAATAGGAGACGCTATTGAAAAAACGTTTCAGAATAAGTTGGTTAAACTTGCAAATTATTGTCTTGAAAAACTAGCATTACAAAATGAACTCTCACACCCCAAGATTCTACAACTAAAAATATTTATGATATCAAGTATTCCAAACTTCTGACGTTTCATCCAAAACCCTTATGTGGATGATTTGCCTGTACATATTGGCATTTTTACCTTAAGCTCCACCAAAAGAACATGTTCTATCAGACATTACGTTGGGTATTCTGTATACTTTTAAAATACCGATACTGGAAAAACAAATAAGCAATTACTTGTGGTTGGTAATAAGATCATTTTGTGTGGCTGTGACAGAGTCTCTTCCTAAGTTAAGATGAAAATAGAAACTTAGGCCAGGTGCAGTGGCTCACACCTGTAATCCCAGCACTTTGGGAGGCCAAGGCAGGTGGATCACTTGAGCCCAGGAGTTTGAAGCCAGGCTGGGAAACATAGTGAGACCTTGTCTCTATAAAAAATTAAGAAAAAAAATTAGCCAGGTGTGGTCACACACACCTGTGGTTTCAGCTTCTCAGGAGGCTGAGGCAGGGCGATCACTTGAGTCCAGGAGGTTGAGGTTAAAGTGAACTGTGATCGTGCCACTGCACACCAGCCTGGACAAGAGAGGGAGACCCTGTCTCAAAAAAAAAAAAAGGAAACTTATGTGATAGTACTTAAGTACTGGTTAATTAATGGAACAAAAGTTATGTGTGTGTATTTTAGTAATCACAATGGCATGTATATTCCTCTTAGAATAGTGTGTATGATATATACATAAATATATATATATTTGTTTTATAATGTTGATGCTATATGATTTTTCAGATGTTAACTCTTGACCTCTCAGAAGTTTATGTCTTCTCCATTGGAAACTCCCAGTTCTAACATTCTACTTTTGCCTGGAACTCCTAGTAGGCCATCTTGTTGTTAATTACATCTCATTCTTTCTGTTTTTATAGCATTAGTTTACCTCATTAGAAAGTTTTGGAGTTTTCTAAGTAGACCTTTTCCAGTTGAAGTGACAAGAAGCTCCAGTCCAGCACCTTCTTTCTCCTTTCAGGCTTGCATGCTTGTCTTTCAACCCGATCTTGATGTCCACCTCCCTGACCTAGCCAATGAGAGCGAAGTGATTATTTGTCTCGACTGCTCCAGTTCCATGGAGGGTGCGACATTTTTGCAAGCCAAGCAAATTGCCTTGCATGCGCTGTCCTTGGTGGGTGAGAAGCACAAAGTAAACATTATCCAGTTCGGCACAGGTGAGTGCGCTTTGGCCCTGGTCCTGCGTGTGCTTCCCCCACATGTGAATCACACTCTGTAGAACTGACAGCTGTGGGTGCCTGACCCCGCCTGTGCAGTGAGGAGCAGCCTAGTATGAAACTGAAGAACAAGAGCTCTGGAGCTGGACCCCCTAGGTCCAGATTCCAGCTGTTCCACTCACAGGCTCTGTGTGTCACCTTGGGTGTGCTACTTGAACTTCTGGTGCCTCCGTTTCCTCATCTGCCATCTGAGGATAATTGTCCCTAACTCACAGTGTTGCTGTGAGGAGGACTGAGCTAATATATGTAAAGGATTTTTAAACTGTGCCTGTTCCACAGTAAGTGAGATATAAATGCTACTATTGCATTAGCAACTGAACCAAATGCAAAACCCTTGGTCTGTTGAGTAGGAGGTCCCACGTCTAAGGACAAAACATTTGCCATCAACACAGTCATAGAAAATCTGTAAGGAATGGTCTCAGGAAGCATCCAGCCAGCACCGCTAGAAGGGAGGTAGTGCCACCCTCCAGGTGGGGCCCAGGGACATCTCAGCCACCAGAAGGCAGCACCTCGGGGATGAGAGGTGCGTAGAGTGGACTGAGGGGACAGTCCTGTCCTATTGATTCTCATCCTCTGCGCTATCCAGCAGAAGGCCCAGCCCCTTTTCCCCAGAGGTGCGGTCTTCTGCTGCTGCTGGGACCGAGGTCGGATAAGCATGGGGAGTGCAAAGGGCATGAGCAGAGACTGTGGCCTTCCAGGGGCCAAGCTGCTCAGGCCATCGCAATGCCCTGCACCTTTGCACAAGCGATCTGCATGTACACATGGAATTCGACTCAACATTTTGCATAGTAAAGCACCACAGTTTGAATGCTCTATGATGTATTATTTAGAAAAACAGTGTGGCGATTTTTTTTTTTTTTGAGACAGAGTCTTGCTTTGTTGCCCAGGCTGGAATGCGGTGGTGCAATCTCAGCTCACTGCAACCTCTGCCTCCTGGCCTTAGCCTCCCCACTGGCTGGGATTACAGGTGCCCACCACCACACCCAGCTAATTTTTGTATTTTTAGCAGACACAGAGTTTCACCATGTTGACCAGGGCTGGTCTTGAACTCCTGACCTCAGGTGATCCACCCACGTCGGCCTCCCAAAGTGCTGGGATTGCAGGCATGAGCCACCATGCCTGGCCTGTGGTGAATCTTTTGTATGTTAAAATTATCAAACAGTTTTCTAAAAAGGAAGATGCACACATAAATATATAACATCCTTTACGACAGCCGTGATGGTATGAAGTAACATGATTGTTTGTTAGTGGTCAAGCAAGTGAACGTGTGGAAGCAGCACCTCATGCTGATCTTATTACACAGGTTACAAGGAGTTATTTTCGTATCCTAAGCATATCACAAGCAATATCGTGGCAACAGAGTTCATCATGGTGAGTGCAAGAGGCTTCCTGTGTCTCTTGGGTCTTTTCCTACCACGCTTTAGGGGGACCTCCAGGGTTTAGGCCCCTCAGACCACCATCAGAGCACCCCTAGTCCTGTGCTTTTTGTATATTGGTGGGGTCTTTATTTCATTAATTAAAATGATAATAAACTCATTAAGGAAAAATTGGAAATTAAAAAGAACAGAAAGAAAAAATCCACCCATGCCCTACCACCCTAATGCAACTAGCATTAACAGCTTTGAGAAGTTTTCTTCTGTCCTTTGTTTTTTTTCCTCTTGAAATGCAGCCAGCTTCATCTAAATGAGTTAAGGTTTAAAAAAAAAAAAAGAAAGAAAGAGAAAAGAAATGCTGGGTGTGTTGGCTCACACCTGTAATCTCAGCACTTTGGGAGGCCAAGGTGGGTGGATCACCTGAGGTCAGGAATTCGAGACCAACCTGGGCAACATGGTGAAACCTCATTTCTACTTACAATACAAAAAATTAGCCAGATGTGGTGGCAGACACCTGTAATCCCAGCTACTTGGGAGGCTGAGGCAGGAGAATCATGTGAACCCAGGAAGTGGAGGTTGCAGTGAGCCAAGATTGCGCCACTGCACTCCAGCCTGGGCAATGACGGAGTGAGACTCCATCTCAAAGAAAAAAAAAAAAGGAAGAAAATAAAATAATAATAAAATCAAGCAAACTGAGACTGACCAGCTGCCTCAGCCAGGCTGGCAAATCCAGGGCTGATTGGATGGGACATTTCTTCCCGTAGACGTCATAGTCCTCTGGAAACTGTAAAAAATCAAATAAGCATGAGGTGATAATATTATAGTTGGGAGGCCGAGACGGGTGGATCACGAGGTCAGGAGATCGAGACCATCCTGGCTAACACGGTGAAACCCCGTCTCTACTAAAAAATACAAAAAACTAGCCGGGCGAGGTGGTGGGCGCCTGTAGTCCCAGCTACTCGGGAGGCTGAGGCAGGAGAATGGCGTAAACCCGGGAGGCGGAGCTTGTAGTGAGCCGAGATCCGGCCACTGCACTCCAGCCTGGGCGACAGAGCGAGACTCCGTCTCAAAAAAAAAAAAAAAAAAAAAAAAAGTTACTGCGTGACATCAAATAAACTAAAAGGACATAAGTTTAGTTGTTTCACAAGTGTATAATTAGGGAAAGAAAATATTTTCAGTGTCACTATCTCTCTACACTGTCCTTAGATGTGTCAGTGATGACAGCAAATGGTGACTGTATCCAACAAGGAGAACATAATCTTTCACTTCATTTCCTCCAGTCGGCCACACCTACCATGGGGAACACAGACTTCTGGAAAACGCTCCGATATCTTAGCTTATTGTACCCTGCTCGAGGGTCACGGAACATTCTCCTGGTATCTGATGGGCACCTCCAGGACGAGAACCTGACGTTGCAGCTGGTGAAGAGGAGCCGCCCCCACACCAGGTTATTCGCCTGCGGTATCGGGTGAGTCTCAGAGCTGGTCACACAGTCCAGACCCACGGGGAGGTCTTCTTGTTGGCCTGCACAGAACTTTTGCAAGCTTGGAAGTTGACACTAGAATACGGAAGCCTTACAGCACAGAGGGATGGGGCTCTGGGCTCCCGGCCAGACTGCCTGAGTCTCAGAACCTGGGCTGGCCACTCATTAGCTGTGTGACCTGGGGCAAGTTCCTTAACCTCTCATCTGTAAAACCAAGATGATCATGAAAATACCTACGTCCTAGGGTTGCTGAGGAATAAATGAACTCATACATAGAAAGCACTCAGAACAGAACTGACCCAAAAAGCACCAAATCGATATTAGATGTTATTATTTAGCATAAGAATCCATATCTAGGCCGGGCGCAGTGGCTCAAGCCTGTAATCCCAGCACTTTGGGAGGCCGAGACGGGCGGATCACGAGGTCAGGAGATCGAGACCATCCTGGCTAACACAGTGAAACCCCATCTCTACTAAAAAAAATACAAAAAATTAGCCGGGCGAGGTGGTGGGCGCCTGTGGTCCCAGCTACTCGGGAGGCTGAGGCAGGAGAATGGCGTGAACTCAGTGAGCTGAGATCCGGCCACTGCACTCCAGCCTGGGCGACAGAGCCCGACTCCGTCTCAAAAAAAAAGAATCCGTATCTCTAGCTTGTCCCACTGGCCTGGGCGCACCTCCTCACTGGCTGTGCTGGACTCGTGCTGAGAGCACATGACCTCCAGGCAGACCTCACCGGGCTGCTAACGGACGGAAGCTGTAGCTACCAGTAACCCACGTTAAGGATCTTCTAGTCAATGTTATGATCATCACCAGTTAATATGGGGGGTAAAGACAAATCCAGTCTTTATCCATAGGTTGAAAAACATCTTGGAAATTATTTTCATAAGCTCTTTTTCTGAAAAATAATTGATCTTTTCTTTAATATTTCAGGAGGAACTCCTCTAAGCAAGGAGTTCTTGATAGTTGTAGAACTGTTTTTTTTTTTTGAGACGGAGTCTCGCTCTGTCGCCCAGGCTGGAGTACAGTGGCCGGATCTCAGCTCACTGCAAGCTCTGCCTCCCAGGTTCACGCCATTCTCCTGCCTCAGCCTCCCGAGTAGCTGGGACTACAGGCGCCCGCCACCTCGCCCGGCTAGTTTTTTTGTATTTTTTAGTAGAGACGGGGTTTCACTGTGCTAGCCAGGATGGTCTCGATCTCCTGACCTCGTGATCCGCCCGTCTCGGCCTCCCAAAGTGCTGGGATTACAGGCGTGAGCCACCGCGCCCAGCCAGTTGTAGAACTGTTGTAGAGAGAAAAGTAATCGGGCACTTGTCATTTAAATGGCAGAGATGCCCTTTGCTGGAGTGCGAGTTGCTTCTTTATGCCTTTTGCTATGTTGATGTGTATCAGATTTTAAGAGGTAGACTTTATTCACTCTTTGCCAGCTCTAGGCCTTTGGGATCAGATTCAGGCAATATTGTTATTGATGGAAATTAAGTTGATATCTTTGTCAACATTCTGATATCTTATAGGGTTGTTTTTAGAGTCATCTGCTCCCTCCCTCAGTGAATTGGAAGTGAAGAATTTCAACTTTTTTTCTGTTTGAAGGACAAGTCAGTCCTCTGATAGATGGGAGCTTAAATTAGCCAGACTTTCAGATGTTTCCTCCTATTACCTCTTTCTCTGTTTAACCTCAGCTACACACGAGTACATTTCTTCCCCACGTCACGTCTCTCCTATTGAGCTGTGAGCTTTCTCAACACTGTTAACATGTACTTCAAAAATATTTCTCCAATGTCTTAAAAATTAAAACATGTGAAATGTAATCAGTCCTACAGCAAATCGTCACATCCTAAGGATTTTGTCCCAGTGTGGTGCCGGAGTATTTGAATATTTTAATGCAAAATCCAAGCACAGTTGGAGAAAACAGGTATGTTTTTTAAACATCTGGTGTTATATTTACATTTGGAAATCTCACATTCTTCCAAGGCTGAGAAATAGGAACATCTGTGTTTCCTTGAGTGAGAAGGGAGCCATAAAGAGGCAAGTGCTGCCGCAGGTGTGAGCCCTGCCTCAGGACGGCACTAGCGGGAACTCAGGAGTTCCTCAGCAGGTCATTCTCCCAGCTCATAGTTTGATTTCTGCCTTAAAAATGATGGACTGATTTTTTAAAGTGAATTATTAAATATGTTTTGCTGAAATTAATTTTCCTTATGATAAAATTTAGCATTTTAAACTTTTTTTTTTTTTTTTTTGAGACAGAGTCTCGCTCTGTCACCCAGGCTGCAGTGCAGTGGCGCCATCTCGGCTCACTGCAAGCTCCGCTTCCCAGGTTCGCGCCATTCTCCTGCCTCAGCCTCCCGACTAGTTGGGACTACAGGTGCCCGCCACCAACCCCGGCTAATTTTTTTGTATTTTTAGTAGAGAAGGGGTTTCACCGTGTTAGCCAGGATGGTCTCGATCTCCTGACCTCGTGATCTGCCCACCTCGACCTCCCAAAGTGCTGGGATTATAGGCGTGAGCCACCGTGCCCAGTCATTTTAACCATTTTTAAGTGTACAATTTAGTGGTATTAGCTACATTCACAATGCTGTGCAACCATCACTGTCTTCGAACTATTTCATCAGCCCAAACAGAAACTACATACTCATTAAACAGTAACTCCACATTCCCTCCTACACCCAGCGCCTGCTAACCACGACTGAATGTTCTGTCTCTATGACTTTGCCTATTCTGAGTATCTCATATAAGTGGAGTCATAGGACATTGTTCTTTTATGTCTGGCTTATTTCACTTAGCATGATGTTTTTAACGTCTGTCTATGTTGTAGCATGTGTCAGAATTTCCCTTCTTTTTCAAGCTGAATAATATTCCATTGTATGGAGAGACCACATTTTGCTTATCCGTTCACCTATCAGTGGCCACTGGGGTTGTGTCTGTCCTTTGGCTATTGTGAATAATGCTGCTATGACCATGGGTATACAAGTGTCTGTGTGAGTCTGCTTTCGATTCTGGATACGTGCGTAGTGTGGGATTGCTGGATCCTATGGTCGTTCTGTGTTTCGTTTTTTGGGGAATTGCCATGCTATCTTCCATAGCAGCTGCATCATTTTACATTCCCACCACCAGTGCACCAGGATTCCAGTTCTTCCACATCCTCACCAACACTCATCATTCCTTTCTTTTCCATATTGACTGAAATCAATCAGCTTTTCTTTGGTTTGTTTTGGTTTTTGAGACACAGTGTTGCTCGGTCATCTAGGCTGGAGTGCAGTGATACAATCCTAGCTCGCCACAGCCTTGACTTCCTGAGCTCAAGTGATCCTCCCACCTCAGCCTTCAGAGTAACTGGGACTACAGACATATGCCACCACTTTTTTTCTATTGCTTTTTATTTGTTTGTTTGTTTTTTGTTCGTTGGTGTTTTTTGAGACAGGGTATCACTTTGTCACTCAGGCTGGAATGCAGTGGTGCAACCTTGGCTCACTGCAGCCCTGACATCCTGGTGTCAAGCCATCTTCTTCCCTCACCCCCGAAGTAGGTGGGACTACAGGCCCACACCACCACACCTGGCTAATTTTTTGTATTTTTTGTAGAGACAGGGTTTCGCCATGGGCCCAGGCTGGTCTCGAATCCCAAGCTCAAGCAGTTTTGTGTGCCTTGGCCTCCCAAAGTGCTGAGATTACAGGCATGAGCCACTCTGCCCAGCCAGCACTTTAATAACAGCTATCCCACTGGGTGT
Source organism: Macaca thibetana thibetana (assembly GCF_024542745.1). Taxonomy (NCBI): domain Eukaryota; kingdom Metazoa; phylum Chordata; class Mammalia; order Primates; family Cercopithecidae; genus Macaca; species Macaca thibetana. The sequence goes on from NC_065594.1 coordinate 4,565,599, forward strand.
GAAATGGAATCTCACTGTGGTTCTGATTTGCACTTCCCTTATGACTAGTGATGCAAGCATCTTTTCATGCACTTGTTGGCTTTTGTGTATCTTCTTTGGAGAAATAGCTATTCCAGTACTGGAATCTACTCTTACCAAGGTTGCATATTAGTAATTAGCTAATGGAATAATTTCAGGATGCTTTGTAAATGTAAAGGTTGTGATCATGCTATTATTTAAAATTCTAGCTGGGCATGGTGGCTCATGCCTATAACCCCAGCACTTTGGGAGGCTAAGGTGGATCACCTGAGGTAAGGAATTCGAGACCAACCTGGGCAACATGGTGAAACGCCATCTCTACTAAAAATACAAAAATTAGTTGGGTGTGGTGGCACCGACTAATGCTGGGGGCAGGAAAATCACTTGAACCTGGGAGGCAGAGGTTGCAGTGAGCCAAGATTGTGCTACTGCACTCCAGTCTAGGTGACAGAGCAAGACTCCATCTCAAAATAAAATAATTAAAATAAAATAAAATAATGTTTAAAATCTTTTCGGGAAAGTGCCCTGTAGCAGGAGGGAGAGAAAGTACTGAAGAGTTATACAATTCCCAAAGAATAGAAGGTATACTTTGTTTTTAATGTGAAGTAACTATTTGCTGGATGGAGCATTGAAAGAGAAATAATTCCTCTTTTATAAATAGATAGAAGACCAAATGACTAGGCTATGTTCTCCAAGCTGCCACTCTGTCTCGGTCAAATGGCAGCAACTCAACCCAGATGCGCCTGAGGCCCTGCAGGCCCCAGCCCAGGTGCCGTCCTTGTTTCGCAATGATCGACTCCTTGTCTACGGATTCATTCCTCACTGCACACAGGTAAGAAGGCGCAGAGTTTGTTATTCTATGGGAAGACCAATGTATTTTGCTATATTTTTTCTGTCTTCTTCCCTCCCCTTCTCACCAGCAGATTTTCTTCTTCTGGGAACATAGCTGGTGGTTAGCCAGGGCTTTGGGGAGGCTTCTAACTTTCATTGAAAGGGGAGAGGAAATCACCAAAAGAATTTCTGTTAAACCAAGACACTGCAGAGTGGAAAGGCTAATGAGGAATTTATTTTTTTTCCCATTTCAGGCAACTCTGTGCGCACTAATTCAAGAGAAAGAATTTTGTACAATGGTGTCGACTACTGAGCTTCAGAAGACAACTGGAACTGTAAGATTCAAAACCTAAACTATCGACCCATTGTTTGAAAGTTATGATGTTATATTTCCATATATGATGCTCTATGTCAAGCTTGTCCAACCCACGGCCCAGGGCAGCTTTGAATGCAGTCCAACACAAATTCGTAAACTTTCTTTTTTTTTTAATTATATTTTAAGTTCTAGGGTACACGTGCACAACGTGCAGGTTTGTTACATATGTATACATGTGCCATGTTGGTGTGCTGCACCCATTAACTCGTCATTTACATTAGGTATATCTCCTAATGCTATCCCTCCCCACTACCCCCTCCCCACAATAGGCCCCAGTGTGTGATGTTCCCCTTCCTGTATCCAAGTGATCTCATTGTTCAATTCCCACCTGTGAGTGAGAACATGCGGGGTTTGGTTTTCTGTTCTTGCGATAGTTTGCTGAGAATGATGGTTTCCAGCTGCATCCATGTCCCTACAAAGGACACAAACTCATCCTTTTTTATGGCTGCATAGTATTCCATGGTGTATATGTGCCACATTTTCTTAATCCAGTCTGTCACTGTTGGACATTTGGGTTGATTCCAAGTCTTTGCTATTGTGAATAGTGCCACAATAAACATACGTGTGCATGTGTCTTTAGAGCAGCATGACTTCTAATCCTTTGGGTATATCCCCAGTAATGCGATGGCTGGGTCAAATGGTATTTCTAGTTCCAGGTCCTTGAAGAATTACCACACTGTCTTCCACAATGGTTGAACTAGTTTACAGTCCCACCAACGGTGTAAAAGTGTTACTATTTCTCCACATCCTCTCCAGCACCTGTTGTTTCCTGATTTTTTAATGATTGCCATTCTAACTGGTGTGAGATGGTATCTCATTGTGGTTTAGATTTGCATTTCTCTGATGGCGAGTGATGATGAGCATTTTTTCATGTGTCTGTTGGCTGTATGAATGTCTTCTTCTGAGAAGTGTCTGTTCATATCCTTTGCCCACTTTTTGATGAGGTTGTGTCTTTTTTTCTTGTAAATTTGTTTGAGTTCTTTGTAGGTTCTGGATATTAGCCCTTTGTCAGATGAGTAGATTGCAAAAATTTTCTCCCATTCTGTAGGTTGCCTGTTCACTCTGATGGTAGTTTCTTTTGCTGTGCAGAAGCTCTTTAGTTTAATTAAATCCCATTTGTCAATTTTGGCTTTTGTTGCTGTTGCTTTTGGTGTTTTAGACATGAAGTCCTTGCCCATGCCTGTGTCCTGAATAGTATTGCCTAGGTTTTCTTCTAGGATTTTTATGGTTTTAGGTCTAACATTTAAGTCTTTAAACCATCTTGAATTAATTTTTGTATGAGGAGTAAGGAAAGGATTCAGTTTCAGCTTTCTACTTATGGCTAGCCAATTTTACCAGCACCATTTATTAAATAGGGAATCCTTTCCCCATTTCTTGTTTTTGTCAGGTTTGTCAAAGATCAGATGGCTGTAGATGTATGGTATTATTCCTGAGGGCTCTGTTCTGTTCCATTGGTCTATATCTCTGTTTTGGTACCAGTACCATGCTGTTTTGGTTACTGTAGCCTTGTAGTACAGTTTGAAGTCAGGTAGCGTGATGCCTCCAGCTTTGTTCTTTTGGCTTAGGATTGTCTTGGCAATGCGGGCTCTTTTTTGGTTCCATATGAACTTTAAAGCAGTTTTTTCCAATTCTGTGAAGAAACTCATTGGTAGCTTAATGGGGATGGCATTGAATCTATAAATTACCTTGGGCAGTATGGCCATTTTCACAATATTGATTCTTCCTATCCATGAGCATGGTATGTTCTTCCATTTGTTTGTGTCCTCTTTTATTTCACTGAGCAGTGGTTTGTAGTTCTCCTTGAAGAGGTCCTTCACATCCCTTGTAAGTTGGATTCCTAGGTATTTTATTATCTTTGGAGCTATTGTGAATGGGAGTTCATTTGTGATTTGACTCTCTATTTGTCTCTTACTGGTGTATAAGAATGCTTGTGATTTTTGCACATTGATTTTGTATCCTGAGACTTTGCTGAAGTTGCTTATCAGCTTAAGGAGATTTTGGGCTGAGACAATGGGGTTTTCTAAATATACAATCATGTCATCTGCAAACAGGGACAATTTGACTTCTTCTTTTCCTGAGTACCCTTTCTTTCTTTCTCTTGCCTGATTGCCCTAGCCAGAACTTCCAACACTATGTTGAATAGGAGTGGTGAGAGAGGGCATCCCTGTCTTGTGCCAGTTTTCAAAGGGAATGCTTCCAGTTTTTGCCCATTCAGTATGATATTGGCTGTGGGTTTGTCATAAATAGCTCTTATTATTTTGAGATACGTTTCATCAATACCGAGTTTATTGAGTTTTTAGCATGAAGGCTGTTGAATTTTGTCAAAGGCCTTTTCTTCATCTATTGAGATAATCATGTGGTTTTTGTGTTTGGTTCTGTTTATGTGCTGGATTATGTTTGTTGATTTGCGTATGTTGAACTAGCCTTGCATCCCAGGGATGAAGCCCACTTGATCATGGTGGATAAGCTTTTTGATGTGCTGCTGGATTCGGTTTGCCAGTATTTTATTGAGGATTTTTGCATCAATGTTCATCAGGGATATTGGTCTAAAATTCTCTTTGTTTGTTGTGTCTGTGCCAGGCTTTGGTATCAGGATGATGTTGGCCTCGTAAAATGAGTTAGGGAGGATTCCCTCTTTTTCTATTGATTGGAATAGATTCAGAAGGAATGGTACCAACTCCTCCTTGTACCTCCGGTAGAATTCGGCTGTGAATCTGTCTGGTCCTGGACTTTTTTTGGCTGGTTGGCTATTAATTATTGCCTCAATTTCAGAGCCTGCTATTGGTCTATTCAGGGATTCAACTTCTTCCTGGTTTAGTCTTGGGAGAGTGTAAGTGTCCAGGTAATTGTCCATTTCTTCTAGGTTTTCTAGTTTATTAGCGTAGAGGTGTTTATAGTATTCTCTGATGGTAGTTTGTATTTCTGTGGGGTCGGTGGAGATATCCCCTTTATCATTTTTTTATTGTGTCGATTTGATTCTTCTCTCTTTTCTTCTTTATTAGTCTTGCTAGCAGTCTATCAATTTTGTTGATCTTTTCAAAAAACCAGCTCCTGGATTCATTGATTTTTTGGAGGGTTTTTTGTATCTCTATCTCCTTCAGTTCTGCTTTGATCTTAGTTATTTCTTGCCTTCTGCTAGCTTTTGAATGTGTTTGCTCTTGCTTCTCTAGTTTTTTTAATTGTGATGTTAGGGTGTCAATTTTAGATCTTTCCTGCTTTCTCTTGTGGGCATTTAGTGCTATAAATTTCCCTCTACACACTGCTTTAAATGTGTCCCAGAGATTCTGGTATGTTGTATCTTTGTTCTCATTGGTTTCAAAGAACATCTTTATTTCTGCCTTCATTTCGTTATGTACCCAGTAGTCATTCAGGAGCAGGTTATTCAGTTTCCATGTAGTTGAGCGGTTTTGATTGAGTTTCTTAGTCCTGAGTTCTAGTTTGATGGCACTGTGGTCTGAGAGACAGTTTGTTATAATTTCTGTTCTTGTACATTTGCTGAGGAGTGCTTTACTTCCAACTATGTGGTCAATTTTGGAATAAATGCAATGTGGTGCTGAGAAGAATGTATATTCTGTTGATTTGGGGTGGAGAGTTCTGTAGATGTCTATTAGGTCCACTTGGTGCAGAGTTGAGTTCATTTCCTGGATATCCTTGTTAACTTTCTGTCTCGTTGATCTGTCTAATGTTGACAGTGGGGTGTTAAAGTCTCCCATTATTATTGTATGGGAGTCTAAGTCTCTTTGTAAGTCTCTAAGGACTTGCTTTATGAATCTGGGTGCTCATGTATTGGGTGCATATATATTTAGGATAGTTAGCTCTTCCTGATGAATTGATCCTTTTACCATTATGTAATGGCCTTCTTTGTCTCTTTTGATCTTTGATGGTTTAAAGTCTGTTTTATCAGAGACTAGAACTGCAACCCCTGCTTTTTTTTGTTTTCCATTTTCTTGGTAGATCTTCCTCCATCCGTTTATTTTGAGCCTATGTGTGTCTCTGCAAGTGAGATGAGTCTCGTGAATAAAGCAAACTGATGGGTCTTGACTCTTTATCAAATTTGCCAGTCTGTGTCTTTTAATTGGACCATTTCGTCCATTTACATTTAAGGTTAATATTGTTATGTGTGAACTTGATCCTGTCATTGTGATATTAGCTGGTTATTTTGCTCGTTAGTTGATGGAGTTTCTTCCTAGCATTGATGGTCTTTACATTTTGGCATGTTTTTGCAGTGGCCGGTACAGGTTGTTCCTTTCTATGTTTAGTGCTTCCTTCAGGATCTCTTGTAGGGCAGGCCTGGTGGTGACAAAATCTCTAAGCATTTGCTTGTCTGTAAAGGATTTTATTTCTCCTTCACTTATGAAACTTAGTTTGGCTGGATAGGAAATTCTGGGTTGAAAATTCTTTTCTTTAAGAATGTTGAATATTGGCCCCCACTCTCTTCTGGCTTGTAGAGTTTCTGCCGGGAGGTCTGCTGTTAGTCTGATAGGCTTCCCTTTGTGGGTAACCCAGCCTTTCTCTCTGGCTGCCCTTAACATTTTTTCCTTCATTTCAACTTTGGTGAATCTGCCAATTATGTGTCTTGGAGTTGCTCTTCTCGAGGATTATCTTTGTGGTGTTCTCTGTATTTCCTGAATTTGAATGTTGACCTGCCTTGCTAGGTTGGGGAAGTTCTCCTGGATGATATCCTGCAGAGTGTTTTCCAACTTGGTTCCATTTTCCCCCTCACTTTCAGGCACACCAATCAGACGTAGATTTGGTTTTTTCACATAGTCCCATATTTCTTGGAGGCTTTGTTCATTTCTTTTTACTCTTTTTTCTCTACACTTCTCTTCTCGCTTCATTTCATTCATTTGATCTTCAATTGCTGATACTCTTTCTTCCAGTTGATCGAGTCAGTTACTGAAGCTTGTGCATTTGTCATGTAGTTCTCGTGTTATGGTTTTCATCTCTATCAGTTCTTCTAAGGACTTCTCTACATTGGTTATTCTAGTTAGCCATTCGTCACATCTTTTTTCAAGGTTTTTATTTTCTTTGCGCTGGTTACGTAGTTCCTCCTTTAGCTCTGAGAAGTTTGATCGACTGAAGCCGTCTTCTCTCAGCTCGTCAAAGTCATTGCCCGTCCAGCTTTGTTCGGTTGCTGGTGATGAGCTGTGTTCCTTTGAGGGGGAGATGCGCTCTGATTTTTTGAATTTCCATCTTTTCTGCACTGCTTTTTCCATATCTTTGTGGTTTTCTCTGCCTTTGGTCTTTGATGATGGTGACTTACTGATGGGGTTTTGGTGTGGGTGTCCTTTCTGTTTGATAGTTTTCCTTCTAACAGTCAGGACCCTCAGCTGCAGGTCTGTTGGAGTTTGCTTGAGGTCCACTCTAGACCCTGTTTGCTGGGGTATCAGCAGCGGAGGCTGCAGAAGATAAAATATTGCTGAACAGTGAGTGTTGCTGTCTGATTCTTGCTCTGGAAGCTTCGTCTCAGAGGTGCACCCAGCCATGTGAAGTGTGGGGTGTCGGTCTGGGGGATGTCCCCCAGTTAAGCTACTCAGGGGTCAGGGACCCACTTGAGCAGGCAGTCTGTCTGTTCTCAGATCTAAACCTCTGTGCTGGGAGATCCACTGCTCTCTTTCAAAGCTGTCAGACAGGGACATTTACCTCTGCTGAGGTTTCTGCTGCTTTTTGTTTAGCTCTGCCCTGTCCCCAGACCTGGAGTCTACAGAGGCAGACGGGCCTTCTTGAGCTGTGGTGGGCTCCACCCAGTTCGAGCTTCCAGGCAGCTTTGTTTACCTACTTAAGCCTCAGCAATGGCAGGCACCTCTCCCCCAGCCTCGCTGCCGCCTTGCAGTTAGATCTCAGACTGCTGTGCTAGCAATGAGGGAGGCTCTGTGGGCATGAGACCCTCCGGGCCAGGTGTGGGATATAATCTCCTGGTGTGCCGTTTGCTAAGACCTTTGGTAAAGCGCAGTATTAGGGTGAGAGTTATCCAATTTTCCAGGTGTTGTGTGTCTCAATTTCCTTTGGCTAGGAAAAGGAATTCCCTTCCCCCTTGTGCTTGCCAGGTGAGGCGATACCTCGCCCTGCTTCACCTCTCACTAGTTGGGCGGCACCCGCGGACCAGCACCAACTGTCCAACACGCCCCAGTGAGATGAACCCGGTACCTCAGTTGAAAATGCCGAAATCACCCGTCTTCTGTGTGGCTCACGCCGGGATCTGGAGGTTGGAGCTGTTCCTATTCAGCCATCTTGCCATAAACTTTCTTAAAACTTTATGAAATTTTTTTGCAAGTTTTTTTTTCCAGCTCATCAGCTATCATTATTGTATTTTATGTGTCACACAAGACAATTCTTCTTCTTCCATTGTGGCCCAGGGAAGCCAAAAGATTGGATACCCCTGCTGTCTGTACTTCCTGTGTTGTTTTCCTGTGTTGAAATTTCATTACACAACATGGAGATGGGCTGTATGTACAAATGAGTATACTTTCCTTCAGTTTCTAACACAGCCCTTCTTCATCTGGGGTAGTTGGGTCTAGGTGTGTCTATATGGGCATCAGTGGGTGGCAGTAACTGCAATAAAATATGCCATTTATGCATGGAAATTTTGCTAGAGAGGTTCGCAAAGATGTTCATGACTCAATAAAAGTTACATGCCACTGGCCTACTGATGCTATTTAGAAATATTGGTTATAATATTTCTATTATATTATAGAATAGATATAATTCTATAATATAATAGAAATTATAATATATATATAAATGGACTAAGGGTAGATCATATTGTATATTGAGGATGTGGGTTATTTTCCTTTTTTGATTAAAGCAACTGAATTATGAAAGAAAAAATTCCTGTTTCCCCAATACTCACACCATTTCTGGTTTCCAGATATGTGTTTTTCTCAACCAATTCTCTGACACCAGTTGCATGTCCTACAATTTAATTCAATTCTGACACTAGCCACCTGGGGTTGGCACAGACCTCACAGGTCTCACGGGGTGAGGGCTCAGTCCCACAAGACTGGTCCCCACTCCAGACACCAGTAGCAAGTAGCGGGTCCCCAGGTTACCCACATTTCTGGTCAGCTCCAAGTCAGTGTTTCCACAACCCTTTCTCAGGTTCACTAATTTGTGTAACAGCTCACAGAACTCAGGAAATGTTTACCTTAGTATTACTCATGTATTACAAAGAATATTATAAAGGATACAAATTAATAGCCAGACGAAGAGGTATATAGGGTGAGGCCCAGAATAGTCCAAGCACAGGAGCTTCTGTCTAACATACAGTTGGGGTGCACCATCCTCCTGGCACATGAGTGCCGACCCAGAAGCTCCCTGAACCCCTTTAGGTGGGATTTTTAAGGCAGGTTTCATTACAAAGACCTGGTTGATTAAATCATTGGCCATTGGTAATTAACTGTGCCTTCTCTGGAGGTTGGGGAGTGGGGCTGAAAGTTCCAGTCCTCTAATCATATGGTTAGTTCCCCAGCAACCAGCCCTCATCCTAGGGCCTTTCAAAAGGTCACCTCATTAACATAAACTCAGGTGTGGTTGAAGGGTCCTGTTAGGAATAACAAATATATATATTTCTTATGTCTGTAGGGAAGTTCAAACTTTCCCTCTGAAGTTTCCATGTTTGGTCTATAAAATAATCCAACAATAGATGAACAGGGGAAAAGACATGCAGATTTCGTTATATGTGCAAGAGCCACATGAGACTCAAAGAAGGGCCAGATGAGTGAAGTTTTATACTGTACAGAGGCGGGTAGGTGGGGACAGGTTGTAGGAGGAATAGGGGAGGAAACACATGGTGAGCAAAGGCTTCCTTGTGATGCAGATGAAGTCTGGCAGGCAGCAGCTCTCAGAGAGAATAGAAGCACCTCTGGTAACAGTTTCTCTATGATCCCTTTAAAGTATCAGACTTTAGCCTCTTATTCCTGGGAGTTCATCTTTCCTAAATCTGGATAAGGCAGATAAGGGGGTCTCAGAGAAAGCCTGTTTGCATCTGCTGTTTACTTCACTAACATAGGATTCCTCTGCAGATGCAAATATTCCCTACAAAAGGACTGCTTTCCAGAGCTACTCCTGTGTCTGCTGTCCCTCTGAATAACATCTCAAAATATGCCAAAGAAAGTATCTTTAAGCCGGGCGCGGTGGCTCACGCCTGTAATCCCAGCACTTTGGGAGGCCGAGGCGGGCGGATCACAAGGTCAGGAGATCGAGACCACGGTGAAACCCCGTCTCTACTAAAAATACAAAAAATTAGCCGGGCGCGGTTGTGGGCGCCTGTAGTCCCAGCTACTCGGGAGGCTGAGGCAGGAGAATGGCGTGAACCCGGGAGGCGGAGCTTGCAGTGAGCCGAGATCGCGCCACTGCACTCCAGCCTGGGCGACAGAGCGAGACTCCGTCTCAAAAAAAAAAAAAAAAAAAGAAAGTATCTTTTTGGGGTGGCCTATTTTAGCTTTTTTTGCATATCACAATATCACAAATTATTACTAAGAAGTTTGCGATGTTTGCCCTGGTACTGAATCCACTATAGTTTGGCCTTGAAAGTTCCTAGCCTATATATGCTATCTATGTAGTTTTTTCTTCAAAGGAGTGTTAATGTAACCAGATAAATAATTTCCCAGACATTGCTGGGTTTTTTGTCAAAAATGTATTGCTTACTTTTCAGCATTAAATCGGTATCACTGACTTATTAGTTGCCAGTGACTTATGTATAGAACTTAAGCTCAGTATTGCTTTAAAAATTAGATCTTTGTGGGTAACGATAAGGGAGAATAAATTAAAAGAGTATTTTTAGAAGTTAGATCTAAGGGGGAAAGAAGGTAAAATAATTTTACCTGGGAAGAGGTCGTTTTCCATAAAGGCACAGCAAGTTGTTCTTCCTCTGTGAGAAGCAGCCTTATCAATGACAAAATTACAAGAGTTGGAATTAAGGAAAGTTCCGTCTCTCAGTTGTTGGAGAGGAAGCACCTGGTGGGGCAGTCCTCACCCTGCAGAGTGCAGGCCATGTTCATGAATGGGCATCCCAGCACCAAGGCAGTTCTTCCTATGGTAGAAAAGAAGTTTTGAATTTTTTAAATAAAATGAATCAGCAAAATGGCCTTTTATAGAAAAAGCAAAACTCTAGGGACAGAAAAGAGATGCGGAGCTGCCAGGGCTAGAGGAAGCTACACAGGGGCACACAGGAACTTTTCAGGGTAAAGAGAATGTTCTGGGCCTTCACTCCAGCAGTGGTCACACAACTGTATACATCCCCTAAGACTCATCAAACTGTATATTTAAAAGGAGTGCATTTTACTGTATGCAGGTTATACCTCAATTTTTAAAATGATGTTCTTTGCACGTCTTTTATTAGAAGCCATATGAATCTTTTTTTTTTTTTGCCTTTGCTGCTTAAACACAGATGATCCACAAGCTGGCAGCCCGAGCTCTAATCAGAGATTACGAAGATGGCATTCTTCACGAAAATGAAACCAGTCATGAGGTTTGTTCTCTCCATTGTAAAAACGATTAGACATTCTTCTTGAGCGTTCTTACACTGATTTATCTGTGGAAATGGAAAGTGAGGTCAGCTGCGTGCAGACTGTGGCGTCAGGGCATTCATCACCGTATCTGTGACACTGTGCCCGGGATGTGGGGTGTGTGGTAAATGTTTGTTGAATGAATTAACAGAATAGTGGATGGCAGTGGTTTCCGGAAAATTCTGTCATGTTTTACTCATCAGAAAAAGTCCGAGGAGGGCTCAGAGAACACTCGCTGAGCGCCTGTAGTGGACGTCACCTCAGATCTCTCGTGTGGTAGCGTTAGTGTTCCCGTCTTACTGAGGAGAGGCCTGCGTGTGAAATGCTGAGTGACCTGCCAAAGTCCACCCGACCCCCCCGTGCTGTGCAGACCAGAGCCTCAGCAGAGGGGCCCTCAGCCAGGCCTCCGGGACTGCCCGCTGTTCTCTCAGGGATGAGACCTTCAACAAGGCTGCACGCGTTAGTCCTCAACGCCATCCCCACAAGAAGGTGCCAGCGTGACAGCAGGCCTTAGAGACCCCCACAGTCAGTTCTAGTGACAGACAGTCACCTGGTGGTCTCCCTATTCCCCTCAGATGCCCCTGGCTTGGCAGCCTCTGTGTGCTGTTTTGTTTAAGGCCCCTTTGTCCTGAACAAGTCATTGCGTCTTTCCAATTCCTCAGCTTTAAATTGGGAGCCACAGATGGTGAAAGAATGAGGAAGGCCACGGCCTGCGAGAGCTCTCTGTGAACTACGGGGAGCTGAATAATGGAGAGTGACAGTTTCTATGACTAAGTCGGTGCATCTCATTTTAAAGGAAATATTGAGCCACCGATTGAGATGGGACCTGCAATTCAATATTTCAGTCTGAAATATATGAATCTTAAGATGATTTATTGACATAGCTAAATAAAAACAAAACAGGACATGACATGTTTTATTCTATCCTAGATGAAGAAACAAACCTTGAAATCTCTGATTATTAAACTCAGTAAAGAAAACTCTCTCATAACACAATTTACAAGCTTTGTGGCAGTTGAGAAAAGGGTATGTATTATTGTTAATTCGAGATTAAATTATTTTATTTATATTTTCACATTAAGAGAGTTACCCTTGCTTTGATGGTGAATGACGACCCCCACGCCCTGGGCCTGTGAAGCGTGGGGTGCAGACAGGCCAGCAGACCCCACAAGTCCCAGCCTCCTAGTCATGGGGGGCTTCGGTGTTGGGACTTAGGGTGATCTTTCTAAATGACTTGAGTATGTTATCATTTTTAATGTTACAATCATTAATAGTTAGCTAATGTGTATTTTTCAGATATACTATAATTTTGTTACAGTTTTGGCACTGATCGTCTTTTATTAATCCAAGACCCTCAAAAAATAGAAAAGGCCTGGGTTCCATAAGAGCCCCTTCCCCCTTCATAAGTTTCAGGAAAAATTCACCTAACGTGCCCAGCATAGTGGCCAGCACCTGCCAGCGCTCCGTGAAGAGGAAAGCCACTCCAGCTCCCCACTTTCCCTCACGCTTGTGGCGCATGGCACACGCCCCAGTCCCACACACCAGCGTATCCCACACCAACACCCACAGGCTTTAGAGTGTGTCATCATCATTTAATTGGTTAACGTCTGTTTGATTTAATCTATTTGTGATTCAATATAGGATGAGAATGAGTCGCCTTTTCCTGATATTCCAAAAGTTTCTGAACTTATTGCCAAAGAAGATGTAGACTTCCTGCCCTACATGAGCTGGCAGGGGGAGCCCCAAGAAGCCGTCACGAACCAGGTAAACGCTGATCACCAAATAAGTTGATATTGTGCTTTTGTTTGTTCACGAAGATGAAGGGAACCCTTTGCTAAAATGGTTCCCTTAATACCTATACATGAAGAAGTTGTTGTATCCCTGATGATGGAAAATATTCACGCATTTATAAAATGTTGAATGACATCATGTTGCATTACAGAGACTTCACAATGTATGAATGGAGCCGTGTAGACAGAGACTTCACAATGTATGAATGGAACTGTGTAGACAGACTTCACAATGTATGAATGGAGCTGTGTAGACAGAGACTTCACAATGTATGAATGGAACTGTGTAGACAGAGACTTCACAATGTATGAATGGAGCTGTGTAGACAGAGACTTCACAATGTATGAATGGAACTGTGTAGACAGAGACTTCACAATGTATGAATGGAACTGTGTAGACAGAGACTTCACAATGTATGAATGGAACTGTGTAGACAGAGACTTCACAATGTATGAATGGAGCCGTGTAGACAGAGACTTCACAATGTATGAATGGAACTGTGTAGACAGAGACTTCACAATGTATGAATGGAACTGTGTAGACAGAGACTTCACAATGTATGAATGGAGCTGTGTAGACAGAGACTTCACAATGTATGAATGGAGCTGTGTAGACAGAGACTTCACAATGTATGAATGGAGCTGTGTAGACAGAGACTTCACGGCGTATGAATGGAGCTGTGTAGACAGACTTCACAATGTATGAATGGAGCCGTGTAGACAGAGACTTCACAATGTATGAATGGAGCTGTGTAGACAGAGACTTCACAATGTATGAATGGAGCCGTGTAGACAGAGACTTCACAATGTATGAATGGAGCCGTGTAGACAGAGACTTCACAATGTATGAATGGAGCTGTGTAGACAGAGACTTCACAATGTATGAATGGAGCTGTGTAGACAGAGACTTCACAATGTATGAATGGAGCTGTGTAGACAGAGACTTCACAATGTATGAATGGAGCTGTGTAGACAGAGACTTCACAATGTATGAATGGAGCTGTGTAGACAGACTTCACAATGTATGAATGGAACTGTGTAGACAGACTTCACAATGTATGAATGGAACTGTGTAGACAGACTTCACGGCGTATGAATGGAGCTGTGTAGACAGACTTCACAATGTATGAATGGAGCTGTGTAGACAGAGACTTCACAATGTATGAATGGAGCTGTGTAGACAGAGACTTCACAATGTATGAATGGAGCTGTGTAGACAGAGACTTCACAATGTATGAATGGAACTGTGTAGACAGAGACTTCACAATGTATGAATGGAACTGTGTAGACAGAGACTTCACAATGTATGAATGGAACTGTGTAGACAGAGACTTCACAATGTATGAATGGAACTGTGTAGACAGAGACTTCACAATGTATGAATGGAACTGTGTAGACAGACTTCACAATGTATGAATGGAGCTGTGTAGACAGAGACTTCACAATGTATGAATGGAGCTGTGTAGTACCAAAAGAGAACACCTGTGGCTACGCTTCTATCATGGGCAAATAGATTGTCAGCCAGGAAGCTAAAGTCATTTAGGTAGTGTAATAGGTTTGTCATGAAATTATCCATAAAGTGCTATCTAATAATCTAAATTCACCACCAATATTTCTTAAAGTTTATAGTGCTTTATACTGTGGCCCTTATAACCAGAAATATAATAGAAATTGAAAAATGTAGCTTAAATAAAAATTGGAAGACAAATTCAAAAGCAAAGGAACAAAGCAGTGCTGACAACACTCTTAGGTCTCTAGGTTAAAAAAACTAAAATTTCCAAAATTTAAAAATTTAAAATCTGGTCAGGCACCGTGGTTCATGCCTGTAATCCCAGCACTTTGGGAAGCTGAGGTGGGAAAAATCACTTCAGCCCAGGAGTTTGAGACCAGCCTGGGCAACAAAGGGAGACCTCATCTCTACAAAAAGTTTCTTAGGGCAAGCGCAGTGGCTCACACTTTTAATTCTAGCACTTTGGGAGGCCAAGGCAGCAGATATCTTGAGCCCAGAAGTTCAAGACCAGCCTGGGCAACATGGTGAAACCCTGTCGCTACAAAAAAAATAACAAAAATTAGCTGGGCTTGGTAGTGCATGCCTGTAACCCCAGCTACTCAAGAGGCTGTGGCGGGAGGATGCTTGAACCCAGGAGGCAGAGGTTGCAGTGAGCCAAAATGACACCCCTACACTCCAGCCTGGGTGACAGAGCAAGGATTTGATCATAAATAAGAAAATAATACATGAAAGATGTGCAATCTCGTTGCTAAAAGAAGTTAAAATGTAAACTGCCATGAGATTCCTTTTTATTTTTTAACTGTGTCAGGTTGGCAAAGATCACAAAAGGTAGATGATTGAAAGGCAGTAAAATATAGTGGTTAAGATCACAGGCACTATGGCCAACTGTTCAGGTCTGAACCCCAGCCCGCACTTCACTCTGTGGGACTTGACCTTCCCTGCGCTCCAGTCCTAATGCGCTAGTGGGGAGGGCGATAAAATCCACCTTAGGTGGTTATGAAGAGTTCTAAGACCATTACAACACACGTCTAGCTTGTGGCAGATATTCGATAAATATTAGCTGTACTTATTATTCACCAAGGCGTCTGAAATGGGCACTGTTGCCCAAACAGATGGGGCAGAAAGCTGACAAGTGGCCTTGGGTTTGCAGGGATACTTGCTTTCTTTTTTTTTTTTATTTTAATTTTTTTTTTTTTGAGATGGAGTGTTGCTCTGTCACCCAGGCTTGAGTGCAGTGGCATGATCTCGGCTCACTGCAACCTCCGCCTCCTGGGTTCAAGCAATTCTCGTACCTGAGTCTCCTGAGTTGCTGAGATTACAGGTGCGTGCCACCACACTCACCTTATTTTTGTATTTTTAGTAGAGATGGGGTTTCACCATGTTGGCCAGGCTAGTCTCGAACTCCTGATCCACCTGCCTTGGCCTCCCAAAGTGCTGGGACTTCAGGCTTGAGCCACCGCCCCCGGCCTTGCTTTCTTACAGTGCACCCTTTTGTATATTTTGAATTTCGAACCATGGGCACGGATTGCCCATGAAAGAAAAATAATACTTTAAGCCAACACAAGCAAAGAGTTTGGGGAATCAGGAGAAGTTGGAGGTACATTCAGCCAGGCTTAGGCAGCCCTGCAGGCTCACCCACAGGCAGGGCAGATGTTGGCAATATCGTGGGCTCCCACGCTGGTTCAGACTTCCAGGTCAGCCAGAGAACGGGGCTCAGGGCTGCTTGAAGGAAAGCGAGGGACCAAGCTGAGGGGCTGTGACCTGTGGCCTCTCTGTGATGGCACAAGGGGCCCTTGGAGTGCATTGTTTTGGGAAAAAAAAACCTGATATATAATTAAGAATCAGTTTGATGATGTATAATTAAGAATCAACTGTTTGTCCTTGAAACAAGAGAGACTCGCTATTAAAATGGGCCCTGGAAAATATATACTTACCTTATATGTGTTTCAAAAACACACATCCAGAAGAAGCTCTGAAAATGGAGATGGTCATGGTTGCACAATAGTGTGAATGTGCTTCGTCCCACTAAACTCTAAAATGACTAAAATAGCAAACGTTGTTATATACATTTTTCCCACAATAAAAATTAAATTAACAAAATAAGAGATATGCCGCTACGCTCTGCTACACACATAAGTACTTTGTTCACAGAAAAGGTCTGGAGGGATATATGCCAGAGATCAGATATAACATTCTGTATGGTGTTTATTTTCCTCTTTGTGTCTGTCTACCTGTGTCTGCCTGTATTTTCTAATTTTCTCATAGTGCACATGTGTTGTTTATATATATATATTTTTTTGAGACAGGGTCTCACTCTGTTGCCCAGGCTGGAGTGCAGCGGCACAATCATAGTTCACTGCAGCCTCGACCTCCTGGGCTCTAGAGATCCTCCTACCTCAGACTCCCAAGTAGCTGGGATTACAGGAGTGAGCCACCATGCCTGGACTGTTTATAGAAATTTTTGAAGTTATTTGGTTCTACATTAATTTACGTTTTAATACAGTGTGGTGATAAATTATTTCATAGTATATTTGCAAATACTTTGGATCTTAATACTTCCAGATCCAAACATATCAGATGAAAAATATTATCCATTAGCTTGATGACTTGAAAATTTATATTTATATTAGCTGCAATAATTTTTTTGAATGGACCATCTAATTTAGCAAAAATGTCAAGCCTCTGTTACTCTCCCTCAGTATCTGTTTTGCTAAAATGTGGCACCTGCAGCATTCCGCATGGAGTCATTCCACCGAATTCACTAACAGAAGCCAGCCACGATAGAGCCCGGGACAACCGGGTCTGTTTGGTCCTTCCCGACTCACTGAAACTTGGGGTATTTCCTTATTTGATACGTCTTCATTGTGAAATGAGACCTTCCAGGGAGTGCAACACCTTTTCTGCTGGGACATGCTCAGCAAGAACAGCACTCTGTGCTGGGTGCTTGTGTCCTCCCGCAGCTACCCCTGGGCTTAGGCTCAGTGTCTTCTGCACCAACCCCGAGTCCACTTTGTTCCCTCCCGCTCATGAAAGCACATTGAGAAGATGCAAGAGGCAGAGATTTTTAAAACCTAGCTCCTAATCCAAGTTTTTAAAGTAAATCATTTGTAAAATTCAGTGCTATAACTCTTAGCAAGAAATTGAAGGCACTGAAGCTGAGGGTCCAGAGCCCATGCTGTTCCTTAAATCAGGGGTCTCCAACCCCTAGTCCGTGGCCTGTTAGGAACCGGGCTGCACAGAAGGAGGTGAGGGACGGTGAGCGAGAATTACCGCCTGAGCTCCGCCTCCTGTCACATCAGCAGTGGCAGTAGATTCTCATGGGAGCCTCGAACCCTGCTGTGAACTGCGCATGGAGGGGTCTAGGTGCTCCTTCTGAGAATCTAATGCCTGATGATCTGAGGTGGAATCATTTCATCCTAAAACCATCTGCCCCACCCCTGTCCATGGAAAAATTGCCTTCCATGAAACCAGTCCCTGCTGCCATAAAGATTGGGGGCCACACCTTAGGTGATCAAGGTGGGGAAGGGAAAGAGGAAGCAAGTGAGTGATTTTGGCCAATAGAAGAATCATAATGAGGCCAGGCACGGTGGCTCACACCTGTAATCCCTATACTTTGGGAGGCCAAGGTGGGTGGATCACCCAAGGTCAGGAGTTCAAGACCAGCCTGGCCAACATGGTGAAACCCTGTCTCTACTGAAAAATACAAAATACTATCCAAGAAGCAATTTTATAAAATTAAACAAAAATAACCCATATTTCTCAGTATGATTCTTTTTTTTTTTTTTTTTTTTTTTTTTTTTTTTTTTTTTTTTTTTGAGATGGAGTCTTGCTCTGTCACGCAGGCTGGGGTGCAATGACTATTCACAGGCTTTATCACAGAGCACTACAGCTTTGAACTCCTGGCCTCCAGCGATCCTCTCACCTCAGCCTTCTGAGTAGCTGGGATGCTCCACAATACCTGACTTAATCAGATTTCTGATCTTTGCAAATCTTACAGGTGAAGCATGTTGGTTGGTGACTTGTAAGTTTTTGTTTCTTTATGAATGAAGAGGAGCATGTTTTATATTCTTACAGCCCTATGTGTCCCTTCCTGTGTGTTATCTGTTCATGTCTTTTATCTTTGTATTGAGATTTTAGTCATTTTCTTATTTATCTTAGGAAAGCTTTCTCTGTTAAGGGAAATTAGCCCTTTGTGCTATGAGTTGTGAAAATGTGTTTCCCAGTTTTCCACGTGTTATTTTGATGTTGCTTATTATCTTTTTGTCATGCAGATTTTTTAATGCTGTCAAATTTTTAATCTTTTGTGTTTCTTCTTTTTGTTTAGTGTTGTTTTGCTTTTCATCATGCTTAGAAATACCTTTCCTAGTCAGAGATTATACTTTAAAATTTTTTCCCACTATTTCTTTAAATAGTTTTATGTTTTCATGTTTACATTTAATTTTTCATCCGATTGAAATTTATCCTGGCATAGGATAAGAGATATGGAACCAACGTTTTTCTTTTCCAGATGGCTACTCCTTTTCCTCCTGTTGACTTGAAATGCCACCTTCATAATGTAGTAATTCTCAGTTTTAGGGGCTATTGCTGGACTTGCCTACTCTGTTCCTTGATTCATCTACTATAATTATTGTAATTTTATAAGAGACTTTAATATCTGATAGTTCTAGTCTATCACTATTGGTCTTTTCCAGTTTGCTTCTCTAAGTTTTAAAAATTTAACCTCTGGTTAGCATTATTTTTAAATACATCTTTTCATATGTTCTATAATATTAATTATTCAGATGTATACTTGAAATTTGAGTTGGGAAAGGACTATTCCTTTTTTAAATAGTTCATATTCACAGGTAAAATTACAGGCTAATTATTTCAAAAATATCAAGGACTTGTCATCCATAGAAAACTGGATTTTAAGACCGGGCATTGTGGCTCAAGCCTGTAATCCCAGCACTTTGGGAGGCCGAGACGGGCAGATCACGAGGTCAGGAGACTGAGACCATCCTGGCTAACACGGTGAAACCCTGTTTCTACTAAAAAATACAAAAAACTAGCTGGACAAGGTGGCGGGCGCCTGTAGTCCCAGCTACTCGGGAGGCTGAGGCAAAAGAATGGCGTAAACCTGGGGGGTGGAGCTTGCAGTGAGCTGAGATCCGGTCACTGCACTCCAGCCTGAGCGACAGAGTGAGACTCCGTCTCAAAAAAAAAAAAAAAAAAAAGCTGGATTTTATACATGCAACTTTTAAAGGAACACTCTTTACATTTAGATTGAAACAATAATAGTAATACAGCATCCCTCAAAATTTGTTTTACATACATACTGTTCATATTCTGGTATAATTATATGTTCATTTAATTACTTTAAAGCTTTTGGCTGGACACAGTGTCTCATGCCTGTAATCCTAGCACTTTGAGGGGCCAGGCTGAGACGATCACTTGAGCCCAGGAGTTCAAAACCAGCCTGGTCAACATAATGAGACCACATAATAATTTAAAAATTAGCCGGGCGTGGTGGCATATGCTCATAGTCCCAGCTACTGGGGAGGCTGAGGCAAGAGGATCGCTTGAACCCAGGAGTTCGAGGCTATAGTGATTGTGATTGCGTCATTGCACTCCAGCCCCAGGCAACAGAGCAAGACTCTGTCTCAAAACTAAATAAAGCTTTTGAGAACGTTCTTCCATTTTCTCATTTTCTTAATATTACTGTAAAGCAGTATAAAAGACCGGAATAATTTACTTCAAATGACTGTCTCGTTTGAGGCCTAACTTACACACTGTGATACTGCTCATTGTAAAATCTTGGGCAAGCCACTTCTGTGCTCCGCAGTTTGCTCCTGTGTAAAACGAGGGGTGTTTAAAATTCCACAATTCTAAGAACTGCGAGAGAAGGTCTTTCAATATATTGATTGCTGATATTCTCTCCAGGTCTCAGCTTCCACGTCTAGAAAAAGAGGGCTTTGTACTAAAATGATCTTGAATGTCTCTGATGGCATTATTTTCTCTCTCTCTCTTTTTTGAGACAGAGTGCTGCCCTCTCACCCAGGCTGGAGAGCAGTGGTACAAATCTGCCCTCATAGCTGCCTCAGCTTCCCAGGCTCAAGCACTCCTCCTGCCTCAGCCTCCCAGATGGCTGGGACTATAGGCGTGAGCCACGACACCTGGCTAATTTTTTATTTTTTGTAAAGATGGAGCCTCGCTATGTCGCCTAAGCTGTCCTCAAACTCCTAGCCTCAAGCGATCCTTCCTCCTTGGCCTCCCAAAGTGCTGAGATTACAGGCGTGAGCCGCCGCACCCAGCACTGGTGTTATTTTCAACATCCCAGCTCATATCGATGATCCTGATTCTGGATGAGCAACTGCCTGGTGGGTGGGAAGTCAAGTGCTAGGAAGAATGTTTGCTTGATTGTGCTTTTTATTCTGTGTTTTCTCCTTACATTAATAATTCTCTCTTCTGGGCAGTCTCTTTTAGCATCCTCTGAGTGGCAAGAAGTACGTTCATCCAAACGGGCTAAAAGAAAAATGAAATTATCTCAGCCAAAAGTTTTTGAAGATGTTGAAGAGGATGGCTTAGATGTACTATCAGCTTTTACATCAAGTTTGAAATGTGAAGGTGTGGAAAAGCTGTTGGATTTAAGTCAGACAGAGTCATGTAAACCAACAGCAACTGAACCACTATTTAGGAAAGTCAGTCCACTGGAAACATCTACTTCTAGCTTTTTTCGTGTTTCTGCTCCAGCTTTTGGTTCCTCTTTTCCCCTGGCTGCCCGCTCTTACAGTCCTGCTTCCATGCCTTTTGCCTCCCATGGTCAGGGAGCTGGTTTTGGTTTTGCTCCTCCTCCCAGACAGTTGGCTGCATCTCTATTCAGCCAAGGCCCTGTGCCTGGCAGTTGTGCTGACTGGATCCCACAGTCGGCATCTCATCCCACAGGGCCTCTCCAGAAAGTACCTTGTGTACCCTTCTGTGGCTTTCCTTTTTCAGAGGGCTCATTGAGCTCCACACAGCCTGCTCCACCCCCACTTCCTGGAGGCTATACCCCCAGGCCTTCTGCTGGCACCTTCCCTGAACTAGATTCTCCCCAGCCTCATTTCTCTCTTCCTACAGATCCTGATCCCATCAGAGGTTTTGGGTCTTATCATCCCTCTGTTTCCTCTCCTTTTCATTTTCAACCTTCCGCAGCCTCTTTGACTGCCAACCTTAGGGTGCCAATAGCCCCTGCCTTACCTAAGACTCTTTGCAGTCAGTCCTGGACTACCCCAGTAGATCTCTGTCTTCTAGAAGAATCAGTAGGCAGTCTCGAAGGAAGTCACTTGCCTGGCTTTGGTTTTCAAAGTTATGAAACAGAAAGTCATGAACTATCAGAAGTGCTTCTAGACAGCTGCTTTTTACAAATAAAATGTGATACAGCAGATGACAGTATCCCATGCTTTCCGGAAGTAATAGAGGAGGATGAAATAGTGTGCACACAACACTGGCAGGATGCTGTGCCTTGGACAGAATTCTTCAGTCTACAGACAGAGGTATGTGTCTTATTTCTCCTTAAATCTGTGATTAGCTGGCTTCATAGTTTAGAACAGTGCTACTCAAAGCAGCGGGTCAAGGAACTGTCTATCGTCAGTCTGTAGTGAAGTAAGGGGCTTGTGCACTGGGGTATAAGTCATACTGCTTCTTTCATTGAGGAACTCTTGCTACAAAACAGAACAGACAGCTGAACGAAACAGTGTGCTTGATGCTGGCTGGTGTTTCTCTACCAACATTAGACCAGAACCTCATGCTGGTGAATGTTACTATTCCTCACATGAAAATGAACATCCCCGAACAGATGATGGGGTGAAATCTTAATTTCCTAGATTCTAGAACTAATGGAATTGTAATCCATTCAAATTTCCCACTATGAAGTACAGCACAAGCACTTGTACATATACTCTAAATATTTTCACATAAGGTCATAGGAATACAGCTATTGTTCAGCATGTATATTGTGTTAGAGCTTATCATTCCGTTTGTTATGCTAATAAACACCCTGTAGATTTGGCTTCTGCACTGGTACTAAGACCCAATCTTGCACCTGCGATTATTTGTTTTGATGTAAAGTCATTTAGTGAAATGGAAAGGCCTTGATGTAGCATAAAAGTAAGTGTGAGTCCCAGCCCACTTTGTGATTTGGGGCAAGTCAGGTAACCTGTCTGAGCCTCAGTTTCCTCATCCATATAGTGGAGATAATGATAGTGTCTACTTCACAGAGTGGGTTTGAGGTTTAAACAGGATAATGACAGCTGCCCAGTTTCCCTACTTGAGACAGTGCACGCACAAGCCTGCCACGAGCATACTGCCGGTGGTCAAGAGTGCGGATCCCATGGCCACTCCTGGCTCTGCTGCTGGTTAGCTATGTGACTTTAGACAAATTGCTTCACCTTTCTGTGCCACCATGTTCTCATCTCCAGTGTGGGTGTGATAATAGTCGTTGGGGTGATCAGACCCAACACCAGGTCATGGGGGTGACAAAGTCTGGTGGAGTCAAAGGATTGAGAAAAAGTTTGAGAGAGAAAGGTGGGACACCAGTGGGCCATCGCTATCATGGAGGCGGCGAAGGCCTCGAGCTCTGGGAGCCCACAGTATTTATTGGTAATCCAACAAAGAAACAGGCGGTGGGAATGTGGAGGTTGAAAGGACACGTTGCATTAAGCACATGATTTACAGCTGTGATGGTTTAGCATTTATATGGAACATGTTCTGCTACTTGAGATAATGGGAATAGGAGCCTAGGAAGGCTAGAAGCAAGGAGCCAGCAAGTCTAGACACATTCCAGAGGACATTATGCAAGCCCTGCCTCAGTTTCCCTCCCAGTACTCAGCTTTTTCCCAACAATAGTACTCCGCAGGAAGTGGCTAAACATATAAAAGAACAGCACTTGGTACCAGTTCTCTATGGGTTGGTACATGCTATTACTGCTGTCATTTTTCAAGGTATTGCCATAGATTCTTCAACCTGTGCACCTGCCTAGGGCCACACCCTGCTTTCTGCTCCCTGTGTTAGTTTCCCTAGGGCCTGGATTCTGTTTCCTTTGAGGTTAATATTCCCAAGTTCAGGCTTAGCACACCCTCCTCTGCATGTAATGGGGCAGGCAGATGATGGGGGGTGCAGGGAAGGTAGTTTTAAAGTACATGTTTAATGTAACAATTTTATACTTAGAAAAAAACTGTCATTTTCTTATTTCAGACTACATCAGGGTACATTTTTAGGTTAAACAAAAGGAATCATGCTGGAGGTCATAGGCCTGTACAATACAGGGCCTATGACTGACAATCCGATATGGTATACTTAAACATTTGCTAAGAGGTCTATCTTATGTTAAGTACTCTTTCCACAAAAGGGAACAAAACAAAACAAAAGGGGTGAAAGAAAAGTTCTGGAAGTGGTGGCTGAGTTTATGGCATTGATAAGTGATGGTTTGATGGTTTCGCGGGTGTGTACTTATCTCCAAACACATCAAGTTGTATACATTAAATATTGGTGACTTTTTGTAGGTCAATCATATTTCAATAAAGTGGGATTTTTTTAAAGAGGGAATCATGCTATTTAAAAGTTTGAGAAATACTGGTTCAATGCTCATTGCTAGTTGACAACGCAGTAGGGTGACTATAGCTAACAATACATTGAATACGTCAAAATAGCTAGAAGAAAATATTTGAAATGTTGCCAACACAAAGACATCATAAATGTTCAAGGCGATGAAATCCTAAATACCCTGACCTGACTATTTCACATTCTATGCATGTATTAAAATTTCATGTGTACCCCAAAATACGTACAAGTATTATGTATCAATAAAAAATGAAATAAAGCATTGCTAGAAGAAAAAAAAGTACCAGTTAAAACAATCTCCACACATGAGCCTCTTCCCACACTTTTTATAAATGCCAGCAGATATGTAGTATTCATAGCATTTATGAGGTGCCAACCAATACTATGTCACTAGTGTATGAAGAACTTTATTTTACAGTAATAAAAATATCAGAAACGCTTTAACTGAAATTAAATTTTTTTTTTTTTTTTTTTGGAGACGGAGTCTCGCTCTGTCGCCCAGGCTGGAGTGCAGTGGCCGGATCTCAGCTCACTGCAAGCTCTGCCTCCCGGGTTTACGCCATTCTCCTGCCTCAGCCTCCCGAGTAGCTGGGACTACAGGCGCCCGCCACCTCGCCTGGCTAGTTTTTTTGTATTTTTTAGTAGAGATGGGGTTTCACTGTGTTAGCCAGGATGGTCTCGATCTCCTGACCTTGTGATCCGCCCGTCTCGGCCTCCCAAAGTGCTGGGATTACAGGCTTGAGCCACCGCGCCCGGCCTGAAAAATTAATGGAAACTTATATTTATCACATAACTTCTTTTTTCATTTAATTTGTTAAAATTTTATTTTAGATGCAGAGGTACATGTACAGGTTTATTACATGGGCATACTGTGTGGTGCTGAGGTTTGGGCTTCTAATTATCTTGTTGCCCAAGTAGTGAACATACGTTTTTCAACCCTTGCCTCTCTCCTTCCCCCACTACATAACTTATGTGATAAAATGTGAATAATATAACTTGCATTCGTTTTCTTAATTTTGTAGGATGGCTTCTGGAAACTTACACCAGAACTGGGACTTATATTAAATCTTGATACAAATGCTTTGCACAGCTTTCTTAAACAAAAAGGCATTCAATCTCTGGGTAAGTCACTATCTTCCCATTTATTAAGTCATTATTTTCACTCATTCATAAGCATGCTCCTAATTGTTGTAAACTATTTTGTAAACTAGTGTACTAATGTAATAATTATGAAAGTTATATTTGAATGGAATTATATTTAACCATTAAAGGAAATGGGAGATGGGTTTCTAGTCATATTTTTGCCACTAATTAGGGTATTATCTGAGCAAATTTATTAGCATAAATAGCACCAACTGCTATAAAAAAAATCTCAGAAGCTTAACATAATCAAAGATTACTTTCTTGTCCCTATCACAGTAAAATATCAGTCAGGAAGAAAGTTCCACTGATGTGGTCATTTAGAGACCTTGACTCCTTCCATATTGTGACTCTGCCATCTTCAATATATGTCTTTAAAATTATGCTGGTAAGAAAGAAGAACAAATATTACCCTGGCATCGTCCCCCTGCTAGACAAGAGGAAGAACACTAGTCACATAGCCCCAACCATGTACGAAGGCCTGAGAAATGTACAGTTAAGCTGTGTGTCCAGGAGGAGAAAACAGCTCTGATGAGCACCTAGCCAGCCTCTGCCAGAGGCAGTTGTTCAACCTCTGGATCTGTTTCCTGTCATGACAACACAGGGGATAGGTGAGGAAGTCCTGAGCATCCTTGACCCAGCAAGTAGTTTAAAGGTCAAATGCTAGCCCTAAGACAGGAGCTGTTTGTTTGTTTGTTTTGAGACAAGGTCTGGCTCCGTTGCCCAGGTTGGAGTGCAGTGGTACTATCTTGGCTCACTGCAACCTCCACCTCCCAGGCTCAAGGGATCTTCCCACCTAAGCCTCCTGAGTAGCTGGGACTACAGGCACCTGCCACCATGCCTGACTAATTTTTGTATTTTTTTTTGGTAGAGATGGGGTTTTGCCATGTTGTCCAGTGTGGCCTTGAACTTGTGAGCTCAAGCAATCTGCCCACCTTGGCCTCCGAAAGTGTTGGGATTACAGGCATGAGCCACTGTGCTCAGCCTGGAGATTTTTTTTTTTTTTAATAAAATACACATTATTAAACAACTAGCCAATATGCATGGATAGACAGAACAGCAGTGTCTCACTGGCCCACCATCACCTCTAAAATGCCAGAGTTTTCATATTCCAGGCTGGGTGGGTGGGCAAATGCATAACCTGTTTGACCTGACCTGCACTGGGCCGAAAAGGAGTGATGACAATTTACTTGAGGAGTGAATGTTTGTTCCTAGAATAATAGAAGAGCCTGTATCTGACTAACTCTCCTGCCAATAACAGTTATTAACTTTGAATAAAATGTTCAAAACCATTCTTTGAAGGCCAGGAGAATAATCAAAAACAGGCAGAAACTAGAGTGAACATAATCTTTGAAAGAAAGCAAGCCAACTAGGTGGGCTCTACGTGTATCCAGCTTGTCACCTAAAGGCATTTCTCAGCTCATGAGACACAGTGGGAGGTTTGAACTAAAACAGAAAGTCTTTCTGGGATGAGGACATGGGGTTGGAGTTTGAGGTTGCCAAAGTGGCTGGAAGTTAAGGATTAAAATCCTATAAAGGAGGGAACCACAGAGCAGGGAGCTCTGAAATCTGCATCCCAATGCCCCTCAGATCCTTGGCTCTCTCCTAACCTATACTTATACAGGGTGCAACCTCAAGGAATCCAGAAAAAAGCAACAGCTGGGAAGCTACAGAGCTAACCAGAGATTGCAGCTGCTGCCTAGTACTGGCCAGAGTTTAGAGTTCAAGTTGCACCAAATCAGACTTTATGAATATCTTTCCATTGAAACCGTAAAAGGGTCATGAGGATCATATCTCATGATCAAGGAGTATACCCCAGGACAAAGGGATAAGCCAAAATAGACCCATCCTAATAAAGCCTAAAACAAAGCCTACACAGGATCCACCAGAACAAAACTGAACACTCTTTAGAGTAAGATAGCATAGCTGAGCGTCTCTACGAGGTGTCATTTTTAATGTTCAGTATGGAATGAAAATTTAATAACATACGAAGAAGCAGGACAACATGACTTGTGATCAAGGGGAAAATGGGCTATAAATGCTGACCCACAGATGACCCAGATGGTAGAATTAGCAGACACAGACTTTAAAACTGCTTTTTAAAATATAGTGAAGGATTGACTTACCAGAAAAGGATGGAATGGGTGAATAAATGGCAGAATCTCAGCAAATAGATGGAAACTATAAGGAAGAACCAAATGAAAATCCTGGAACTGGAAAATATAGTATCTGCAATGAAAAGGTCATTGAATGAGCTTAACAACAGAATGGACAGAACAGGAAAAAAAATCATTTAATTCAATTGACAATGTACTCAATAAACTTAACTGAAATACAGAAAGAAAAAAATAGAATGAAAAATGAACAGAGGAGCCAAGACTGTGGAATGATATCAAAAGATTTCACATTTGTGTAACTAGGGTTTCGGAAAGTGAAAGGGTAGACAGAAAAATATTTGAACACCTTTGTAAAATTGATCAAAAACAGCACCTTCCAGATCCAAGAAACTCAGCAGAACTCCAAGCACAATAAATAAAAAAATGACCACATTTAGATAGGCCAGAGTCAAACTGTTGAAAACCAAAGATAAGCCAGGCATGGTGGCTCACACCTGTAATGCCTGCACTTTGGGAGGCCAAAGCGGGCAGATCACTTGAGCTCAGGATTTTGAGATCAGCCTGGCCAACATGGTGAAACCCCATCTCTACAAAAATTAGCCAGGCATGGTGGCGTGTACCTGTGGTTCCAGCTACTGGGAAGGCAGAGGTGGGAGGATCACCTGAGCCCTGGGATGTTGAGGCTGCAGTGAGCCATGATTGTGCCACTGCACTCCAGCCCAGGTGACAGAGTGAGATAAAAATTCAAGATAAATATATTGTCACGTGAGGCTGGAGCTCAGGGAAGAGGTCAAAATTGGAAAAGACGGAGAATTCTCAATGTGAGTAGTATTTAAAGCCTGGTTCTGGATGAGGTCACCCAAAGAAAGAAGGTAGTCTAAGCAGAGCAGGTGCTAGGACCAGCCTGCCACACGACAGTGTTTAGTGTTCAGACTGGACGAGAAACAGCAAAGACGCTGAGAAGGAGCGGAGAAACAAGAGGAAAACTGGAGAAAATTGAGTCACAGATGCAAGGGGATGGGATTTCATGGATGTAACTTTTCCATGGGCTTTTCCTGTGTTTCTCTGTATTGCTGTGTATTGTCTGTGTTATTTTTCTGTAAGCATGTGCTTTTCTGCCTTTCTTCCTCTACATAGCCTCAAGCTGTCTGATTTTTTTCTCTGACTTGTTTTTATATCTGTACCCAACTTTGTCTTGTGTCCTCTTCTTCGTTTCTCTTTTATCATCCCTTCTCCTTCTGAATTTGTTTTTTAAGTGACGCTGATACACATTAGGCATTTCATCAGTTTACTATTTATTATATTATTCTTGGAGTTGTATGCTGCTTATTATGAATATTGCTTAAAAATTAGTCTAACATTTTGTAAATAATACCCAAAAAATAAGCCACAAAAGAATCCAGCAAATTAAACTGCTTTGTCTCCATTGATTTTTCTTTTGTGGGACAATGGCTTGGTCTTGTTATTTTGTTTTTAAAAATTTATTCAATTCCTTTTTTCTCTACTAAGAACATTATATTACTTAATAAAAGCCCTCTTATGAGCAGTTTTGGCTACCTCAACGATGTAAAAATTAATGGTGTATATGCAGATATGTGCATACTCTGCAAGGTCCTTTTGTCTTTTCTCAAAGTAATTGTATATTCTTAATTATAAGACAGAGATTTGGTTTTTTTTTTCCTTCCCTAAAACTGTTTTTTGGCTGTGTGCTGTGGCTCATGCCTATAATCTCAACACTTTGGGAGGCCAAAGTAAGAGGATCATTTGAGTCCAGGAGTTGGAGGCTACAGTGAGCTCTGATCACACAGACTGCACTCCAGCATGACAGAGCGAGCCCAAAGAAAAACAAATGGCATTTTGATGGGTCTCTCAAAAAAAAAAACCTGAAAAAAAAAAAAAAAAAAACAAAAAAAGCTGCTTGCATTTTTTAAATAAAAATGGGTTGTTAATTCTGAGTTCAACACATGTAAACATTCATTTTTCAATTTTGATATTTTGTAATATACTAACATATCTTGGATACCTATAGGTACTAACCACTAGAAATAATTTGATACACCAGTGTAACTGGTCATATGTGTTGTTTATCTGTTGAATATTTAAGTTTACTCTTCTAAGCTATTTGTAACAGGAGCCTGAAAACTGGATTTCTTTCATTGAATTTCATGGCTCTCTGTGTGAAGATGGCAAGCAAGGGGCACTCTGGGTACAGTCCAGTTTCCTGACGACCATCAGGATAATATGATAGGCACGTGGTTCCAACCGTCCTCATTTTTTATTTAAATAGCAGGCTAATTAAGGACCTTGAAGAGTATTAGAGAGTTTCATGATCTGCTCATGTACTGTGATTTAACCATATTATAATTATTTAATGGGAATTTTATAAACAGGCACAGTTTGAGATGCAGAATTCCCAACAGACTTAATGGAGTTTGTTTCCTTTTAGGTGTAAAAGGAAGAGAACGTCTCCTGGACCTAATTGCCACAATGCTGGTACTACAGTTTATTCGCACCAGGTTGGAAAAAGAGGGAATAG
Source organism: Macaca thibetana thibetana (assembly GCF_024542745.1). Taxonomy (NCBI): domain Eukaryota; kingdom Metazoa; phylum Chordata; class Mammalia; order Primates; family Cercopithecidae; genus Macaca; species Macaca thibetana. The sequence goes on from NC_065594.1 coordinate 4,594,999, forward strand.
TGTTCAAATCACTGATGAAGCTGGATGACGCTTCTACTTCCAGGTGGCTTTAACTATAGTATTATGTAACTTATTTAATAAACCTTACAAATAGCTATAGGGAATTATCTTTCATGTGTAGACTACTGTATAAGTATGTAGGAAGAGAATTTGTTTGCAGGTGACAGCTTGCCCACAGTCTCCTGTGGCGGGCAGGGCTGATGTGGTATTTGTACCTTGGGCTGCACAGGAAACAGGCTCAGAGAGTTTTAGTGCAGCTCCCGCTGGAGGCCGGCACTTCTGGCTCTGGATGTGGTACCCTTCGCTGCAGTGCGCTGATCCTGGGCGCCTCCAGAGGACCCACAATATGACTGTTGGGCCCAGCCCTGTTCCCAACAATGGCAGGGCCTGAGACAAGAATACAAATGGAGGCCGGGCGCGGTGGCTCAAGCCTGTAATCCCAGCACTTTGGGAGGCCGAGACGGGCGGATCACGAGGTCAGGAGATCGAGACCATCCTGGCTAACGGTGAAACCCCGTCTCTACTAAAAATACAAAAACTAGCCGGGCGAGGTGGCGGGCGCCTGTAGTCCCAGCTACTCCGGAGGCTGAGGCAGGAGAATGGCGTAAACCCGGGAGGCGGAGCTTGCAGTGAGCTGAGATCTGGCCACTGCACTCCAGCCCGGGCTACAGAGCAAGACTCCGTCTCAAAAAAAAAAAAGAATACAAATGGAAACCCACATACTATATGTCTAAGTATTTAAAAGTTATAAATCAAACTAGCAAACTATTAGATTAAATGTGTTCTAATCTCCTACCTTGGCAAATACAACTTCATAACCACCTGGAAGGCCAGGTTCAAATTCAGCCGTTGGCTGACCCCTAGGACCCGAAGAGGCCTTGCATGCACACATGAATACCCCACCCTACCCATCAAAATGCCATCCAGACCCCATGCCAGTGCCCCCTCACCCCAGCCACCTTGCAGCACCAATGAGATAGCAGCACTGTTCAAACTCAGGGTGACAGACCCAGGGAAGACCCTGGAAGTGGACTCAGGGCCATGTGGTCAGGGATGCTGGAGTTGCAGGGTCTAAACAGGAGGATATGGGCTCTGGGGTGGGCACATTCTCTTGTCCCTGCAGACCCCCACCCCATGGCGAGAGGGGCAAGACCAGAGCAGGATCCCTCTGACATACATATATATAAGTGTATACATACACATATGCACATACATACACATATACACATATACATACATACACATGTAATTGGCTTATGTTCTTTTAAAGGCAAGATAAGGGGAAACTAATCAAACTAATAAAAATATTATTGCAAGGGGGGTTTGGTAGAGGGGACAAGGATGGAAGCTAAGTTTCTCCTAGTGTGCTTTGTTTTGCAGTTTTGACTTTGGAACTATGTAAATATTTTACATAATAATGGATAAGATTGATATTTATTTATTTATTTATTGAGATCATCTGGCTCTGTCGCCCAGGCTGGAGTGCCGTGGTGCAATCTCAGCTCACTGCAACCTCCGCCCCCTGGGCTCAAGCCATCCTCCCACCTCAGCCTCCTGAGTAACTGGGACTACAGGTGTGCACCACCATACCCTGCTAGTTTTTGTAATTTTTGTAAAGACTGGGCTTCACCATGTTACCCAGGCTGGTCTTGAACTCCTGAGCTCAAGCAATCCTCCTACCTCACCCTCCTGAAGTGCTAGGATTACAGATGTGAGCCACCGTGCCCAGTCTGGGTATTAATTTAAGGTGACTTAGTACATAATTTGACTGTATCTCCCTAGTGGGATAGTACCTAAGGATTTAAAAATATTACGAAGAAATCTCACTGGGAGTAGCCATGGTGTTAATAATACTTTTGATTTGTTATTTTGGAAGGTAGATATTAATATTGTTAGAAACTAATATGTATAAAATCAAATAAACGAAACCTCTTGATTTCTTGAATTAGAGAATAGAGGAACATGTTACATGACACCATGAAAATGCAGTCAGCAAAGTCTGAAATGTGGGGAAATAAATGGCAAGAGAAAAATAAATAGCAATAGGAAAAAAAAGGTTGAGGATCAGAACTTGTAAATAAACCTTTAGAGACATATCAACCAAAAGCAAGGGCAGACCTTGTTTAGATCCTGATATGAACAAAACCCACTGCATTTAAAAAAATGAGACAGGGAAAATTAAATTAAATTAAATTAAATTAATTTATAATAATTAAATAAAATTTAATTAAATTTAATTAAATAAAATTTAATTGTTTAATTAAAAATTAAAACAATTTTTAAGTGTCATGATTAAGAAAAAGTTCTCAAACACAAAACAGGTGTTCAGGAAGTTCTGGGCTAGGCAAATTGGCTCATGCCTGTAATCCAAGCACTTTGGGAGGCTGAGACGGGAAGATCACTTGAGCCCAGCAAGATCAAGCCCAGGAGTTTAAGACCAGCCTAGGTAACCAATGAGACCCCCATCTCTACAAAAACCTTTTTAAAATTACCCAGGCATTGCTGGGCACAGTGGCTCACACCTGTAATCCCAGCACTTTAGGAGGCCAAGGCAGGAGGATTGCTTGCTTCAAAGAGTTCAAAACCAGCCTTGACCACATAGAAAGACCCTGTCTCCACAAAAAAATTAAAAATTAGCCAAGTGTGGTAGTGTGTGACTACTCAGGAAGCTGAGGTGGGGGGATTGCTTGAGCCCAGGAGGTCGAGGCTGCACTGAGTTGTGATCCTGCCACTGCACTCCAGCCTGTGCGACAAAGTGAGACCCTGTCTAAAAAAAAGGAAAATCATAATTTACTATATGTAATGTACACTTCCATTTTTAAAAAAGCAATACCTTTTCATTAGTTTGCCAAGAAAGATAACATTTTATTTTATTTTTTTTTCTATTTTAGGGGTTTTCTTTTTTTTGTTTTTATTTATTTTTTGAGGCCAGGTCTCGTTCTGTCGCCCAGGCTGGCATGCAGTGGCATGATCTTGGCTCACTGCAACCTCCACCTCCCAGGTTCAAGCAATTCTCATGCCTCAGCCTCCCGAGTAGCTGGGACTACAGGTGTGCACCACCATGCCAAGCTAATTTTTATACTTGTAGTAGAGATGAGGTTTCGGGCCATGTTGGCCAGCTGGTCTCGAACTCCTGGCCTCAAGTGATCTGCCTGCATTGGCCTCTCAAAGTTCTGGGATTACAGAAGTGAGCCACTGCATCAGCCTAATTTTTGTATTTTATTTTAAAATAAACCAGTGCCACTCGCCAAGAGAATTAATTAAATAAATATCAAAGAAAAAACACTTTGAACAGCTAGGAGAAGGGACTAACAAATTAGTATTTGACTTAATAGGCACATCCAAAGAGGCACTTACTCTATTTAGATCATTGCCAATTATTAATATTATAGCTGTTAGAACAAGTATAAACTTTGAACCTGCTTTTGAACTGTAATATCACAAAGTATTAAAGCAAGATTTTCAAAATTGATCAAGTATATTCCAGCATATTGCTCTTACCACATTACTGCTATTGTGCCAGCAAAATGGTTTGTTGGCACTTTAGTACGTAAGACAAAATGATTTTAGACTGGGCATGGTGACTCATACCTGCAATGCCAGCACTTTGGGAGGCTGAGGCGGGCAGATCACGAGATCAAAAGATTGAGACCATCCTGGCCAACACAGTGAAACGCTGTCTCTACTAAAAATATAAAAATTAGCTAGGCATGGTGGCACGTGCCTGTAATCCCAGCCACTCAGGAGGCTGAGGCAGGAGAATCGCTTGAACCAGGGAGTCAGAGGTTGCAGTGAACTGAGATCGTGCCACTGCACTCTAGCCGGGTGACACAGTGAGACTCCATCATCTAAAATAAATAAATAGATTTTTTTTACTCCCTGTTTATTGCATATTTGAAGCTTTTTCTATATTTTCTATTTCAAGATGTACGTAACATTGATGTAGGAGCACATTACATGGGGGTGTAGGCACAAGATTTTCTTACTAGTGGAATGGTGAACCAAAAAGTGTAGAGGCCACTGGACTGAAGGAGGCCAGCTGAATTAGTGAAAATATTCAAAGCCAGTTTTGTTGTTTTCAGCAGTTAGTAACTATAAGTAGATGAATACTTACCAGGAAACATTGGTCTTTTACCCACTTTGGCATGCTTCTTATTTAGTATGTTCATTCCGTCATGACATTCAGTGAACATTTATTGAGTGCCTACTGTGGACCAGGGACTAGTAAGCATGTTAAGTTTATAAGCTTTGTTAATTTCCACCACAAACCCATAGGACCTCATGTTATTCTCGTAATAGAGGAAACTGAGATTCCCAGTGTTGAATGAAAGCCACACAGTATCACATGACCAATATCATGTGATTGCAGAGTCAGGACTCAAACCCAGCTCTTAACCACCACGCTATACTGACGGCCCTTTCCCAGTTCACAGGGAAAAATCGGGAACAGGGAGAGAATTTTCAAAATATTAAGTTTCCCCCATAGAATTTTCTGAAGAACTTTGGCGTATGTTGCCACTTGTTCACTAACAAGTTCTAGCAGATGATAGAACAAGTGAGGAAGTAGCTAATTAATATTAATTAACAATCTCAGAATTTTTCTGAGTGTTGAATAGACCTGAATATTCAACAGTCTCAAATATTTGACACCATTTAGTGGACACAGACTTGACTCGATATGCTTATTCTACCAAGTTATTCCTGGTTTACGTGACACAACTGAATAGATGCCAGTTTCATGGCGGACTCTCAGATATTCTGAAGGTACCTAATCAAGTTGGTTCAGTGGGAAGGAGAGAGAAACAGCAGCCTCATTTGTAAAACAGTACTTGAGTTTGTGTGTGAAGAATGGATAGGATTTAGATTGAGATGCATGGAAAGGGGACAACCATAAACAACTGTAGAGAAGCTGGAACTCGAGCTGTCCTGTAGGCAGCAGGGATGCCTGGAGGCACGTGGAAGCCGGGAAGTGGTGGGCACGGGACACTTGACAATGCAGTGCATAAGCTCAAGGTCAGACGGGTAGAAGAAGTCCCGTAAGATGTCAAGGAAAACTGCTTTTATTAAATATCTTAATTTTTGGCAGAATCATTTTGTCTGATACAATGTGATGGGTTTAGTACCATATTACATTTCACATGTTGTTATATTCTGAAATCTGAAACATTTTTTTTTTTTACATCTAGGAATATTCCCTGGGCTTTTGAGGCTATAAAGAAAGCAAGTGAATGGGTAAGAAGAACTGAGGGACAGTACCCATCTATCTGCCCACGGCTTGAACTGGGGAAAGACTGGGACTCTGCCACCAAGCAGTTGCTGGGACTCCAGCCCATAAACACCGTGTCCCCTCTTCATAGAGTCCTTCATTACAGTCAAGGCTAAATCAAATGAAACTGAATTTTAAACTTTTTGCATGCTTCTATGTAGAAAATAATAAAATGATAATAGATGCTTATAATGAAACTTCATTAAAGTTTTATTCAGTGTAGCAATTACTGTCTTTAAAAATAAAGTGGAAGCAGAATTACTTTAATCAACTAACAAGCAATAATAAAATAAAACTTAAAATATTTCAGTTTTCTGTGTCTCCTTGTTTTTTGTTATTTTTTTAATATTTTTTATTTTTTTGAGACAAAGTTTTGCTCTTGTTGCCCAGACTGGAGTGCAATGGCGTGATATCAGCTCACTGCAATCTCCTCCTCCTGGGTGCAAGCAATTCTCCTGCCTCAGCCTCCCCAGTAGCTGGGATTATAGGCGCCTGCCACCACACCCTGCTAATTTTTTGTATTTTTAGTAGAGACAGGATTTCACCGGGTTGCCCAGGCTGGTCTCGAACTCCTGACCTCAGGTGATCCACCCACTTTGGCATCCCAAAGTGCTGGGATTACAGGCATGAGCCACTGTGCCAGCCTGTTGTTGTTGTTTTAGAGATGGTCTCAATCTGTCTCCCAGGCTGGAGTGCAGTGGTGCGATCATAGCTCACTGCAGCCTCAAACTCATGGGTTCAAGGGATAGTCCCGCCTCAGCCTCCCAATTAATTGAGACTACAGGCATGTAGTCCCACCCAGCTAATTTTGGGGTGTACTTTTTGTAGAGATGGGGTCTTGCTATGCTGCCTAGGCTGGTCTTGAACTACTGGCCTCAAGCGATCCTCCCGCCTCAGCCTCTGAATGTGCTGGGATTACAGGCATGAGCCTCTGCACCCAGCTCGTGTTTCAGAGCTTTAAGGTGCTGAGAGATGCTTGCTTCTGGATGGCCCTGGGAGCCTGTGTCCTCACATTCAGGAGTCCAGTGGAAAGCTGGCTCAGCTGGACTGAGCAAGCTGAGAAGAAACATGGTCTTACGTAGGGGATCTGTCACGGTGGTGGGAGAAATTATAAAAATTAAGTTGTAGGAAATAGACGCAAACCTTCTTGGAGGGTCAGGAGGTTTGCATAGCTTCAGTAAAAGATTTGGCTGAAGGCAGCTGAATTCTCTTAAAAGCTTAGGGCATGGATACATAGCAATGTAGAGGAGTTTAAATAGCTTATTTACTCATGTGCTCCTAAGACTGACCTTTGATCATTTGTGGGCGCATGACTGCTCTCTACTCAGAAGGTCAGCAATGTTAATTACCCTCTAGTGGTGTCTACTTGAGACCTTTGTCATTAAATCTGTACTGAATAAATGCTTGGAGCCCCAGCCTGTCAGGGCCATGGCTGCTGACTCTTTATAGCACCCTCCTCGGTGTCTGGGAGCTGCCCAGTCCCCTAGCCTGCTCTTTCATGGGATACCTCTGTCTGAGTGCATTTCTTCATCCATCACATGGCCAGGGTGTGTAGGTCGCCCCCAGCAAGTTACTGACAGTTTGAAAATTACACAGGATTGGTTGCTGAGTTGGATATTTTAGTCAACATTTCTTAAGCCCATGCCTCAGCAGTAGTTGACTTTTGTCTAAAGGGAGAGAAAGAAATTCTAGTTTTCCCAAACGTCCAATGCTCCAACCAAAACATACTGAATCAAGATTTCCAGAAGAAAATCCTGGCAACTTGGATATTTAATAAGTGCTCCAGATTATCAAGCACATTTGAACACAATGGCCCAGGTGGCCGTATCTCAAAGTGTGAGTCTGTGAACTGGCATTGTCTGCCTCACTCGGGAGCTCATCAAGACAGGCAGAATCTCTGGTCCCATTCGAGGCTATTGAACCAGAAGCTGCATTTTTATTTAGCAAGGCCCCCAGGCGACTCCTGTGCATGTTTATAGTTGAAGGGCTAGTGGACTGCGGTGACAGGAACATATTTAGTGCTTGTGCAGGGCCTTGTTTTAAGAACCCATGATGCTTGTGCACAGTGGAACATCCCATCAGTCCAATTGCTGGGAGAAAAGCTGAGGCAAGACTTCTAGTCTGGTATCATATGAAAAGAGCCTTGGAACAAGTTATGAGTCCAGAGTTTAAAACCTCTTGTGGCCTATGGAATACCAGGCTCTGTGCTTAAGAGTGGAAGGCTGCACTACAGCCTAAGCCCAGGGCATAAAGCCCCTCGTGGCTTGGATGGAATCCAGGACTCAGGGCATAAAACCCCTCAGTGGCCTCTGGAATGTGTCCAGACTTGCTGGCTCCTTGCTTCTTGCTCTCCCAGGATCGTAAATTGATTGTATTTTCAAAACAAAAAAACAACCCCATTAAAAATGGGTAAGAGCCAGGCGAGGTGGCTCAAGCCTGTAATCCCAGCACTTTGGGAGGCCGAGACGGGCGGATCACGAGGTCAGGAGATCGAGACCATCCTGGCTAACACGGTGAAACCCCGTCTCTACTAAAAAATACAAAAACACCTCGCCGGGCAAGGTTGCGGCGCCTGTGGTCCCAGCCACGCGGGAGGCTGAGGCAGGAGAATGGCATAAACCCGGGAGGCGGAGCTTGCAGTGAGCTGAGATCCTGCCACTGCACTCCAGCCTGGGCGACAGAGCGAGACTCCGTCTCAAAAAAAAAAAAAAAAAAAAAAAAAGGGTAAAAGATATAAACATACACTTCTCAAAAGAAGACATACCAGTGGCCAACAAACATATGAGAACATAGAACTACCGTTTGACATTGCAATCCCATTACTGGGTATACATCCAAAGGAAAATAAGTTCTACCTAAAGGACACATGCACTGTATGCTCATCTCAGCACCACTGACAATAGGAAAGACAGAATCAACTGAGGTGCCCATCAATGGTGGACTGGATAAAGAAAATGTGGTACATATACACCATGGAATACTACACATTCATAAAAAATAAAATAAAATAATGGCTGGGCTCAGTGGTTCACGACTGTAATCCCAGCACTTTGGGAGGCTGAGGCGGGTGGATCACCTGAGGTCAGGAGTTCGAGAGCAGCTTGGCCAACATGGTGAAACCCCATCTCTACTAAAAATACAAAAATTACCCAGGCATGATGGCGGGCACTTGTAATCCCAGCTACTTGGGAGGCTGAGGCAGGAGAATCGCTTGAACATGGGAGGCAGAGGTTGCAGTGAGCCAAGATCGCACCATTCCACTCCAGCCTGGGCAACAAGAGTGAAACTCCATCTCAAAAAAAAAAAAGAAAGAAAGAAAGAAAGAAAAGAAATCATGTCCTTTGCAGCATCATGGATGCAGCTGGAAGTCATTATCCTGAGCAAATTAATGCAGGAACAAAAAACCAAATACCATATGTTCTCACTCATAAGTGAAAGCTAAACAATGGGTGCTCATGGACATCAAGGTGGCAATAATGGACACTGGGGAGTTCTAGAGGGGGCTCAGCAGAAAACGGCACAGGTTGAAAAACTATTGGGTCCTATGCTCAGTACCTGGATGATGCAATCAATCATACCCCAAACCTCAGCATCACACAATATTACCAATAAACCTGCATATGTACTTCCGAATCTAAAATAAAAGTTAAATTGTACCAAAAAACTAAGCTCAAAAAGAAAAAAAAAAAAGTCCTTTGCCCGTTAAAAAACAAATAGTAAAAGAATACAAGAATCATCCTATATCAGAAATCTGTATTAATGTAATTTATCATATTCATTGATTAAAGAAGACATATCTTACAATTATCTCAATAATGCAGGAAAAAGCATTCACTAAAATTCACCTGCACCTGTGACTTTAAAAATTAACAAACACTAGGAAACCTCCTTAACTCAACAAAGAGAATCTACCAAAATACCTACCAAGAACACCATAATTAATGACATAATATTGACAGCATTTTCTTTAAAGCCTGGAATTAAACAAAAATGCCATCTGTTCACTGCTTCCATTTAACAATATACCGCAGAGCCTAACCAGTGTAGAAAGTCAGTGTAGCAAGTAAGTCTGTAGAATAACTCCTTAATCTAATGAGAGAGTTTAGGAAGATTTCTAGATGCAGGCTCAACATAAATAAAAATTAATAGCTAAATCAAGGATGCAGGTTGAAATCTTTACAGTAATTACTAAAAACATAGACAACGAGTATATGACTTCGAAGGTAATGACAGAGGGTGAGAACGAAAAAATTACATTATTAAAATTCAATCAAATGAAAACAGAGTATCAGTAGGAATATAGAAGAGTTAAATAAAATAATTAACAAATAGATGTACATAGAATGCTGTTCTCAACAATGCATAATACGTGTTCTTTTCAAATGTACAGAAAACATTTGACGATATCGACCAAATTCTGGGCCATAAAGCAAGTCTAAACAAATTTCAAAGAACTAAAATAAAAAAATACATAGTATGTTCTGTGTCCACAACACAATATAATCAGAAATCAAAAATTTAAAGATAAATACAAAATTCTCAAATGTTTGGAAATAAGGAATTATACTTCTACATAACTCATGAGTCAAAAAAAAAAAAAAAAAAGCACAGTGAAAATTGGAAAACAGTTTGAACTAAGTAAAATAAAAACACTGCAAATAAAAATTTATGGGATGAAGCTAAAGCAATTCTTAGAGGAAAACTTAAACGGTAAAAAGAAAAGAGAGTGGTTGACACTCTAAGAATTATCCATGTCAAGAAGTCAGGAAAAGAACAAATTAACCCAAAGAGTACAGAAGAAAATACGAAATATAATAGTAATTGATGAAACAAAAAATAAATAAAAAATAGAGACCACCAATAAGGCCAAAAATTTGGTACTTTTAAAAGACTAGTGAAATTGACAAATCCCTGGTGAGACTAATGAAAAGAAAAAAGAGGAGAAGGCATCAAGAAAGCAATGTACGGAATAAAAAAGGGAACACCTCATAGACATTAAAATGGAAAAATGATATTGTGAACAATTTGATGTCAAGACATTTGCAAAGTTAGATTAAATGGACAAATGCTGGGAAAACTATAATCTATCAAAATGGGCAAAAGAAATAAAATTATTAAAAAATTCTATATATGGAATTGAGCCATAATTTAAAGACTTCTCTCCAGAGAAAACTCTAGGCCAATGTGCCTTCACTGGTGAATTTCACTGTACACTTAAGAAGGAAAAAAATCAGCACGCATAAATTCACCCAGAGAATAAAAACAGAGAAAATGAAATCTAACTCATTTTACGAAGCCAAGATTTGAAAAAAATATGAGAAAGGAAAATTATAACCAATCTCCCAGATGACATGAATTTGAAAATCCTAAACAAAATATTAACAAACAGAATCTGGCAATGTAATAATAAAATAATTTAATAATTTAATAATTATTTAACAAAATAATACAAAATAATACAGCACAACTAAATTATGTTTTTTCCAGGAATGTGTTAGTTTACCACTTAATCAATCAATTAACCACATCAACGCAAAGATTCAGAAAAATCTTTAAAAATTCAACATCCATTCATGATTAAAAAAAAAAAACTCTTAGCAAACTAAAGGAATTTCTTTTTTCTTTCCTTCTTTTTTGTTTGTTTTGTTTTTTGAGACAGTGTCTCACTTTGTCATCCAGGCTGGAGAGCAGCGGTGCGATCTTGGCTCACTGCAACCTCTGCCTCCTGGGTTCAAGTGATTCACATGCCTCAGTCGGAGTAGCTGGGATTACAGGCATGTGCCACCACACCTGGCAAATTTTTGTATTTTTTAGTAGAGACAGGGTTTCACCATGTTGCCCAGGCTGGTCTCAAACTCCTGGTCTCAAGTGATCTGCACCGCTCGGCCTCCCAAAGTGCTGGGATTACAGGTGTAAGCCATGGTGCCTAGCCAAGAAATTTCTTAATCTGATAAATGGTAGCTCACACACACACACACACACACACAAACACAAAACATACACACACACATTTGTAAAGCAATTGGAGAGACGTTGAAAGCCTTTCCTTTGAGAATGGAACTGTATTTTGATGGTTGCTATTGCCAATTCTAATTCTACACTGTACTGAAGGTTCTAGCCAGTGCTAGGGGAGAGAAATCACTGAAATGGAAAAAATACAATTTACTATTTTCACATGATGTAATCATCTATCATAAAATCCAAAAGAATCTATAGATAAATTAGTAGAACTCGGCCGGGCGTGGTGGCTCAAGCCTGTAATCCCAGCACTTTGGGAGGCCGAGACGGGCGGATCACGAGGTCAGGAGATCGAGACCATCCTGGCTAACATGGTGAAACCCCGTCTCTACTAAAAAAATACAAAAAACTAGCTGGGTGAGGTGGCGGGCGCCTGTAGGAGAATGGCGTGAACCCGGGAGGCGGAGCTTGCAGTGAGCTGAGATCTGGCCACTGCACTCCAGCCTGGGTGACAGAGCGAGACTCCGTCTCAAAAAAAAAAAAAAAAAAAAAAGACTCTCGGGGTGTCAGGACTTACCAAAAGATGAATGAAAGTGGGGAATGCAAAGAGCTGGAGGCTTCCTCTGAGCTCCCCGTTTGGATGTAAATGGCAGTTAAAGGTTCAGTAGGAAGAGCTGGGAGCAGGTCTGCATCTTTGTCAGGTGTGGCGGAGGCTGCTGGCCTGGATTTCCGTTCTCCCACTTAACATCAGCTCTCATTCTTCTTCCTTGGGAGATTGTGAAAAGGAAAACAGCACAGGTTTCCAAATGCTATATATTGCCTCTGTATAAACGTCAGAACTAGGTTTTGTGAGGACAAAACTTTATGTAGTTGCAGGACCCTTTTTAGGAAAAGAATACAAAACTACAAATGCAAGATTAGGTTCAAAAACAAATTTAGAATGAGAAAGACATAATCATATTTTACTAATGTACAAAAGCTGACAAATTCCAAAACATCGCCCAGAGCCTTGGATGGGGTGATGCAGCAGGAACAATCAGCTCCGGAAAGTCCCCGGATGCGCATGCGTCTTGGTGGGCCTGGCGGGGAAACATTCCCTTCAGGCCAGATCCAGCCATCCCGCTCCCGGCTGGTATTAGGTCAAGAATGAAAAGCAGGGAAATGAGCCTGGCAAAAAGAGAACTTTGGTTTCTCCTTTTGGGGAAGAGACTATTTAAAATGCGCACACATCTTCCATTAAGAGGCAGTAGAACATTTTTTTATCTGCTCATTTTTATAGTCCTAAATGTTTTTATGATCAGAACATTAAAAATAAAATAGAAGGGACGGCCATTTTCCCACTATGGCTGTTTGCATAGCTGACTTAGTGTGGGCCGCTCCTCACACGCGGAGCTCAGGGCACCTTCCTCGTGGATTTCCCACCACACCCAGGCACTGTGCTGTCCCCTCTCCCCCAGGCAATCCTCTCACCACCGGCATTCCCTCCTGCTTCGTGCTGCTTCCGAACCGCTTGTCCTTCATCCATGGCTGTTCCGAAAAACACCTGAGTGCTTTTATAAAACTCTAAAGTTCCACCTGGAGATTCTAAGTGACATTTTCCTCAAGTGGTGACAGGTGATAACATGCTAGCAGCCCTCGCTCGCTCTTGGCGCCTCCTTGGCCTCCGCGTGCACTCCGGCCGCTGTGGGGGCCGCTCTCTGCAGCTGGCCGAGGCCGGAGCCGGCTCCCTCTGCTCCCGGGGAGGTGTGGAGGGAGAGGCACGGGCGGGAACCAGGGCTGTGCGCCGTGCTGGGGCCTGCGCGGGTTCCGGGTGGGCGTGGGCTTGGCGGGCCCACACTCAGCGCTGCCAGCGGGCGCCTGCTGTGCTTGGTCTGAGGCGGGTCCGGTGCATGGACTGCCATTGCCTCTTCGTGGGGTCGTTGGTCACGATGGCGGGTCTCCATCTCTTTCTCGCTTCCCCTCTTTTCCTCTTGGTTGTCTGGAACCCGGGCTGCCGGAGTGCCTGCGCTGGGTGCCCCAGGGTGCAGCCGGGAGTGCCAGTGAGGTGAGGCCAGCTGGGCTTCTGGGACCTGTGGGGACTTGAAGAACTTTTCCCTCTGGCTAAAGGTTTGTAAACACACCAATCAGCACTGTGTCTAGCTAATCTGGTGGGGACATGGAGAACTTTTGTGTCTGGCTATAGGACTGTAAATGCACCAATCAGCACTCTGTGTCTAGCTAAAGATTTGTAAATGCACCAATCAGCACTCTGTCAAAATGGACCAATCAGCTCTCTGTAAAATGGACCAATCAGCAGGATGTGGGTGGGGCCAGATAACGGAATAAAAGCAGGCCACCCCCAGCAAGCAGGGGCAACCAGGTTGGTTGGGTGTCTTTGTATGCTGTGGAAGCCTTGTTCTTTTGCAGCTAATAAATCTTGCTGCTGTTCATACTTTGGGTCTGTGCTGCCATTTTGAGCTGTCACACTCATCACGAAGGTCTGCAGATTCACTCCTGAAGCCAGGGAGATCACAAACCCAACAGAAGGAATGAACAACTCCAGACGCGCTGCCTTTAAGAGCTGCAACACTTACTGCAAAGGTCTGCAGCTTTCGCGCTGCCTTTAAGAGCTGCAACACTTACTGCAAAGGTCTGCAGCTTTACTCCTGAAGTCAGCAAGACCACAAACCCACTACTTCAGACACATCTGAACATCTGAAGGAACAAACTCCAGACACACCATCTTTTTAGGAACTGTAACACTCACTGCGAGGGTCCGCAGCTTCATTCTTGAAGTCAGCGAGACCAAGAACCCACCAATTCCGGACACAGTGGGAAGGAAGGAGGAAAAGAAGGAAGTCAGATGGGAGGAAATCCCAAAGGGTTAGGAAATACTGATAAACAGTGTCCATCAAGAGACTGTGACGACCTTGACCTAAAACAGTGACTCTCCATGCAGAGTCCTAGGCAGCAGCAGATGTGTTACATGAAAGGGGTCCTAATCCATGCCCCAAGAGAGGGTTCTTGGCTCTTGTGTAAGAAGGAATTAGAGGTGAATGCATAAAGTGAAAGCAAGTTTATTAGCAAAGTAAGGAATAAAGAATGACTACTGCATAAGCAGAGCAGCAGCATGGGCTACTTGACCAGAAATATTTAGAGTTATTTCTTGATTATATGCTCCCCTTTTAGACCATGGAGGGTAACTTCCTGATGTTGCCATGGCATCTGTAAACTGTCCTGGTGCTGGTGGGAGTGTCTGGTAGCATGCTAGTGCATTACGATTAGCATATAATGAGCAGTGAGGACAATCAGAGGCCACTTTCGTTGCCATCTTGGTTTTGGTAGGTTTTAGCAACTTCTTTACTGCAACTTGTGTTGTGAGCAAGGTCTTTATAACCTGTGTCCTGTGCCAACCTATGTCATCATCCTGTGACTTAGAAAGCCTAACCTCCTGGGAATGCAGCCAAGTAGGTCTCAGCCCTATTTTCCCAGCCCCTATTCAAGATGGAGTCGCTCTGGTTCGAACACCTCTGACAGATGCATCCCCTGGGAAGTTGTTAGAAATGCCAGTTGTTGGGCCCTCCTCCGACTCACTAACTCAGAAACTCAAGCTGGGGCCCCGCCATCACCAGGTGAATTCCTGGCGCTCACTGGGGGAACTGCTGGTCTAGTGCTTGGGGAGGCTACTCCGAGTTTTCCCAAATCCTCAGGGGATTCTAATGTACAGAGAAGGTTGCAGAACACTTGGCCTTCTTTCCACACAGAAGTGTTTCATTTAATTAATAATTCAGCAGATAACATGTGGATAGAAGTTCCATGTATAATTTATTTTTCTTCTTTCAAAGAGCGTGGCTGTTTGCTAGTAAATCCATTGTCATTAATGAGCCAAGCGATAAACCTTAGCTACATGTGGGTGGAAATAGCGTTTGTCTAGCTTGATGTGCTGCGTTTTAATCGGAATGTATTACTCGAGGGTGGCCACTCTATTGTTCAGCCTATCAAGATCAAGAGTTACAGAAGGACAGGAACACCTGTTAGCTTTCTGTAGTGAGTTACACTGAGTGCCTGAACTACTTTCAGAAATGATTATAAGATCCTCCAAAGGACACTGTGCTTATCAATGAATTGACACCTCTGGGAATATCTTATTATTTATTTAAACGCGTGTAAACCACTTTGAAAACCTATTTAAATCATCCTGGTTTTAAGACAGGAATGTTTCCAGCATGATGAAGTCTTTACCAAATGTAATATTATGTGTCATCCCCCAGCAAATTTTCAGTTTTGTAAACTACTTTTCTGGGTTCCAATTACAAATGTTAGTTTCAAGATTCAGACATCTCCAGAGCTGCTCCTCTCCAATGGTGGTAAGGAAAGGAAGCCAGGGGCCCATGAGGCCACTGCTCAGCCACATAGAGAGGAGCAGTTGCCCCCTCACAGTCTCAGCAAGTGCCCAAGATGGTCAAAACAGCAAGACTGACATAGCCCTAGCCAGGCTGTATCCTGTAGGACAGCAGTTTTCTGCGTAGGACGTGATGTACCTTGGGATCATTGGGAGAGCGTTTAAAAGCACACACCGACATCCAGCTCCCCACAAAGCAACTGTGGATCCAGAAATAGATATTTTTAAACATATCCCTAAGTAGTTCTAATATGGCCGGGTTTGCAGACCACTCCGTCACCACACCCTCATCACAGCTGCCACTTTCCTTGCCCCAGTTGCTTGCCTGGCTGATGTATCCAACATATCCAATCCAGTTGGAGTCTTCATCTCTGTCACCAGAATGTTCACTGGGTGTTAGTGCTCCTAACAGATTTCCCTGTGCTTTGCTCTTCCAGGTGGGTATGCATTTTCTCAAACAGGAGCATCTGCGGTCACACAGGAAGAACTAGTTCATTCTTATGACACTACTAAAAGTAAACACAAGAAGAGTTGCTTTTCCTGATTTCACCTACGACTAAGATTCCGATTACTGTAGTGTGTGCTCATGTCCTTCACTGAGACTGGTAGAATGCACTGGCACTCCCAGACACTCAAAATCCTTGGGTGACCCCTATTTGCTTTTTCTTAATGTGTCTTCAATGTTTTACCAAATGTATTTTTTTTCCGTGTCTGAAAGGTAATTTATCAGCTCAGCCTAAAGTATAAAATTGAGAGCATTATGTTTCACCAAAATTTAAACTTTGATACAAGTTGTTTTTGGAAAATGATTAAAAGACTTTGTGTTGCATAATAAAGCTATCATGCCTAATAGGAAAGAGGTCATGAAGAAAACTCACAGATTAAAGGCAAGATGAGGCATAGAAAACATTTTTCTAAGCATAATGTCCTGTCTCTTTGAATCACCTTTTGTTTCTATGAAATTCACACTGTATTCTTGAATTCAATGAACTCACATAGTGAGGATCATCTCAGGCGTCAAAATCAGGTGTGCAAGAATGTATATATCTCATTATTTTCTATAAATCAGTTTAGTTTCCATTCCAATTTCCCTGTCCAACATGACTAGTAAAAATTCAACCTCAATCATTCTTGCAGCTCTGCCTCAAGAAGTACCAACTTTCCAGGGTCTTACACAGTGCAAAGCATCGGAACACTTCATTCTTCTGTCATCTGCCCACACAGTCTCCAGTAAGACACATGGTCCTTTTTGGTCTGGCAGCTGGATGAGGCTTCTGTACCAGGTGTGGGGAGCTGGAACCTTTGGGGAGGTTGGAAATCCCCATACCCACGCTTCACATCCCCAGGAAACCCCCGCGCCACTCCTGGAGCACATTGTCTTCCTGGGGCTTTTCCCAGGAACAAAGAGATGCCTTTCAACTCTCTCCTCTAGTCCAGGACAAACCCCATTTGTCAGACCCTATTCTATTTAGTGGGTTCTTACAAACAAAGACCAGAAATTCTTGAAGGCTACTTCTATTTTCTCTCCTGCCAAAAATGACACCTCTGAGCAAATGAACTAAAAATCCTGATACCAGTTTGAAGGAAGATAAAGCGAAAAGGAAAAAGGAAGTAAAACGCAATGAAATTTTCAAAAAGTTATCCATGAATGGATTATCAATTTGTTGTATATCCATACAATGGACTATTAGTCAGCCATAAAAAGGACTGAAGTACTGATACATGCTCCAACATGGATCAACCTTGAAAACATTTCGCTAATTTTATTTTATTTTTTGAGAGAGTCTTGCTCTGTCGCCCAGGTTGGAGTGCAGTGGTGTGATCTCAGCTCACTGTAACCTCCACTTGCCAGGTTCAAGCAATTCTCCTGCCTCAGCCTCCTGAGTAGCTGGGATTACAGGCACAGGCCACCATACCCAGCTAATTTTTGCATTTTTAGTAGAGACAGGATTTCACCCTGTTCACAAAAGGCCATATACAACATGATTCCATTCATATGAAATGTCCATAATAAGCAAATCTAGAGAAATAGAAAGTAGATTAGTGCTTGCTTAGGTCAGGAAGGAAGATGAGGGGGTAAAAAGTTAATCTTTTAAGTACATAGGGTTTCTTTTTGAGGCAATAAAAATTTTCTGAAATTGACTACAGTGATGGTTACACCATTCATGAATATACTAAAAATCATTGAATTATACACTTTAAAATGAATTGGTTATTAAAATCTTAATAAAGCTGTTTTTAAAAATTATTCAGCTACGCATGAGGATACACATCTGTAGCCCGAACTACTCCAGAGGCTGAGGTGGGAAGATCGCTGGAGTCCAAGATTCAGAGGCTGGAGAAAGCCATGATCATGCCACTGCACTCCAGCCCTGGTGACACAACAAGACCCCATCTCCACAAATAATTAGAAATTGAGGGGAATTCAGCTTACTACTCATGATGTAGTAACTAGTACTGAAATTGTCATCCTGCTTAAAACTATTAGAATACTGAGAAAAAAATGAATGAAATTATTATCTTCAGACATTGGACAAAGGGCAGCACAAAACTATAATTTTAAGGAAAAGGAAATAAACTAAATGAGCCAAACCTTTGCCAGCCCTTCTGCCTAGAGGCAGATTTTGGACCACGGTGCCAGGAAGTAGTACCTATGCAAAGCTTAATATTCTCACTAAGTTGAGGAAACAGAGAGCAAAGTTTGGGGAGGCTAAGGCAGCTGGAGTCTGCTGCACAGAGTACTGTTGAGAAACAAGCTATACACAGAAAGAGCTCTAGGAATTTCCACAGGGACATTGTAGAGTGAATAGCTGGATGCTAAGTCGTACATGTTTAGAGTGAAACTCAATGAAGTTGAACAAAGACAAACTACCAGAGAAATTCAGCAGACCGATCATGGTGTATTGTGTGCGCATGTTTAGCCTGCTTCGGGTTGTTTGTGCTGAACAATTCTTAGAACTCCCACATGATTCTAGATCTAACCATTCAGAATGGAAAGACCTTGAGGAATACTTGAGATATTCCGCGGAGACCCCACAAGGGCCATAACTTGAAAGTAGAGCAAAACTAGCACTAAAGCAAGAACTATTCCAGACTTTTAATATTAACAAAATTTATCTTAAATCTTAAAAAAAAAAAAGCCTCTAGGCTGGGCGCGGTGGCTCAAGCCTGTAATCCCAGCACTTTGGGAGGCCCAGGCGGGTGGATCATGAGGTCAGGAGATCGAGACCATCCTGGCTAACATGGTGAAACCCCGTCTCTACTAAAAAATACAAAAAAACTAGCTGGGCGGGGTGGCAGGCGCCTGTAGTCCCAGCTACTCAGGAGGCTGAGGCAGGAGAATGGCGTAAACCCGGGAGGCGGAGCTTGCAGTGAGCCGAGATCCGGCCACTGCATTCCAGCCTGGGCGACAGAGTGAGACTCTGTCTCAAAAAAAAAAAAAAAAAAAAAAAAAAAAAAAAAAAGCCTCTAAAGCATCAAGGGGCTTCATAATGAATTTAACTGCCTGCAAAAAACCAAAAAAATTTAGTGGGAGAAAACGAAATCCAGACACTTAAGAATGTAATAATCACAATGTCCAACATCCAGTCAAAAATGCTGTTCAAAACAGGAAAACACCATCCATAATCACGATAAAAGTCAGTCAATGGAAGCAGACACAGAAATGACAGGGATTGATGGAATTAGTATGTGAGAACTTTTTTTTTTTTTTTTTTTTTTTTGAGACGGAGTCTCACTCTGTCGCCCAGACTGGAGTGCAGTGGCCGGATCTCAGCTCACTGCAAGCTCCGCCTCCCGGGTTTATGCCATTCTCCTGCCTCAGCCTCCCGAGTAGCTGGGACTACAGGCGCCAGCCACCTCGCCCGGCTAGTTTTTTGTATTTTTTAGTAGAGACGGGGTTTCACCGTTAGCCAGGATGGTCTCGATCTCCTGACCTCGTGATCCGCCCGTCTCGGCCTCCCAAAGTGCTGGGATTACAGGCTTGAGCCACCGCGCCCGGCCAGTATGTGAGAACTTTAAAAAAGCCATTGTAAATATGTTTAAGGTATTAAAGATAATATGACAGGGAAAGAAATTGAAACCATAATAAAAGAAACAAATCTTGGTAGAGTTGAATCATACAATATATAAAATGGAAACTTCACTGAATAAGTTTAGCAGTAGATTACACACTGCAGAATAAAAAATAAAAACTTGAAGACATAGCAATGGAAACTATCCAAACTAAAGCACAAAGAGAAGGCCGAACAAAAAAACGAAGAGAGCCTGTTACCTATGAGACAATATCAAGCAGTCTTACATGCATCATAAGTTACTTTGGAACTGCAAATAGAGAAAGGAACAGAAAAAGTGGTTGAATAAATAAAGGCAGAACATTTTCCAAACACCAAGATCCCAGAAGCACAACCAACCCAAAGTAGGCTAAACACACGCACACCCAAAATACATCATAATCAATTTGCTGAATTTCAAGAATAAAACAAAAAATATTAAAATCAGCCAAAGGTGAAAAACATGTTATAAAGTTATCAAAGGGAAACCAAATAGAGGATGACCATGACATCTCAGAAAAGCCAAAAGACAATTTGCTGAAAGGAATTCTAAATTCTGCAGCTAGTAAAACTGTCCTCCAAAATGAAGGGGAAAGAGGTTATTTTCAGATGAAAATAGAGATGTTATCATTAACAAAGTTGAACCAAAAGAAATAGTAAAGGAAATTGTTGAGGCAGAAGGAGCATAAGAGATGGATAGTCTGACCTACACAAAGGAATAAAGAACTCCAGAAATATAGTAATTCTGGTATGAATATAAAATCATCTTATTTTCTCATTTGAATAAACATCTTATTTCTATTTAAAGCAAAACTAATAAAAATGTGTGAAGTGTACAATATGTGGAAGTAAAAATATATGTTAACAGCACAAAGGAAGGGAGGGAGAAAATGAAAGTAGATCTTCTAAACACTTGAGCCAGTCTCTCTCTCTCCCTTCTCCTCTCTCATCTAGGCCTCCCCTCTTCCTATAGCACGACCATAAGTGGCATCTCAGGAAAAACTCTAATCCAGTGTTTTTCTCAACCTTAGTTGTAGTTTGGAGGACCTATTTACACATGATTCCAAGCCATTGTCATGATAGTTCTAGTCAGAAAGCCTTGTTCAAGTTAACCCTAGGAAATAACTGTTTACATCCCACATAACGTGGCAAAATCACTGTCCTCTAGGGGGAGCTCTTACGTAGCAAACAGCCAGTAAAGCAAAGAAGTACGTAGTAGTCACTTCCCAAACACAAGCGCTCAATTAGCTGAGCTAATAGCTCTTACAAGAGCACTTAAAATAAGCAAGGGAAACGTAGCTAACATTTATACTGACTCCAAGTATGCCTTCCTGATTTTCCATGCTCATGCTGCCATTTGAAAGGAAAGGCATTTTCTTACCACTAATGGGTTTCTTATAAAATATCATCAGGAAATTAGCAGATTATAATCCTCAGTTTTTCTTCCACGAGAGATAGCAGGGAACTATGGTAGGGAACATCAAAAGGGAACGGATGAAGTAGCTGAAGGAAATAGATAAGCTGATCAGGCAGCTAAGTCAAAGGCAAGGAAGCCTCAAGGTACTAACACACTTCAAGCCTTTCTAATCTAGGAGGGCTCCATAAAAGAAATTAAACCTCAGTATTCTGCTGCAGAAATAGAATAGGCCAATTCTCAAGGGCATACTTTTCAGCCCTCAGATGCCTACAGTCAGGATGGCAAACTCTATTTGCCAGCCTCCAGTCACTGAAAGTCCTTAAAATCCTTCGCCAAGCTTTTCACTTGGGAAAGGATACAACTTATCAATGTGCTCAGAGATTGTTTTCAGGCAGAGAACCTCTAAATTGGTTAAGGATGTAACCCTTCTAGCTCATTTCCAACAGGAATTAACACAACTAGGAGAAGCCCAACCCCAGGAAATAAAACCACCTTTATATAATCCAGGAAATTAGGCATTAGTGAAAACTCTCATCTTTTTCCTTCCCTAAGCCAAGCTGGGAAGGGCCCTGCACTGTTCTTCTTTCAACCCTCTCAGCAGTAAAAGTTACAGGAATCAACTCCTGGATACATCACACTCAAGTCAAAGCCTGAAGAGCTGAGGGAGCAACCTCTGACAGCCCAGAGGAACGACCTGAATAGGAATGTGGAGAAATAGAAGATCTTATGCTAAAAATCATGAAAGATAAGTAACTGAGTGAGGGAGGGCTCCTCATCTTACTCAACCCCACTTTTACCTCAATAGATACTTTTTGTCACTTCTGCCCTTTCCTCTCAAAATTTGCCACCAAATATTAGAACTTCTTTTTAACACATATTTGCAGGGAAATATTAATTATACATGAGATTGCATTTGTAACCTTGTAAATCCCCGAAGGGAAATGTTATATCTTGGCAAGTAAAGTTTTAAACGAAAATTATTTACTATGCCACTCTTGTGGAACTTGTTACAGTCACGCTACTATTTGCAATAGGACCATACACTGTGGCACCCAGTGTGGAATTCTGGTTGTAAAATTCTAATTGCTGTAATATTTTGGCTGATTATCATCCTTATAAAAGGATTAATAATTGCAGGAGAAATTTAGTCAAGGCTGTTTTGATTATAGCAGGAGTAATAGTTACAGATAAGAAGCAAGCATAAAAGTTTTGCTATCATTAAGATTAACAGAACGTTTTACTAGGGGTTGGTAATATAATGCACTCTAAGCTATAAAAAAAAAGATTATAAAGAAATAAATTTTATATAAGAAAAGATTTTGTATTGTAAATACTTGTCCTGGAAGGAAATGACTGGTTGTTTAAAGGAAGGATGTTTAAGACAAGTCGTAAAGTTGAAGTGTGTTTTAAGAGGGTCTGTGAAAGTCATGAAAAAATTTAATAAAGAAAAGGAATTGTCAAAATTAATGCTAAAGTTATTTTAGCCACCCAATAATGTATTTCTCCCAATCATATTGCAAGTTATAAAGATGGCCTAGACTAAATTTCTTCTCTAATGGCAAGTCAAGAGGGAAATGGATGCATTTCTCAAGGAAAGTCTTACTTTTATATTAACATTTCTGGTAATGTACAGCGACATCTAGTGCAGGCAATCCGGTATTGCAGTCCATTGGTGTAACAGGTACCAAACTCTGCTATCAGTTAAGGTCTATAAGGCCCCCCCTAACGGTGGTAATCTTAATGCTCATATTCTAACCCTATATTTTAAATCTTCTTGTAAAATTTATCTCTTTTCACCTAGAAGCAATCAAACTCCAAATGGTGCTATGAGCAGAGCCAAACATGGACATGCCATTCTTCCAAGAACCATTAAATCAACCTCAGGAGAAGGCCCAGCTGCTGTTCCTCCACATGACACCCCTTTTCAGTGGGAAGTAGCCAAAAAGAATCATCGTTCAACACCCCCTAATAGTAGTTAAATTTGCTTATCTTGGGGGAAATAATACAGGAGTTATTGAGAAATAATTTTTAGGCAGATAGAGAGGGTAAATGAAGTTCTTGGTAAAGCTTTTTCTTTTAATAAAAGCAACCCCCAAACCATTTCTTTTCTAACAGAAAAACGGCTTGAAGGGCCAAGCTGGGAAGCTTAGAGTTCCTCATGCCCGTTAACTCCCATGTTGTAAGATGAACATTTTCTAGCCTCATTCAGACAGAATGGACCAAGAGCAGACATCTGTCTTTGTTGGGCAGCTTGGTTAATGAGATGGGATTAGACATGCTGCTTCTTCAGCTCTTCACCAGACTTAGACTCTGACCAATGAAAATGGTCTTAATTATGATTTGCTTTCTATTCATTGTCTTTTGGGTTCCTACCTATGCTGATTTTCATAGTCTTGAAAGTGTGTATTTTTCTTCAAAACATTTTTTTAATTTCCAACTTTTATTTCAAGTTCAGGGGTACACATGCAGGATGTGTAGACTTGTTGCATAGGTAAACGTGTGCCATAGTAGCTTGCTGCAAAGATCATCCCATCACCCAGGTATTAAACCAGCATCCATTAGCAATTCTTCCTGATGCTCTCCCTTCTCCCCCTGCACCCTCCAGCAGACCCCAGTGTGTGTTGTTCTCCCCCTACATGTTCATGTGTTCTCATCATTTTCCTCCACTTACAAGTGAGAGCACGTGGTATTTGGTTTTCTGTTCCTGCGTTAGTTTGCTAAGGATAATGGTCTCCACCTTTATCCATGTCCCTGTAAGAAACATGATCTCGTTTCTTTTTATGGCTGTATAGTATTCCATGGTATATATGTACCACATTTTCTTCATCCAGTCCATCATTGATGGGGATTTATGTTGATTCCATGTTTTTGCTATTGTGAACAGTACTGCAATGAACATATGAGGGCATGTATCTTTTAATACAATGATTATATTCCTTGGGGTATATACCCAGTAATGGGATTGCTGGGTCAAATGACATTTCTGCCTCTAGATCTTTGAGGAATCTCCACACTGTCTTCCACAATGGTTGAACTAATTTACACTCCCACCAACAGTGTAAAAGTATTCATTTTGCTCCACAACCTCACCAGCATCTTTTGTTTTCTGACTTTTTAGTAATAGCCATTCTGACTGGTGTGAGATGGTATCTCATTCTGGTTTTGATTTGCATTTCTGCAGCGATCAGTGATACTGAGCTTTTTTTCATGTTTGTTGGTCACATGTATGTCCTCTTTTAAGAAGTGTCTATTCATGTTCTTTGTACGTCTCTATTTGGACAAGTACAAAAGTATCATTTTGTACGTTTCTATTTGGACAATATGTGTAGGTGCAACATTTAAACCCCATTGTACTATTCGACACCACTGACCGCAATATGTCAACAGGGTAGCCTGACAGCCCATATTTGAGGCTTTCCATTTTTAATTCTTTTTTAAATATAAGAACCAACTTTATTCTGCCTTATTTGTGCATAAGACTACCTTCAGTTTTATCTGACAACAAACCAAAGACGAGATGTTTTCTTTCAGATTACCAACTCTCCTAGGAGAGGAGGGAATAACTTATAATCGCTAAAAATTGTGAAATGAAAAGGAAGCTCCACAAAAGGGAAGAGGGAAAGTGTAGGAATTAGACGTGGGGATTTCTGTTCCCTATTACTTCAGAAACCATGGTGACTGAGAGCTGTGATTAAACCATATAATATGCCAGTATAAACTTAGAAGGATCTGGGAAAGAATAAATTTCTCTGGCCAGGCATGGTGGCTCATGCCTGTAATCCCAGCACTTTGGGAGGCTGAGGTGGGCAGATTGCTTGAGCTCAGGACTTGGAGAGCTCAGGAGTTCGAGACCAGCCTGGGCAATATGGCGAAACCCCATCTCTACAGGAAATACAAAAATTAGCTGGGTGTGGTGGCGCGAGCCTCTAGTCCCAGCTACTTGGGAGGCTGAGGTGGGAGGATCTCTTAAGCCTGGGAGGTGGAGGCTGCAGTGAGCTACGGCCACTGCACTCCAGCCTGGGCAAAAGAGTGAGGCCTTGTCTTCAAAATAAATCCCTTCTATCTATTCAGTTCCTTTTCCTTCCAGACAAAAACTTTCCACACAAATCAATTTGTTTGCTAACTGCAATCAGGGTTTTCTCTAAACCATAATACAATCGGCAGATTAGTTGCCCGGTGGAAATGACCTCCTGCATGGTCTAGGCTTGTTTCAAATGCTCTACCATCACTGGGTTTGGGATTGCAATCCTTAAAACTTCTGGGAAATCTGAAAATGAAGTAACAAATTAAATCATAGGTCTCCAAGAAGCTTGGAATTTTGATACATTCATCCGGGTTTTCTTCCGCCCAAGTGTATATTCCGTGGGCTGCGTCTGTTGGGAAGAAGAGCAAGTCCATTCTCACATCTTTGTGAATCTGCTTTTCTGCCCATAAACACACTGACATGGTTCTGCAAAGCTGCCTTTCTCTGGAAGAGCGTTTTGCTTTTGTGAATGAGGCAGAAAATCGATCTCATATTGTTGAGTAATCACACCCTTCCTAGCACTTGTTTTTTACAAGCCTACATTGTTGAAATGATGGATGTGTTCCTAAAAAGCTGTGTATCAACTTAATTTTTAAACTTTTAATTGAATTTTATATTAGTGGCAAACACTATAAAGAAACCCGCTAGGCCAGGCGCGGTGGCTCACGCCTGTAATCCCAGAGCTGTGGGAGGCGGAGGTGGGCGGATCACCTGAGGTCAGGAGTTCTAGACCAGCCTAGTCAACATGGCGAAACCCTGTTTCTACTCAAAACAATACAAAAATTAGCCAGGTAAGGCAGTGCTCACCTGTAATCCCAGCTACTCGGGAGGCTGAGGCGCAAGAATCCCTTGAACCTGGGAGGCGGTGCACTACAGCCTAGGTGACAAAACGAGACTCCATCTCAGAGAAAAAAAGAAAAAATAAAGCCTATAATAAATTATTTGTAACATGAACAGAATGAGCAGATCCTCCCCATAACTAGTATTTTTTGTCGGACTGGACCTTTCTTAAAGGATTTTCTTAAATAGAATTATTTCAGATCATTGATTACTTAGATATGTAGCTATATTAGGTCACAAGATTAAGATTGTGTACTTATAATTATAAAACTTTAACAGTGAATCCCAACCTGACCTCAAGAGACTATATCATATAATACTATATTAACATTACGTATTTATTGGCTGGGTGCGGTGGCTCACGCCTGTAATCCCAGCACTTTGGGAGGCCTAGGTGGGTGGATCACGAGGTCAGGAGTTCAAGATCCGTCTTGCCAAGATGGTAAAACCCTGTCTCTACTAAAAATACAAAAAATTAGGCCGGGCTAGGTGGCTCAAGCCTGTAATCCCAGCACTTTGGGAGGCCGAGACGGGCGAATCACGAGGTCAGGAGATCGAGACCATCCTGGCTAACATGGTGAAACCCCGTCTCTACTAAAAAATACAAAAAAAAGTAGCCGGGCAAGGTGGCGGGCGCCTGTAGTCCCAGCTACTCGGGAGGCTGAGGCAGGAGAATGGCGTAAACCCGGGAGGCGGAGCTTGCAGTGAGCTGAGATCCGGCCACTGCACTCCAGCCTGGGAGACAGAGCGAAACTCCGCCTCAAAAAAAAAAAAAAAAAAAAAAAAAAAAAAAAAAAAAAATTAGCCGGGCTTGGTGGTGGGTGCCTGTAATCCCAACTACTCGGGAGGCTGAGGCAGAGAATTGCTTGAACCTGGGAGGCGGAAGTTGCAGTGAGCCGAGATCGCACTCCAGCCTCGGCGACAGATCGAAACTCCATCTCAAAAATAAATAAATAAAATAAAATACATATTTATTATGTTTTATATTGTTATATAATATAAAAAGTCGTGTTTTTTTGTTTTTGGTTGGTTTTGTTTTTGAGACAGAGTCTTGCTCTGTCACCCAGGCTAGACAGCAGTGGCGCGATCTCGCCTCACTGCAACCTCCACCTCCTGGGATCAAGCGATTCTCGCGCCTCAGCCTCCCGAGTAGCTGGGATTACAGGTGAGCACCACCGTGCCCAGCTAATTTTTTGTATTTTTAGTACAGACGAGGTAAAAAGTAGAAAATATTTTATAAAAATATATTTGTGCAAAGTAGAACATATATAAAAACAAACTAAAGTAGAAAGGAGAAAAAAATTCATTTATTTTTT
This sequence comes from Macaca thibetana thibetana, assembly GCF_024542745.1. Classification (NCBI taxonomy): domain Eukaryota; kingdom Metazoa; phylum Chordata; class Mammalia; order Primates; family Cercopithecidae; genus Macaca; species Macaca thibetana. The sequence continues at coordinate 4,622,253 of NC_065594.1, forward strand.
TTCCTAGGCATTTTAAATTTGGATTATAAAAATCATCTTAGAAAAATCATTAATGCTCTTTTACAAAATAACCCGGTGAAGGAGCGAAGCCCGAGCCGCCCGCCAGCGGCCCCGCAGCAGCTCCAAGAAGGAACCAAGAGACCGAGGCCTCCCCGCTGCCCGGACCCCACACCGCCACTCTGGCTCCCAGTAGGCACCCGGCAGCCAGCGGCAGCGGATCCACCCCGTTCCATGACCGTTGAGTAGTTTGCGATTTCGGATGATTTTTGTCCCTCTGCGCTTGCCCTCGCTCCCCTCCCCCCGGTTCCGGTCCCCGCCCTGGCACTCGCTCTACTCTCACGGAAAGGTGGCGGCTTGTGGCCCTGTGGGCAGCCGTGCCGAGAATGAACCCCAGCACCCCCAGCTACCCAACGGCCTCGCTCTACGTGGGGGACCTGCACCCCGACGTGACCGAGGCGATGCTCTATGAGAAGTTCAGCCGGGCGGGGCCCATCCTCTCCATCCGGGTCTGTAGGGACGTGATCACCCGCCGCTCCTCCAGCTACGCGTATGTGAACTTCCAGCACCCGAAGGACGCGGAGCGTGCTCTGGATACCATGAATTTTGATGTGATAAAGGGCAAGCCAGTACGCATCATGTGGTCTCAGCGTGATCCATCACTTCGCAGAAGTGGAGTGGGCAACATATTCGTTAAAAATCTGGATAAATCCATTAATAATAAAGTACTGTATGATACAGTTTCTGCTTTTGGTAACATCCTTTCATGTAAGGTGGTTTGTGATGAAAATGGTTCCAAGGGTTATGGATTTGTACACTTTGAGACACACGAAGCGGCTGAAAGAGCTATTGAAAAAATGAATGGAACGCTCCTAAATGATCGCAAAGTATTTGTTGGACGATTTAAGTCTCGTAAAGAACGAGAAGCTGAACTTGGAGCTAAGGCAAAAGAGTTCCCCAATGTTTACATCAAGAATTTTGGAGAAGACATGGACGATGAGCGCCTTAAGGATCTCTTTGGCAAGTTCGGGCCCGCCTTAAGTGTGAAAGTAATGACTGATGAAAGTGGAAAATCCAAAGGATTTGGATTTGTGAGCTTTGAAAGACATGAAGATGCACAGAAAGCTGTAGATGAGATGAACGGAAAGGAGCTCAATGGAAAACAAATTTACGTTGGTCGAGCTCAGAAAAAAGTGGAACGGCAGACGGAACTTAAGCGCAAATTTGAACAGATGAAGCAAGATAGGATCACCAGATACCAGGTTGTTAATCTTTATGTGAAAAATCTTGATGATGATATTGATGATGAACGTCTCCGGAAAGCATTTTCTCCATTTGGTACAATCACTAGTGCAAAGGTTATGATGGAAGGTGGTCGCAGCAAAGGGTTTGGTTTCGTTTGTTTCTCCTCCCCAGAAGAAGCCACTAAAGCAGTTACAGAAATGAACGGTAGAATTGTGGCCACAAAGCCATTGTATGTAGCTTTAGCTCAGCGCAAAGAAGAGCGCCAGGCTCACCTCACTAACGAGTATATGCAGAGAATGGCAAGTGTACGGGCTGTGCCCAACCCTGTAATCAACCCCTACCAGCCAGCACCTCCTTCAGGTTACTTCATGGCAGCTGTCCCACAGACTCAGAACCGTGCTGCATACTATCCTCCTAGCCAAATTGCTCAACTAAGACCAAGTCCTTGTTGGACTGCTCAGGGTGCCAGACCTCATCCATTCCAAAATAAGCCCGGTGGTATCCGCCCAGCTGCTCCTAGACTACCATTTAGTACTATGAGACCAACTTCCTCACAGGTTCCACGAGTCATGTCAACGCAGCGTGTTGCTAACACATCAACACAGACGGTGGGTCCACGTCCTGCAGCTGCTGCTGCTGCTGCAGCTACCCCTGCTGTGCGCACGGTTCCACGGTATAAATATGCTGCGGGAGTTCGCAATCCTCAGCAACATCTTAATGCACAGCCACAAGTTACAATGCAACAGTCTGCTGTTCATGTACAGGGTCAGGAAACTTTGACTGCTTCCGTGTTGGCATCTGCCCCTCCTCAAGAGCAGAAGCAAATGTTGGGTGAACGGCTCTTTCCTCCTATTCAAGCCATGCACCCGACTCTTGCTGGTAAAATCACTGGCATGTTGTTGGAGATTGATAATTCAGAACTTCTTCATATGCTGGAGTCTCCACAGTCACTCCGTTCTAAGGTTGATGAAGCTGTAGCTGTACTACAAGCCCACCAAGCTAAAGAGGCTACCCAGAAAGCAGTTAACAGTGCCACTGGTGTTCCAACTGTTTAAAATTGGTCAGAGACCACAAAAAGAACCTTGTGCTTCACCGAAGAAAAATATCTAAACATCGAGAAACTTAAATACTATGAGAAAAAAAATTGCAAAATCTAAAATAAATTAAAAGTGGAAAGGAAACTTTGAACCTTATGTACCGTGCAAATGCCAGGTCTAGCAAATATGATGCTAGACCTGCTGATTTAAAAACAAAAAACTGATTTAAAAACAAAAAACAAAAAAGATTACTTAATTGATTTAAAAACAAAAAAATAGTAAAATATAAAAACAAGTTAATGTTTTGTAGACCCTGGGGAAAAGAATTTTCAGCAAAGTACAAAAATTTAAAGCATTCCTTTCTTTAATTTTTTAATTCTTTACTGTGGAATAGCTCAAAATGTCAGTTCTGTTTTAAGTAACAGAATTGATAACTGAGCAAGGAAACATAGTTTGGATTATAAAATTCTTGCTTTAATAAAAATGTCTTCAACAGTGAAAAAAAAAAGAAAAATCATTAATTTACTATTAGTCTTTCTTTACATTTTCTATTATTGTAGCTCCCACTATATTTCAAATATGAAAATCACCTTTTCACCAAAATTTTAGGTCTTTACATATAGTGTTTATTTTTAATATTCATAAGTGAAAATATGCAATGACAAAATAGTAATTATAAATTCAGTAACATTTGTTCAAAATGGTAGGACTTATTTATTTATATTGCATTATTTTTAAGTCAAAAATAAATACATAGTTTTAAAAATCTAATTGAACAGGAGGCTAAACTTGGTTCTGATCACAGAGATAATCCCTTAATCATTTGGTTTTAGTGTTTCTGGTAGTTGATTTTCTTCAATAATAATTGTACATAGTTATTTCTTGGTTTATCAATTTTGTAATTTAACTATTGACTTCCTGCTGTAACAAATAAAGATATGTTTCATCTACCCCTTCCCACCATCCTTCTCCTCCTCCCAATGTAATTTATCACTACTTGTAGTTTCTTTATTGGTAATATTAATATTTTACCAATATTTATAATATTTATATTATAATATTATAATATAAATATTTATAACTAATGTTACACCTAGTGAATTGTATAAAAGGACATCCCATTTGAGCATTCTCCTTTAAGATGAGGCTGTGACATTGCACTACATAGAAATATAACTATACCATATTACTTTGCAATAAACTATGTATATATAGAGAGATGGTCACTATGTAATGTGTGGGTATAGCTATACGACACATACAAACATATAATGTGTGCATATATATAACATACACACATATATGTTATACACACAAACACATATATATAAAAAATACATGCTGTTTATTCATCCCGATTTTGGGGGCCTGTAGGTAAATTATGGAGAAATTCATTCTGGTTAAAGTTAAATGACTTTCATAACTCCTAAAATTAGAATGTTCATATTTGAAAAAATATAAAGATGGTTTGGGGTATATTGTTTACTCACTGACAATGTCTGAGGTATACGTGGTGTATACAGCAGGGCTTCAGTCATCAGATGTTGCCAGTTTCCAGGTTGTTAAATACAAGTTTGCTGAAGGTCTTGTCATAAGTACCCCAATAGTTTAAATACTTTCTTCTTCTTTTTTTTTGTTTTGTTATTTAGAGACAGGTCTTACTGTCACCCACAGTGGAGTGCAGAGGTGCAATCTTGGCTCACTGCAATCTCTGCCTCCTGGGCTCAAGCAATTCTACCACCTCAGCCTCCCAAGTAGCTGGGACTGCAGGTGTGCGTCACCACACTAGGCTAATTTTTTGTATTTTTTGTAGAGACAGGGTTTCACCATGTTGCCCAGGCTGGTTTCGAACTCCTGAGCTCAAGGGATCTGCCCGCCTTTGCCTTCCAAAGTGCTGGGATTATAGGTGTGAGCCACCATGCCTGGCCTTCTTTTTAAAAATGGGTTATTCTTGGTTTAGCAATCTTTTTTTTTTTTTTTTTTTTGAGACACAGTCTTGCTCTGTCGCCCAGGCTGGAGTGCAGTGTGCGATCTAGGCTCACTGCAAGCTCTGCCTCCTGGGTTCACGCCATTCTCCTGCCTCAGCCTCCCAAGTAGCTGGGACTACAAGCGCCTGCCACCACGCCTGGCTAATTTTTTTTTTTTTTTTGTATTTTTAGTGGAGACGGGGTTTCACTGTGTAAGCCAGGATGGTCTCAATCTCCTGACCTCCTGATCCGCCCGCCTCGGCCTCCCAAAGTGCTGGGATTACAGGCGTGATCCACCATGCCCCGTCAGCAATCTTACAATTTAACCACTGATTTTCTGCCAAATTAGATTATAAGCTTCCTTAATACAGAAACTGGGTTTGCATAGCAGACAACAAAATGCTTGTTGATTGGCCAACATCATATGTCCTGAGGAATTTCATATACTTAACACTCAAGGGCTTAAATTCTCATAACACTTCTCAGAATAGCTGAAGGAATATTGGTGTGAGTGTGCAGTGCTATTCTAGATGATGTGGGACAAAAAGAAAGAAATGATCTCCAGTCCACACTCTTGAGAAGTGCCCCCTGTACTAAAGGACACACATGTCCATAAGTAGCTCCTGGCCATATGTGAGGGATGAGCAAAGTATGGGGGGAAGCACAACGTACCCCAGCAGAGAGATCTGGGAGGACCTTGTGCGTAAGATGGCTTGTAAGCCAAGCCTTCAAAGATGAGTAGGATTTTGATGGATAGTCAAGAAGAGAAGAGGAGTCCGAGGCCAAGGGAATTTGACCAAAGGCAGATGTTTCACCAAATTTGACAATGCATTCCCTGGAGTAGTGTTGTCTCTGAGAGGCAGCTGCTTGTTTAGAGGCTGTGTGTCCCAGCTCCTTTCTGCATCAGTACAGGGCACGTCACTAGCCCTTACCCAGGGGATGTTAGTGGGAGTGATGCGTGTCTTTCAAGGCAAGGCAGTTAAGAAACTGATGGGCTTTCCAATGTCACTTTCCCCATCCACTAGGTGAAGAACATTGCAATTCCTTGAGAGAGGAGCCACGGGACAGAGGGAGTGTGTGTGTGTGTGTGCGTGTGTGTGTATACACATATATATATCGAGAGAGACAAAACACTTGTCACAGTAGTCTCAAACTCCTAGGCTCAAGCAATCTTCGCACCTCAGCCTCCCAAGTAGCTAGGACTAAAAGCACACACCACCATGCCTAGCTAATTTATTTTATTTAATTTGTAGAGACAGGAGCCTTGCTATGTTGCCCAGGCTGTTCTTGAACTCCTGGCCTTAAGAATCCTTCTGCCTCAAGCCTCCCAAAGCACTAGGATTACAGGTGTGAGTCACCACACCCAGCCTTGATATATTTTATTTTACATAAAATTACAATGTTTTATATAAAATGTGTACTGACTGTATTTGACTTGAATATTATTACTGTCAATTATTCAAACTTGAATTAAGTCCAACTGCCTGATCAGTGATACATTAAAATATCATAATATTTACTTATCCAGCAATCTCAACTCTTTTAGTCCCTTCAGGCTGTTTTAACAAAATACCATAAACTGGGTGGCTTGTAAACAACAGAAATTTGGCCAGGCGCGGTGGCTCAAGCCTGTAATCCCAGCACTTTGGGAGGCCGAGACGGGCGGATCACGAGGTCAGGAGATCGAGACCATCCTGGCGAACACGGTGAAACCCCGTCTCTACTAAAAAAATACAAAAAACTAGCCGGGCGAGGTGGCGGGCGCCTGTAGTCCCAGCTACTCGGGAGGCTGAGGCAGGAGAATGGCATGAACCCAGGAGGCGGAGCTTGCAGTGAGCTGAGATCCGGCCACTGCACTCCAGCCTGGGCGACAGAGCGAGACTCCGTCTCAAAAAAAAACAAAAAACAAAAAACAGAAATTTATTTCTCACTGTTCTGGAGACCGGGAAGTCCATGATCAAGGTGCCAGCAGATTTAGCATCTGGTGCCTGGTAAGGGTCTGCTTTCTGGTTCATAGAGTCCGTCTTTTCACTGTATCCCCACATAGGGGAAGGAGTCAGCTCTACCGGGCCTCTTCTATAAGGGTATTAATCTTTTCCCCGAGGGTTTCACTCTCATGACCTGATGACTACCCAAAGACCCCACCTCTTATCATCGTATTGGGGGTTAGGACTCAGCATAGGAGCTTCTAGGAAACAAACATTCAGTCCACTGTATCGACTACCTAATACAGAATGGAAAACGTATCATAAGCAAACAGGGCCTTTAGCCAGCTGCAATTAATAATACAAAGAGCACACATTTTCTTCTTCCTGGAACATCCAATATGCCCTCACTCAGAAACAAGCTACTCTTATTTTATATAAATAGATATAAATTTAAATATTATATATATGCAAACATATATAAATCTGACACGGTTAGTTATTTCCTTCTTATTAGAAAATCAAATAGAGAAAGAACAGAAATAAATACACTAAAAGCAGCAAGAAGCAATGCTTGGTACTCAAATATCAAGAAACAGGAAAAGAACAATATAAGTACTCAACAATAACAGCATCAGCAGGCCAGGCGAGGTGGCTCACGCCAGTAATCCTAGCACTTTGAGAGGTCAAGGCGGGCAGAACCCTTGAGCCCAGGAGTTCGAGACCAGCCTGGCCAACATGGTGAAACCCTGTCTCTACCAAAAAATACATATATACAAAAATGGAACAAATATCAGTGACAATGGCAACTCTGAGTCCACAGGAGAAAATGAAGTTGTCCTCAGTTTATTGTCACTAAAAAGGCATGCAAGCAGGCAACACCATGTAGACATATCTTTCCCCAAAGAAAACTTTTAAAGAAGTTTTCTCCTTAAGGTGATAATAAACTTTCTTTATGTGGAAACCTCCTTTTCCTAGGAATGCTGTCAACATGAAACATTATTGAGGTTTATTCCAGAAATGCAAAGTTAGTTAACATTTAAAAATCAATCAATGTAATTCATCATATTAATCGAATAAAAGAGAAAACCCATATGGTCATCTCAGTAATATTAAAAAACTATTTTATAAAATTTGAGGTCTAGTCATAAAATGCAAAAGCTCAGTAAACTAGGAATAAAGTATATTTACAAAATATCTAGAATAACATCATGTTGTTCTAATGGTGAAATATTGAATGTTTTCCCTGTCAAGGAATAAGAAAAGAAAATACATGATCAACATTTCTATGCAACGTTGGACTAAAAAACCTGACCAGTACAACAGGCAAGAAAGACAAATTAAAGCATAAAGACAGGAAAGAAAAAGTAAGCTGTCATTATTCATAAATGACATGAGTGGATACACAGAAAAGCCCAAAGAATCTATTAATAAATTGAAAGGATGAGTGAACTTAGTAGGTCACTGGATTCAAGGTCAATATACTGAAAATCAATTGTATTTCTACATACACAAACCAATTTAAATATAAAATTTAAAAACCAATATCAATATAATCCCTTTGGAAAATAGTTTCACACTTTCTTAAAAAGTTAAACCTATACATACCAGAAGATCCAGCATTTTGCTCTTGGGGTTTTACCCAAGAGAAAAAAAAAAAAACATGTTTATATAAAGAGTTGTACAAATGTTCATAGCAGCTTCATTTGTAATATCCCCAAACTGAAAACATCCCAGTGCCCATCGAAAGGCTAAACAAATTGTGAGGTAGTCACACAGTAGAACACTACCAGGCAATGAAAAGACTGAACTAGCGATATGTACAAAAACACAGAGAAGTCTCAGAATAATTATGCTGAGTGGGAAAAAAAAACCCAAGCTAAAGACAAGAGTGCATAAAAATTCTAGAAAAGTTCAGACTAATCTATAATGTTAGAAAGGAGATGAGTGGTTGCTGGAGGGTGGGAAGGTCAAGTCAGGCAGAGAGGATTTCACAGAGGCAGGAGAAAACTTTTGAAAGTGATATGTTTGGTTGTTTGTTTGTTTGTTTGTTTATTTTGAGACAGAGTCTTGCTCTGTCACCCAGACTGGAATGCAGTGGCATAATCTCAGCTCACTGCAACCTCCATCTTTGGGGTTCAAGTGATTCTCCTGCCTCAGCCTCCCGAGCGGCTGAGACTACAGGTGCCCACCACTACACGTGGTTAATTTCTGTATTTTAAGTAGAGATGGGATTTCACCATGTTGGCCAAGCTGGTCTCAAACTGACCTCAGGTGATCTGCCCACCTTGGCCTCTCAGACTGATATGTTTGTTATCTTAATTGCGGTGATGGTTTGATGGTGTATACATCTGTTAAAACCTATCAAATTTTACACTTAAATAAGTGCAGTATATAACATATCAATAAAGCTCTTTAATTTTTTAAAATAAAGAAATGAACAGATTGTGCAGAAAAAACATACAATTTCCGACAGCATAAACAATCCCCATTTCATCAAGTATCTAGGAATGCATCTAACAAGAGATGTGCAAAAATGCTACATTGAAAGCTACAAAATATTGTAGCAAGAAATCTTAACTTAAATAAATGGAGGGATATGCCATGTTCATGGACTGGAAAACTCACGATGACAAAATGGCAGTTCCTTTCAAAATTTTTTGCAGATTCATGAAATCCCAAATAAAATCTCAGCAGGATTTTTTAATGAACAAATGAAATCTAAAATTTATATGAAAATACAAACAACTGGCTGGGCACAGTGGCTCACGCCTGTAATTCCAGCACTTTGGAAGGCAGAGGCGGGCAGATCACCTGAGGTCAGGAGTTTGAGACCAGCCTGGTCAACCTGGTGAAACCTTGTCTCCACTAAAAATACAAAAATTAGCCGGGTGTGGTGGTGGGTGCCTGTAATCCCAGCTACTCAGGAGGCTTAGGCAGGAGAATTGTTTGAACCCAGGAGGTGGAGGTTGCAGTGAGTGGAGATTGTGCCACTGCACTCCAGCCTGGGCAACATAGCGAGAATCCATCTCAAAAAAAAAGAAAAGAAAAAAAACAAAAAGAAAGAAAAAACAAAGAACCTAAAATAGCCAAACAATCTTGAAAAAGAACAGAGTTAGAGATTGACGCTGCTAAATATCAAGACCTACTGTGAAGTTACAGCAATGATTAAGACTATAGTATTTGTGCAAAGATAAACAAATAGAATAATAAGCAAATTGGAGTATCCAGAAGAGACACACCCAGAGTCACTTGATTTACAATAAAGTAAAACACTGGCTCAATTGGACATCCAATGACCTTGACTTCCACCTCACAGCATACACAAAACATAATCTGAGACCATTGACTCAAAAGTGTAAGATAAGACAATAAACCTCTAGAAAAAATATAGAATACCTAAGACTACGTGTAGGCATACATTTTTTAAACAGGACACAAAAACAGCAGCCATAATAGAAAAGATTGATAAATTGGTCTTTATTAAAATTAAGAACTTTTGTTCAATAAATGACAACATTGAAAGTAAAAAAGCAAGCCATGGACTGGGAGAAGACAGTTGCCATCCCCATGTCTGGCAAAGGACTCATTCTGAATATTCAAAGAACTCCGACAAAACACCACCCAGTGCAACTTGAATTTATTATTATTATTTTTTACTATATGAGAAGACTCAAATGGACAATGAACAAATGCAAATACCCAAATAGCCAGTAAATGTTTTAAGAGATGTTCAGCAGGATTCACTACCTGTACAGTACAAATTAAAACCACTATGAGGCTGGGCCCGGTTGCTCATGCCTGTAATCCCAGCACTTTGGGAGGCTGAGGCAGGTGGGTCACTTGAGGTCAGGAGTTCAAGAACAGCCTGGTCAACATGGGGAAACCCCATCTCTCCTAAAAATACTAAAATTAGCTGGGTGTGGTACCGGGCACCTGTAATCCCAGCTACTTGGGAGGCTGAGGCGGGAGAATCACTTGAACCTGGCAGGTGGAGGATGCAGCGAGCAGAGATAATGCCACTGCACTCCAGCTTGGGTAACAGCAAGACTCCATCTCAAAAAAAAAAAAAAGAAAAGAAAAGAAAAAGAAAAAACCACAGTGAGCTATTACTACACCCCCACCAGGATGGCTAACATTAAGACTAAAAATATCAAGTGATGGAGAGGACATGAAACAACTGAAAGTTGCATATATTGCCCGTGGGATGTAAATGGTTCCTTTGGAAAACTGGCATTCTACAAAAACGGAATGTACACACATCCTAAGATTTTCACTTATAGGTATGTATTCAACAGAAATGAGGCCTTACCAGAAAAACATTTACAAGAATGCTCACAGCACCTTTATTCATAAAACCCCCAAACTGGAAAATCTAAATGTCTATCAACTAAAGAACAGAAAAATAAATACATATGGAAATATTAAAGAATGGAGCACTACACTGCAACGAGAAAGAGCAAACTACTGAGAACACCCCGCATGGATGACTTGTAGATATTACGATAAACAAAAGGAATCAGACCTGACGGGGCACATGCTGACTGACCCATTTTATATGAAGATAGAGGACAGACGATGCTAATCAGGATGGTAGAAAAAGAACAGGTGCTCGACTTTGCCAGTGGTGGGGGCATTGAGTGGAAAGAGGTAAGAAGGAACCGTTTAGGGTGCTGATAACTTTCTATACCTTCACCTGGGTGGTTGGTAAATGAGTTTATTCATGTGTGAAAACTCACCAACCTGCACAGTTATAGATCAACTTTTAAAAATTAAAGAAGGTGGGCCGGGCGCAGTGGCTCACGCCTGTAATCCTGGCATGAACCTGGGAGGCAGAGCTTGCAGTGAGCTGAGACTGCGCCACTGAACTCCAGCCTGGGTGACAGAGCGAGACTATCTCAAAACAAAAAAGAAAAAAAAATTAAAGAAGGTGGAAGAGAAGCTGAAGCGATACATTCCCCTGAGAGTTGCTAAACAAAGTTCCTGCCCTAGTGTCAGAATGGTATTGATCCAAACACAAGAAACTTTCTTAGTAAGGAGAAAGTCACACTCCATAGACAGCATTCCTAATTCATTGCCTCCATGGGTGAGGACACACTGCTAATTAAGCTTTTGATTGAAAATTTCGGAAAATCCAACTCAAACTAGTTTAAAGAAATGTATGGCTATGCTAAAGGGAAGTCTAGAGACTCGTGTTTGGTTCACCCAACTGCTCAGTCCCGGCTCTGACAGCTCCGCTGTCTGTCTCACTCCTCTACTGTACACAGCGTGGGATTCAGTGTCAGCTGGCTCCCTTTGTTGGGGGACCAGGGAGACCACTGCAGTCCAGGCTACATCCTTCTTCATTTTTGCCTGGAGAATTACTACTAGATCTCCCAGGAGAATGAGGAAGGATGTCCCCAGAACCTCTAGCAAACCACTTCTTATGTGCCATTGGCCCAAATTTAGTCACCGTTCTGTCTAAACCTATCACTGGCAGGGGGAACACAAAGATTGGTTTAGTCTAATGAGGGCGAACCTAGGGCTGATAATAGGGTGCATACTGGAACAAAATCAGGGTTCTGTTTAGAACGAGGAAGTGGGGCTGGGAAATTGATGCTGGGTTGGCCGCCGACATATCCAATACAATGTCCTCAAGAAGATTGTAAGTACCTGGGTAGCAGGGACTGTGTTTTAGACCTCTCCCTTATCTTCAAAACCTGTTACTGTCTGGGGACTATGAGATTAGGGGGTCCCGCTAGGGACTGGGGAATGTGTAGGACCCCCGAGTTACATACATTAGAGGAATAGTGGCTAATGCCACTAGGTGGTTAACTGCCCAAAAATGTGGCTAAGTTTCTCAAGGACCCTCAGTTTTTAGAAAACTTTGGAGGAGATGAGCTCCTACTTGGTAGAACCTTATATGGCCATTACCTGTCTGTATTTAGCCTGTACAGACAATGAGCTAGAACAAAAGTCACGGCCAATCAAGGAGCACATGGCCACCTGCAAGGGACACTCAAGGGAGAAGGCAGCCGTCTTTTGTTCCCTCTCTTCTCCCTCCCCTCACAGCAAAGGACATGGAACAAGGTAGAAGGAGAGAACATAAGTCTAGTGGGGGTATTGGAGTAGAGATAGGAATTGAACATGAGGTTGAAGCTTAGAAATGAACAAATCGATTGATTACATAGGTGTATACATTTTTATAACAGCTCCATTGAGATATAATCACATACTGTGCCATAAACTTCACTCTTTTCAAAAAGTATACAATTCAGTAATTTGTAATCTATTCCAAGAGTTGTGCAACCACCATCACAATCTAATTCCTGGACCCTTTTGTCACTACAGAAAGAAACCCCATACTCATCCTCCCCCGCCCCTCAGGCCCTGGCAATCACTCATCTGCTTTCTGTCTCTATAGATTTGCCTATTCTAGACCATTTGTAAATGGAATCAAAATATGAGGCCTTTGTTTGTTTGCCTGGGTTTTACATTTTTTTTTTTATTTTTGTGGGTACATAGTAGGTGTATATATGTATGGGGTACATGAGATATTTTGACACAGAAATAAATACATAATAATTACATCAGAGTAAATGGAGTATCTGTCACCTCAAGCATTTATCTTCTCTTTGTTTTACAAACAATCCCATTATACTCTTTTAGTTATTTTAAAATATATAACAAATTACTGCTGACTGTAGTCACCCTGTTATGCTATCAAATACTAGGTTTTATTCATTCTACCTTATTATGTTTTTGTACTGATTAACAATCACCACTCCCTGCTCCACTACCCTTCCCAGCCTCCACTATCCATCATTCTACTCTCTATCTCCATGAGTTCAATTCTTTTAATTTTTAGCTCCCTCAAGTAAATGAGAACATGTGAAGTGTGTCTTTCTGTGCCTGGCTTATTTCACTTAACATAATGACCTCCAGTTCCATCCATGTTTTTGCAAATGACAAAAATCTCATTCTTTTTTATGACTGAATAGCACTCCATTGTGTATATATTTCACATTTTCTTTATCCATTTGTCTGTTGATGTGCACTTACATTGCTTCCAAATCTTGGTACTGTGAATGGTGCTGCAGTAAACATGGGAGTGCAGATACTTCTCCAATATACTAATCTTTTGGGTATATACCCAGCAATGGGATTGCTGGATCATAAGGTGGCTCTATTGTTAAGTTTTTTGAGAAACCTCTATATTGTTCTCCACAGTGGCTGTACTAATTTACATTCCCACAAACAGTGTACAAAGATTCCCTCTACTCCACATACTTGCAAGCATTTGTTACTGCCTGTCTTTTGGATAAAAGCCATTTTAACTGGGGTGGGATGATATCTCATTGCAGTTTTCATTTGCATTTCTCTGATGATCAGTGATGTTGTGTACCTCTTCATGTACCTATTTGCCATTTGTAAGTCTCTTTTGAGAAATGCTTATTCAGATCTTTTGCCCATTTAAAAAATCAGATTATGACATTTTTTTCATATAGAGTTGAACTCCTTACATAGTCTGGTTATGAATCTCTTATCAGATGGATAGTTTGCAAATATTTTCTCCCATTCTGTGGGTTTTCTCTTCACTTTGTTGAGGCCTTTTGTGACTGGCTTCTTTCACCCAGCATGATGTTTTCAAGATTGATGCATGTTGTAGCATGAATCAGTACTTCAGTCCTCTTTATGCTGAAGGATGTTTCATTGTGTAGATATATCACATTTTAAAAACGCATTCGTCAGCTGATGAACAATTGGGTTGTTTTCACTTTTTGACTATTTGGAACAATGCTGCTATGAACATTTATGTACAGGTTATTGTATAGATAGATGTTTCCAACCCTCTAGGAGTAGAATGGCTGGGTTACATGGTAACTGTATGTTTAGCTTTTTGAGCAACTGACAAACGGCTGCACCATTTGAAAATCCCACTAGCAATGTACAGGGACTGTAGTTTCTCCATATTCTCATCAACACTTGTTATTGTCTTTTTTATTTGAGTAGAATAAAAAAGTTTGTGAGAAGTGGTGCTTCGTTATGATTTTGATTTGCATTTCCTTAATGACTTAATGATGTTGAGTATCTTTTCATGTATATATTGGTCATTCACATATTTTTTTAGAAATGTCTACTCAAATTTTATTGTTGAGTTGTAAAAGAATCTATATATTTTGGCACAAGTCTCTTATCAGATGCAATTTGCAAATATTTTTCCCATTCTATGAACTATCTTTTCACTTTTTTGATGGAATTCTTTAAAGCACAAACATTTTTGCTTTTGGCAAAACCCAATTCATCTATTTTTCTTTTTGAAGTTTGTGCTTCTTTGTGTCATATCTAAGAAATCATTGCCTAATTCAAGGTAGATATTCTTTTTTATTTATTTTTTTTGAGACGGAGTTTCATTCTTGTTGCCCAGGCTGGAGTGTAATGGTGTGATCTCAGCTCACTGCATCCTCCGCCTCTTGGGTTTAAGAGATTCTCCTGCCTCAGCCTCCCAAGTAGCTGGGACTGCAGGCATGCACCACCAGATATTCTTTTACTTTGAATTAGGCAACAGTTTCTTAGATACGGCACAAAAAAGCAAAAAAAGTTTTCTTGTAAGAGTTTTCTTCTAAGACTTCTAGTTCTTACATGTAGATCTGTGATCCATTTTGAGTTGATTTTTGTGTATGGTGTGAGGTAAAGATCAAACTTTATTTTGTGTGTTTGTATGTGTGTGTGGATATCCAGTTGCCCCACTACCATTTGTTGAAAAGATCATTCCACATTGACTGGTCTTGGCAACCTTGTCAAGAATCAACTGATTATAAATGTAAGGCTTCATTTCCAGACTTTGAATTCAATTCCATTAATCTATATGTCTATCCTCATGTCAACCCTATAGTGCCTTGATTTCTGGAGCTTTGGCATACATTTTAAAATTGGGAGGTAAATGTCCTCCATCTTTATTCTTCTTTTTCAAGATTGTTTGGCTATTCTGAGTCCTATAAACTTCCATATGAATTTTAGAACAGTTTGTCAAGTTCTGCAAAAAAAAGGCAGCCAGGATTTTAATAGAGGTCACGTTAAATCTGTAGATCAGTTTGGGGAGTATTACTGTCTTAACAATATTAAGTCTTCCAATCCATGAACATGAATGTTCGTTTTATTTATATCTTTATATTTTTTCAACAAGGTTTTATAGTTTTCAATGTATACCTCAATAAAAAAAAGAGTGTCTTTCTTTTAAAAAATGAACAGGACTAGTTATTTTTAGAGTGAGAATGTTCTAATAACTGAAAATACTAAGGTTTATATGATTGGACTGATATGTCATTAAGCAATATTCCTCTCTGAGAGAATGGAGTGGTGGTGTTTAACAGAGCGCAGCTAATGGTTGTTAATGGGAAAATAAAGCCCTTCAATGTTGATGTTCTGAGAGTTAAGATGACTCACTAAATCAGTAACTATGGTGATAGAGAATAGAATAGGCTATAACTTATATTACACTGGCATTTACTTTGTCAGAGCAATCTTACAAACAAAAAGGCATTTGTTTTTCTTTAAAAAAAATACTGTGCTTTTGTCAAATGCTTATTGAATTTGCATCTGTCATAATCAATGAGCACCTGTCTTAGGATCCTGGTGCTCAGCACTGCTCCCTGTCTGGTTCACAACTGCAGGCACCTGAGAATGAATAGAGCTCCTCTGCTCTCTCGTTAGCCCCATCCCAAAGACTGAGCCTCTCCTGTTTAGGAACTATCAAAAGAAGACACAGCTATCAAGCCAGGAGATAAGGCTCTGTTTGTGCAGAGCTTCTTGTGAAACTGTAGCAACCACTAGCAAGTTTTCCCAACTACCAAGACAGGTGGGCCCATCCCTTTCAGGAGTAAAACACATTCTACTTCTTCTAGAGAGAAGAGATTTTGTACCTGAACTTAAGGGAAAACAGACCAAAAAAGATGCAATGGGCTACCTGAGCCAAGTTCATTTTCTCACTAACAGGATGATTCATTCAAAGGTATTAGGTCTCAGCAGACCCTAGTCTAAGAAAACCCTGAGTGAAACTAGCCAACAATCTGCTTATCATAATCTCTTCATATGAGCTGTTATCATGCAAATAATATAGATGTTCCTGAGATGATTGCAAATAATCACCCTTCAAGTACTGTATTAACATTTGCTGAGTGACTGTGCCCCATGCATTGATCTGGTGCTTTTATATGTCATTCTCAGTTTAATGAAATCTGATAAATGTGATTTAAAAATCACTACCTCCCAAATGAATTTAACAAACTTGTGTTCACTAAACAGACAAGTAAAACATCATCCATGTATATATATACACATGGATGATGGATATATATCCATACATATGGATATATATATTCCACTATTTTTTCTTAATATTGTTTTGATCATTCTCTTTCCAAAAATTTGATCTTTCTCTTTCCAAAATTACTATAAGACCAGCCAAAAAAAAAAAGTATCAGAGTTCTATCTTCCTGATTTTCCCACTGAAGGGTGAGAGAAAAGAAAGGTCTTGTCTATCATCTAAAATCTATTAGTAAGTACTTTAGCTGGGTCTGGAAACTAACATGTCACATATCAATTACACAGGAATGAGCTGACATTTGCTTTCTGCCAGGAGCAATACACAGATTCAGAGAACTGCTACTCGAACATAGTTACAGAAAAGAGAATATTTACCTTTGCAGGGATCTGGGACTTACGAAGCTAGTATTAAAAGCTGTATGTTAAAAATGAGGACCTGGATTTCAGGGAGTCCGTGGAAGTCCTAGGCTTCTTCGGTGTGAGGTCTCATTAGCCAGCCTGTGTGAATGTGCTGAAACAAAGAGAGGATGCTTTCCCTTACTTCTAGCAGAGTTAGACAGAAGTAATGAAGGAGGTGGTGATAAATCATTAATTCTCTCCTAATGCCTTCAGAAACAGACTGAAATGTTAATACTGAAAGGGCTCGTAGATGCCATGTCTCTCCAGTTCTTATTTTACAAACAAAGAAACTGAGGAAAGGCAGACTGTGACTTTAGTGAGAGCTTCTAATCCCTTTGTCATCCCTCCTGTATGCCATTTGGAGATGCTGTCTGCCTGGAGAAGTTTTGCTGGTGGGACTGTGATTTAGGTTCTCTGCAGCTGAGTGAAAGCAAGTGTAAAAACAACAGAGGATTATTGAGAATGAGAGTGTATCCCACTCTCAGAGAATAGCTGATCCTTTCCACCATGGCCTCTAAGGAATTTCAGGTAATCCAGATGAACTGGCGTTGATCGCAAGTGCAATATCCATCACTCAGGACAATCTGCTAACATAAGGTGCCTTGTGCTTCAGAATTAGCTTCAGGCTTTGCCAGCTAGAAACAGCCAGCCATAGACTGGCTTGCTTTTAAAAATATCACTTGGCTATGCTACAGACCTCTAATATAACAGTTGTCTACAGTCTTAATATAAAATGAAATTAAGTTGAAAGAACTTTCCTACTATGTGAGATCTGTGATCCATATTTATATATCAGATGTTTATAGTATATATATATAATTTATTCTTAAAGCATAAACAATATATTAAACTATAAATATATACATTTACATATATGGACATTCTAATATAGGTATTTATTTAATATAGTAATTAGTAATTACTATACAAAATGTATTTCTCATTAATATAAATAGATTTCAGTCTATTTATATTAATGAGAAGAGCATATGCAATCCTACTGAACAACATATTTCTAGGAATAAAATTAAGTCTTAAACTATCGTCTAAGAAAAAGATGAGTGTCGGCCGGGTGCAGGGACTCATGCCTGTAATCCCAGCACTTTGGGAGGCCAAGGCAGGCAGATCACGAGGTCAGGAGTTCGAGACCAGCCTAGGCAACATGTGAAATCCCATCTCTACTAAAAATACAAAAATTAGCCGGGCATGGTGTCACGTGCCTGTAATCCCAGCTACTTGGGAGGCTGAGGCAGGAGAATTGCTTGAACTCGGGAGGCCGAGGTTTCAGTGAGCTGAGATCATGCCACTGCACTCCACCCTGGGTGACAGAGCGAGGCTCTGGGAAAACAAAAAAACAAAAAACAAAAACAAGAAACGAGTGTCCTTTCTGAGACACAAAATATTAAGAACTTCTCCTTGTTGACAGTCGTCTACAGTAGACATGAGAAAACTCAAATTGCAGTTTCCCAGCTCTTGTAGCAAAAGCAAGTTTTCAAGCAGTAGATCTTATTCATTATTGAAGCAAAGATTTCCAATAGCACATGCAAGATATATTTTCTGGAAACTGGGACATAACACCCAGCACTTGAATTAGAGACCACAGGAAAAGTGGTTTTTTCTGTTTCTCCAATATATGATTCAATCATATTGAACAAAAGACTCATCCTGTTGTTACTGTTCTACATACAGTGAATATTTTTACTGGTAGTGCAAAGTAATACAGGCTCCAATAAGAGGAATGAGTCCGTCAAAGCCTGACTCCTGGGTGACAGTGTCCCACTGCTGCCATCTTCTGGAGAGTCCAGGCTCAGCGGCTGTGAGCAGATGGTTTTAACATTCAGATCACCTCCAGCTGATTCACCTCGCTGACTGACAAAGCCAGCCCTGCCGCATTTGCGGGTGTGGATGTGGTTACAGGAGGAAAAGCCTTCCTGAAATGGGCTGAAATCATGAAGGCTTGATCTAGGAGGCAAGGCATCCTTCCCGAACTGTATTATAAGTGACTACAATAGCTAATGAGTGGAACCCGTCTTAGATATCAAAACCCTGACTTGTCTCCCTCTTCCCTTCCTCCATTGAAAACAGAAATAGGTGCAGAGCCCACAGTATCCTCTCCCGGGGCCCTAGGCCTGCCTCTGAGTGTTTTCAAGCACAGTGGCAGAAACACGAGGCCACCTGCCCTCCCGCAGCTAGAGGGAGCCGTCTGGGGCCCCAGGATCCCAACCAGGATGGCGTCTGATCAGCAGAGGGCTGGGTGTCTTCCCTGTCCAGTCTCATGATGTCAGGGTGCTTGATAGGGTTGTTGTCCAAAAATAAATTAATAATAATCAGCGCTGCTTCCTCTTCCTCCCTCTGTGCAGTTTCAGAGCCCACTTCCTGAGAGCTCCCTGGGCAAGGGCTCCATGCCATCTCCAAGGATTGGCCCTGACCAGCCCTCTCTTCTGTTTGGCCTCTCTCAACTCAAAGACCCCACAGGAGATGGTGTCCTCAGAGGCCCAGCGAGTGTTCCCAACCCACTTTGTAAACCCTGGGCAGTCGCTGAAGGCACATCTTCTGCCAAAGGAAAATACTGGGTGGAATTTCCAACACAGGAGGTCGCCCCGGTGCAAACTTGCCCTGGAAATATATGGACACGCTCCCTGATCTATCAAGTCACCCTTCTCAAGGTTCAGAAAGCTTCAGTGACCCAGAGGAATACCAAGGGGGAAATGGTGAGATGGCGGGGCTGTTTGCTGTCCTCCTGCATCTCCTTACAGTCTAGTCTCATCTTCTCTTTAAGCACCCACCACAGGCACACGTGCACACACACACAGGAACTCAGAGACACTCACCCAACACACACACACACACACACACACACACACACACACACACAGCCCTCTCTTCTGCCTTGCAGTCAAATATGTGAATCCTTGGATGACACAGGAAGGATTTATTTAACAGGAGGCTGAACATTTTGAACATGGAAATGTGAGTATCTGTGAACACTGAATAGGCTAGATTAGCAAGAGCAGAGACTGGAAGAAAGGCCAGGCGGGTGTCTTCTCCTGTCTTTTCCTTCTAATTAGCATTCAGTTAGCCTGTATAGAGGACCTGCTACACCCTGGGGCTGATTCACACATTGTCCCTGCCTCCCAGTTACTCCTCCTCTGATGAGGGTTTGCAAATGAACTTTCTTCCATCATTTCTCCCCCAAAACATGTATCAAATGATATCATTACTTGCCAAACATGAAATAACATAAGGACATGAATTCTAGAGGAATTTTGTTTTGAGAAATGAAAATATAGATTTTAGAAGCCACTGGGAAAGGAAGATTTACAGGACCAAATAACTGACAAAAAATGTTAACTTGCCAGAGAAGAAAGACTCAAAAATGTTCTATTGGCATAAACCTGGATGACCAGGAGAATGAGGGTGCCTGTGTAGGGGAGTGAAAATTATTTTCTCCTCTACCCTTCATAGGTTTCTAGCTGGGTCTCCCTGTTAGGGCCGTTGGAACCAGAGCGACTCCATCTTGAGTGAGGGATAGGAAAAACGAGGCTGGGACCTGCGGGGCTACATTCCCAGAAAGTTAGGTATTCTTAGCCTCTAGGTGTTAAGGGAACAGGTTGATAATGTTTACTAAACAGACCCAGACTTAGGAGTATCCTGATATCCCAGCATCTTGAGAACAGAAGCATTCCTAATTTTGCTTTAAAGATAACATCAATTCTTGCAAAATAAAGTAATTAAGAAAATTAACGCTTTATCATAGACCCTTGCAGCAGAGTACATCTCCCCATGATCTTTTTTTTTTTTTTTAATCCTGTATATAAACAGGATTTATCCTTATACACCTAGGGAGGACGTGTTTCCCCTCTTACTTTCGAGAACGCCCTGCTCTGTCTATGAGTAGCTATTATGTCACCACTTTACTTCCTTAATAAATTTACTTTTACTTTGCACTGTGGACTTGCCCTGAATTCTTTCTTGCGGGAGATCCAAGAACCCTCTCTTGGTGTCCGGATCGGGACTCTTTCCGGTAACATCGCTGTGTTGCCCAGGCTGGTCTTGAACCCCTGGCCTCAAACCGTCCTACAGATTGGACCTCCGAAAGTGCTGGGGTTACAGGCGTGAGCCACTGTGCCCAGCTGGAACAATCTTTATAAAGGTGAATTAAAGCTGTGGGAGATGAGACCAGAAAAGAGGCACCAGGATGAATGGATTTTGGTGGAGAATGAGCCACAGATACGTGATCATGAGGCAAATGGTGGGGCCTAACCCTGCCTTCTCAGCCCTCGGGATGGGAGACAAGGCTAGAGAAGAGGAGGCTGGTGTGAAAATGCCAGGAGGGGCCGGGCGCGGTGGCTCAAGCCTGTAATCCCAGCACTTTGGGAGGCCGAGACGGGCGGATCACGAGGTCAGGAGATCGAGACCATCCTGGCTAACACGGTGAAACCCTGTCTCTATTAAGAAATACAAAAAAAACTAGCCGGGCGAGGTGGCGGGCGCCTGTAGTCCCAGCTACTTGGGAGGCTGAGGCCGGAGAATGGCGTAAACCCGGGAGGCGGAGCTTGCAGTGAGCTGAGATCCGGCCACTGCACTCCAGCCTGGGTGACAGAGCGAGACTCCGTCTCAAAAAAAAAAAAAAAAAAAAAAAAAAAAAAAGAAAATGCCGGGAGGGTGAGTTCTGGCAAAAATGGGGGCATCTTCAGTTTCACTTGGCACCAAAAGGAAAATTCAATGCGCGTTCTTTTCTGAATGCCCAAAAGCCTAATGAGGTTTTGCTTTCTTTGTCTTCTCTTTCTGGAGCCCTCATCGAGCTTGGTTCTCAGTCACATGGTAAGGTTTTAGAGGCGCTTAGCACTGAGGACACTGCGGTGCCACAAAAACAGACAAGCAGGGCACGCACGCGGACACTGCGGCGCCACAAAAACAGACAAGCAGGGCACGCACGCGGACACTGCGGCGCCACAAAAACAGACAAGCAGGGCATGTACGCGGACACTGCGGTGCCACAAAAACAGACAAGCAGGGCATGTATGCGGACACTGCGGTGCCACAAAAACAGACAAGCAGGGCATGTACGCGGACACTGCGGCGCCACAAAAACAGACAAGCAGGGCACGTACGCGGACACTGCGGTGCCACAAAAACAGACAAGCAGGGCACGCACGCTGGAGTTGGAAGAGGCGCCTTCTATATTTTCATTGCAAAACCAGAACTTCGGTGAGTTTTGTTTTTTTTTTTTAATGTTTGGGCCCCTGTTTTCCCGATGCCCCAACTAAGAGCCCCACCTGCCCCTGGGAATCCCAGCACGGCCTTTTAACCGAGCGCTGCTTCTCAGTCTTCCTGAGAGCCTGGAGCTCTGTGCTCCGCTCTTCCCTGTCCTCCCGTGCTGGCCTTGTGCTTTCGTGACTGGATCAGGCTCCTGGGCTCTGTGTCTGATGCAATCAGTGCCAGCTGAATGCCTGGGCGGCCTCAGCATATGGGACAAGACACCGGGCCGGGCCCTCGCGTGTGACACCGTGGCTGTTTCAGATCCGCTGCAACCCCCGGTCCCAGTGCGGCCCGTGGTCCCCTCACACTCCGGAGCCACTCTGTCCTTTTCTTTAGTGCAGCTGCTGGCTGATAAGCCTGCTCCCGCTCTCTCTAAGGCAGGGCCAAGCACAGCTCCTGTCCCCCGAGGGCGTGTGCCTTTGCACTGCCTGAGGCTGATCCTTGATCCCAAGTCCTCAGAGCTTTGCTTCTCAGGACAGTTTTCCACTCTCAGATGAGCACTCAGAGGAGCTCTCCCAGGGGCACAGTTCCAGCCCACCTGAATCCTTTCAGGAAGGACCTCGTCCCTCTGAATGCTGGTGATCACATTTCAGCACAATTTATGAAGTGCCCCTCATAGGAAAAACTTAGAAAGCGTTTCCAGAACCACCAGGCTTAGGCACCCTTCTTTCTTTGCTTCAAAGAAACAAAGATGGTGTTCAAGCAGGACGTTTCAACTGCTTGGGGCCTACTCCAGGGACTTCCTCATGGTTCTGGATCATCACCCGGTATCCAGGAGACACACATAGTGTTAAACTTCTGTTAGGTTTTCTCTTGTTAATCTGTCTTTTGTTAGAGAGACTCCCAGCTAGGAACCCATGAAGGTGGAGGTTTATGGGAATGTCTAGATATATTTAGATATCATAAAATTGTTATTTTGCTACTCAACTTGTTCAGGAGAAGCGACAGTGTAGCAGAAAGAGGCCGACTGGGGACAGCAATCCCAATTCTGCAACCAGTGGGCTCTGTCACTGTGGGACCTTTCCATGCCTCTGCTTCCTCATCTGAAAATGAGCAGGTTGGACTAGATTTTTCACTGCAATTCCTTTAAGTTCTATCATGCGGAGGTTTTTTACATTGCTACCTTCTTATGTGACATAGTTTTGAATTAAGAACTCCCCAGTTCCTCTTTGCCGTTGGTATTTGAGATGTAAAGAATGGAAACACTGATCCCCTCAGACCCACTTTGCAGATAACCCTGCATTTTACGGAGACGTCAAAGCAGGAAGGGCTTGGCTGGAACATGTGCTGACAGCCTCGTCTCTTTTTGCAAGATCGTGATGTTCTGCATGCTCCTGTGACCTCTTATTTCACCCTGCTAAGAATTTTATGTTTATTTATTAACCTAAGGTAATGTAAATTCCATGGTGGCTCACTGAACTTCTGAGTAAGCTTTTATTTTTATTTTTATTTTTTTCCATGCTTCCTCCTGGTGAGCTCTCCCTACAAATTTTGAAACAACTTTAAGGCTGAATAAAAAGCAGCTCAGCAAATGAATCCCAGACCCCGGTAAGAGAGAGTCTCCCCCAACTCACATAGTGAGGGGCCAGTAGTGCGCATCGTCCCCAGAACCACCGTGAGGGTGAGGCCGGTAGCGGGCAGCACCCTGCCTGTGATGAAGCCAGTGCGCTATGACGAGCAGCAGCTTCTAGACCCGTGGACCACGGGCACTGCCAATGCTCCGCCTCCGGGGACTCCTCCTGCCTCCCATGCAGGTCCAAACTCTGAAGCCCACGAGCTTGCTCAGAATTGGCTCACGCTGCAATTACTTCTCTTCTCCTATCTCTACGCCATTCCTTGCTGGTAGGCAGCTTCTCCTTTGAGAACCACACCTCCCTTCCCAGACTAAAGGAGACACCACCCACCCTCCTGCTGAAGGCTGCTCCCCTGCAGCCTTCTCAGCACACCTTTCTCTGGGTCCAAAAACAAAGTTCACATGCTGACTTTTTACCTTTTTAAAAGTGGCTCCGAATTCTGGCACCAGCAATTCAACACTTGAATAAGATCTGAAAACCTCACAACAAATTACAAATATATTATGCGTCCTGTTGAAGATGGTAAATTGTGGTTAATGTATTCCTCTCTCTCTCTCTCTCTCTCTCTGTGCGTGTGTGTCTGTCTGGCTGGCAGTCTTTTCTGAGACAAGATCTTGCACTGTCACCCAGGCTGGAGAACAGTGGTGCAATCACAGCTCACTGTGCCCTTTAACTCCCGGGCTCAAGCAATCCTCCCACCTCAGCCTCCCGAAGTGCTGGAATTACAAGTGTGCACCACCTTTCCCAGGACCTTTCTTTCTTTCCATATTCATGTATTCATCCAACAAATATTTACTGAATCATTACTGTGTGTTACACACTGAGATTTCAAAGCCAGAGAAGAGTTGATTTTGGTAGGAGAAACAGGAATATTAATAAATTACACACCACAAACAAAGTACTGGCTGTGCCCCTGGCACTATCAGGCAAATATCCAAAAATTCTTACTGAAAAGAAATAAGAGGCCATAGTCCCAGGGCACTGGCTTAGTGTACTCCTCCCCATACTGTACAATTAAAAATGAATTATTGTCCCATTTTACAGAGGAGCAAGCTGAGGCTCAAGGGGACGAATTCACTCAGTGAATTCTTCCTCCTGAAAGAAGAAAGTGGTCAAGTTGGTCTTGTCTTTTTGGCTGCAGCTAACACCCCGTCTCTCCTGACTCTCTCCAAAATGGCAAGGGTTGTCTTGACCCTTGAAGCCTTGTCCCAGGGTTCCTTGTGGCATGCTCCTAATGACCTCATGACAGCTAAATCTCCTGATCCTGCCCAGGGTCAACACGGAGGAAGGAGAGAAACCTAGGGTGTCTAGGCTGGAACTCAGGGACCTGTGGCTCCTGCGCCAAGCATGTGAAGCACCCCTTGGGCAATGGTTTCCTAAGAAAATCTGCCCTGTTCATGCATTATTTAAAAAACAAGGGAAAAGCCGGGCGCGGTGGCTCAAGCCTGTAATCCCAGCACTTTGGGAGGCTGAGACGGGCGGATCACGAGGTCAGGAGATCGAGACCATCCTGGCTAACACGGTGAAACCCCGTCTCTACTAAAAAATACAAAAATTAGCCGAGCGAGGTGGCGGGCGCCTGTAGTCCCAGCTACTCGGGAGGCTGAGGCAGGAGAATGGCGTGAACCCGGGAGGCGGAGCTTGCAGTGAGCCGAGATCGCGCCACTGCACTCCAGCCTGGGCGACAGAGCGAGACTCCGTCTCAAAAAAAAAAAAAAAAAAAAAAAAAAAAAAAAAAAAAAAAAAAAAAACAAGGGAAAGAAAACAAAGAAACCCCTCAAAGCTCTTGTAATAAATTCACCATTCCCTTATTCTGTGAACTTTCATTTATTGAACACAGGCTTTGGGAATAGAGGGATCAATAAAACTCAGCTGAAATCCAAGGCAGAGCAAGATGTCTGAATCGAACTGTGCAGTGATCATGCCCCACCCTCCCCTGCAGGACACTGAATTGAGTGCAAACCCACATGAGAAAACACCTTCACAAGAGCTAAAATATCAGGTAAGAGATCACAGGACCCGGTTTTAGCATCATAACAAGAAAAGCGGCATGGAAGAGGGTAGGAAGGACAATCCCGCACTGCGCGCACCGTTCCTCCCCCAGGACCAGGCAGCTCAGTGCGGAGAGAGAATCTTTGTGCTTGGAAAAGGGAGGGGGAGGTGAGTGTGGCACTTCCCTTTGGAACTCACTGCCGGCCCCACCACAGGGGAACACAGCACTGGGCAGACTTCCATGCCCTCGATTCCAGGCCAGTGCTCACAAATGGAAAATTTAGATCTGCCCTAGGCCAGAGGGGAATCCACTACCCCAGTGGGAGGAACCCAGTATCCAGCCTACTTCATCACTGGGCCGATTAAAGTAGTTGCAGGGGCCGGGCGCGGTGGCTCACGCCTGTAATCCCAGCACTTTGGGAGGCCGAGGCGGGCGGATCACAAGGTCAGAAGATCGAGACCATCCTGGCTAACACTGTGAAACCCCGTCTCTACTAAAAATGCAAAAAATTAGCCGGGCGAGGCGGCGGGCGCCTGTAGTCCCAGCTACTCGGGAGGCTGAGGCAGGAGAATGGCGTGAACCCGGGAGGCGGAGCTTGCAGTGAGCCGAGATCGCGCCACTGCACTCCAGCCTGGGCGACTAAGGGAGACTCTGTCTCAAAAAAAAAAAAAATTAAAAAAAAATTAAAAAAAAAATAAATAAAGTAGTTGCAGGGCCTTAGTGACCGTGGTCCTTTGGTAAGCCCTAGTGCTGCACTAGTCTGAGAGTTGTGCGCTTGGGGTACAACCCAGCCTGACACCAGCTGCAGCAGGCATGGGAGTGCCCACATCACACCTCTCCCAACTCCATGCAGAACACTGTGGAAAGAGACTCCTGCTCAGAAGAAGGAGAGAGAAGGGTACAGAAGATTTTGCCTTGGAACTTGCTACCAGCCCTGCCACAATAAAAGAGAGCATTAGGGAAAACCCGGAAGCCCCCAGTTTTAAGCTGTTGCTCCTGGGCAATGTGTCTGAAGCCTCCCTGGGCCAGTAGGGAATCTGCTACAACAGTGAGACAGACCTCAGTCCTGGCCAGCTTCACCACTGGCTCACTAAAGTTGCCTCGCGCCTTGAATAAACATCAGCGGAAAGCAAGCAGTAGCTGTCTTAGGCCTTGACAAGCCCTGATACTGCACTGGCCTGGAAGGTCACAGGCTTCAAGTGTGATCCAGCATGGTGCCAGCTACAGTGGCCATGGGAGTTCTCTTGTCATCCCGCCCCCAACTCCAGACTTACAGAATGGAGACAGAATCCTTCTGCTTGGGAGAAAGAGAGGGAAGCGAATGAGGGACTTTGCCTGGAAACCCAGAGAATTCTCCCTAATCTTACCCAGGAACATGAGAGCTAGGTGTTTAGGAGTCTGCAAAAAATAAATTACAGCATACCTGAGCTTAGGGTGTTTTCTTGGATCAAATAAGGCACCAGTGACCAACCCTGGAGAGATGAAGATGTGTGACCTCTCAGGAAATTCAAAACAGTTTTTATGAGGAAGCTCAATGAATTTCAAATAACACAGAGAAGCAATCAAAATATGTATGAGTATTTAACAAAACGATTGAAATAATTTTTAAAAATCAAACAGAAGCCTTGGAGCTGAGAAATTCAATTGATGAGCTGAAAAGCACAATACTGTCTTAACAGTAAAACTGATCAAACAAGGAAAAAATCCATGAACTCAAAGGTAAGCTATTTGAAAATACACAGTCAGAGAAGGGAAAAGGAAAATAATTTTTAAAAGAAAACAGGACACTTGTAAGATCTAGAGAACAATCTCAAAAGAGCAAATCTAAGAGTCATTGGCCCTTAAAGAGGGGTAGAAATTTGATTCAAAGTAACAACAGGGAACTTTTCAAACCTAGACAAACATATGAATATCCAGGAAGAAGAAGGTCAAAGGTCACCAAGTAGGTTTAACCAAAGTAAGACTACCCCAATGCATATAATAATCAAACTCCCAAAAGTCAAAGACAAAGAGAGGATCCTAAAAGCAACAAGGGAAAAGAAGCAATAACATCTAAAGGAGCTCCAGTACCTCTGGCCACAGACTTCACAGTGAGAGGGTTACAGGCCAGAAGGAAGTGAGATAACATATTCAAAGTGCTGAAGGAAAAAACTGCCAACCAAGAACTGTAACCAGCAAAGTTATCCTTCAAACATAAAGCAGAGTTAAAGACTTTCCTGCACAACAAAAGCTAATGGAATTCATCACCACCAGACATGTCTTACAAGAATGCTAAGGAAGTTCTTCAATCTGAAAGAAAAGGGTACTAATTTGCAACAGGCAGACATGTATAAAACTCACTGGTAAAAGCAAGTACACAGACAAATTCAGAATACTCTAATAATGTGATTGTGATGTAGGAATTCATATCTTTAGTATAAAAACTAAAAAAAAAAAATCCATTAAACATAATGGCAACTACCATGATGTGTTGAGAAAAAGGCAATATAAAAAGATGTAAATTAAGACAATAAAAGCCTAACTGTAGAAGGAAAGATGAAGTTAAAATGCAGAGTTTTTCAGTTTTTCCTTGCTTGTTTCTTTTTTCTTCTTTGCAAAGTTAAGTTGTCATCAGTTCAAAATAACTTGTTATAACTGTAAGATGTTTTGAGTAAGCTTCATGGTAATCACAAAGCAAAACCTATAATAGTACAGTAAAAATAAAAGGCAAAGAATTAAAACATACTACCAGAAAAAAAATCACTCTCCACAAAGAAAGATATTAAGAATGGAAGATGGAAGGAAAAACAGGCATTACAAAATAGTCAGAGAATAAATAACAAAAAGGCAGTAGTAAGTCTTTATAAATAATAACATTAAAAGTAAATAAACTAAATTGTCCAATTAAAAGACACTGAGTGGCTAAATTTTTTTAAAAACTCAACTATATGCTGCCCTCAAGAAATGCACTTCACCAATAAAGACTCACATAGACTGACAGTGAAGAGATGGAAAAAGATATTTCCTGTAAATGGAAACCAGAAAAAAGGAGTAGCTATGCTTTTATCAGATAAAATAGACTTCAAGTCAAAAACTGTAAAAACAGACAAAGAAGGTAATTATGTAATAACAAAAGGGTTGATTCAGCAAGATGATATGACAATTATAAATATTTATACACCCAACATTAGGTCACCGAAATACGTGACGCAAATATTAATAGATCTAAAAGAAAGACAGACCTCGGCCGGGCGCGGTGGTTCACGCCTGTAATCCCAGCACTTTGGGAGGCCGGGACAGGTGGATCACGAGGTCAGGAGATCGAGACCATCCTGGCTGACACGGTGAAACCCCGTCTCTACTAAAAAATACCAAAAAAAAAAAAAAAAAACTAACCGGGCGAGGTGGCGGGCGCCTGTAGTCCCAGCTACTCGGGAGGCTGAGGCAGGAGAATGGCGTGAACCCGGGAGGCGGAGCTTGCAGTGAGCTGAGATCCGGCCACTGCACTCCAGCCTGGGCGGCAGAGCGAGACTCCGTCTCAAAAAAAAAAAAGAAAGACAGACCTCAATACAGTAAGAGTTGGATACTTCAACACGCCACTTTAGATCATTCAGACAGAACATCAACAAAGAAACATTAGAATTAACTGACACTCTAAACCAATGGACCTGACATTTACAGAACATTTCATCTAACTTCTGCAAAATACACATTCTTTTCATCACATGGAATATTCTCCAGGATGGATGATTGTTAGGCCACAAAACAAGTTCTCAAAAAATTCAAAAAAATCAAAATCATATCAAGTATCTTTTTGACCACAATAGAATAAAACTAGAAATTAATAACAAGACAAACTATGGAAATTTTACAAATACATAGAAATTGGCTGGGCACAGTGACTCACACTCTAATCCCAGTTCTTTGGGAGGCTGAGGCAAAAGAGTTGCTTGAGCTAAGGAGTTTCAGACCAGCCTGAGCAACATGACAAAACCCCATCTCTACAAAAAATACAAAAATTAGCTGGGTATGGTGGCCGCTGCCTGTAGTCCCAGCTACACGGGAGGCTGAGATAGGAGGGTTGCTTGAGCCCAGGAGGATGCAGTGAGCCATGATCACACCATCACACTCTAGCCTGGGTGACAGAATGAGGCCCCATCTCAATAAATGATTAAATAAATAAATGGAAATTAAACAATATGCTCCTGAATGACCATTAGGTCAATTAAGAAATCAAGAAGAAAATGTTAAAATTTCTTAAAACAAATAAAAATGGAATTACAACATACCAAAACCTATGAGATACAGCAAAAGCAATACTAAAAGAGAATTTTATAGCAATAAATGCCTACATCAAAAAAGTAGAAAGACTTCAAATAAACCTAATGATGCACCTCAAGGAATTAGGAAAGCAAGAACAAACCAAACATAAAATTAGAAAAAAATAAAGATAAGAGCATAAATAAATGAACTTGAGACTAAAAAATACAAAAGATCAACAAAACAAAAATCAATAAATGTTTAGCTCTACTAAGAAAAAAAGAGAGAAAATCCAAATAAATAGAGACAAAGAGTCATTACAACAGATACCACAGAAATACACTCACTAGAGACTCTTATGAACAACTTTATACCAAAAAATTGAAAAACCTAGAAGAAATGGATGAATTTCTAGACACATACAGCCTACCAAGATTGAACCATGAAGAAATAGAAACCTGAACAGAACAATAATGAGTAATGAGAGTTGAAGCTGTAATAAATAGTCTCCCATCAAAGAAGAGCCTCTGACCTGATGTCTTTATTGCTAAATTCTACCAAACATTCAAAGAAGAATTAATGCCAATTCCACTCAAACTATTCCTAAAATTGTAGAGGAGGAAATACCTCTGAACTCATTCGATGAAGCCAACATTACTAATACCAAAACCAGATAAGAACACAAAAACAAAAAAAGGAAACTACAGGCCAATATCACTGATGAACATAGAAGCAAAAATCCTCAACAAAATACTAGCAAACAGAATTCAACAACACACTAAAAAGATTATTCACCATAATCAAGTGGGATTCATCTCAGGAATGCAAGGATGATTCAACATATGCAAATCAATCAATGCGATACAATACATTAACAGAATCAAGGACAAAACTGTATGATTATTTTAGTAGGTAGTGGAAAAGCATTTGATGAAATTCAACTTGCTTCATGATAAAAATCCTCAACAAACTGGATATAGAAGGAACATATCGCAAAACAATAAAAGCCATATGTGACAAACACACAGCTAACATCATAGTAAACAGGGAATAATTAAAACTTTTCCTCTAAGACCTAGAACAAGACAAGAATACATATTTTCACCACTTTTATTCAACATAGTACTGAAATTCCTAGCCAGAACAGTTGGGCAAGAGAAAGAAATAAAAGGCATCCAAATTGAAAAGGAACAAGTCAAATTGTTCCTGTTTGCTGGTGACATGATTTTATATTTAAAGCACCCTAAAGACTCTACCAAAAAAACTTTTAGAACTGATAAACAAATTCAATAAAGTTGTAGCATACAAAATCAACATGTAAAACCCAGTAGCATTCCTATATGCCAACAGCGCACAGCCTGAAAAATAAATCAAGAAAGCCATCCCATTTACAATACCTACAAAAAATTAAAATACCTAAGAATAAGTAGTGAAATTTCCAAAGAAATTTCAGTTTTACTTCTAGAGATAGTTCCCAAGAAGTATAATATCTCCAAAATTAGAACTGTGAAACACTGGTGAAAGAAGTTGAAGGGGACACACGTAAAAAGGAAAGATATCTCATGTTCATGGATTGGAAGAATTAATATTATTAAAATGTCCATACTACCCAAAGCGATCTACAGATTCAATACAATCTCTATGAAAATACCAATAATTGGCCAGGCGCAGTGGCTCATGCCTGTAATCCCAGCACTTTGGGAGGCCAAGGCAGACAGATCACCTGAGGTCAGGAGTTCGAGACCAGCCTGGCCAACATAGTGAAATCCCGTCTCTACTAAAAATACAATAAGTGGCCAGGCATGGTGGAACATGCCTGTAGTCCCAGCTACTCAGGAGGCAGGAGAATTGCTTGAACCCAGGAGCAGGGGTTGCAGTAAGCTGAGATGGCACCACTGCACTCCAGCCTAGGTGACAAAGCAAGACTCTGTCTCAAAAAAAACAAAAAACAAACAAAAAATCCAAGAACATTCTTTACAGAAATAGAAAAAAAAAAAAATCCTAGAATTAACATGGAACCACAAAAGACTCCGAACAGCCAAAGCAATCCTGAGCAAAAAGAACAAAGCTGGCGGCATCACAATATCTGACTTCAAATTGTACTACTTAGCTATAGTAACCAGAACAGCATGGTACTGGCATAAAAACAGACACCTAGACTAATGGAACAGGATAGAGAACCCAGAAATAAGTCCACCAAACTTTCAAAGAAGAATTAATGCCAATTCTACTCAAACCAATCCTAAAATGTAGAGGAGGGACTACCTCTGAACCCATTCAATGAAGCCCACTCGTTTTTGACAAAGGTGCCAAGAACATACATTAGGGAAGGGACAGTCTCATTAATAAATAGTACTGGGAAAACTGAATATTGATATCCATATGCAGAAAAATGAAGCAAGACCCCTATCTCTTGCCATATACAAAAATCAAAACAAAATGAATTAAAGACTTAAATGTAAGACCTAAAATTATGAAACTACTACAGGAAAACACTGGGCAAACACTCCAGGACATTGGTCTGGGCAAAGATTTTTTTAGTAAGACCTCAAAAGCACAGGCGACAAAAGCAAAATGGACAAATGGAATTAAGCTAAAAAGCTTCTGCACACCAAAGGAAACAATCAACAAAGTGAAAAGACAACTCACAGAATGGGAGAAAATATTTCCAAACTATCCATCTGACAGAATATATGAGGAAATCAGGTGACTCAACAGAAAATAAAAACCCAAATAATACAATGAAAAGAGGCAAATGATCTGAATAGACTTTTCTCAAATGAAAATATGCAAATGACCAACAGGTATATGAAAATATGCTCAACACCACTAGTCATAAGGGATATGTAAATCAAAACCACAATGAGATACCATCTCACCCCAGTAAAAATGGCTGTGTTCAAAAAGACCAAAAATAACAGATACTGGCAAGCAACCCAAGGAAGGCGAACTCTCATGCAATGTTGGTGGGAATGTAAATTAGTATAGCCATTGTGGAAAACAGTATGGAGTTTTCTCAAAAAACTAAAAATAGAACTACCCTATAATCCAGCATTCCCACTACTGGGTATTTATCCAAAAGAAAGGAAATCCACATATCAAAGAGATATCTGCCCTCCCATGTTTATGGCAGCACCATTCACAATAGTCAAAATAGGCCCTCAACCCAAGTGTTCATGAACAGGTGAATGGATAAGGAAAATGTGGTATATACACAATGGAATATTATTCTGCCAAAAGAAGAATGAAATCCTGTCATTTGCGGCAACATGGATGGAACTGGAGGACATTATGTGAAGCGAAATAAGCCAGGCACAGAAAGACAAATATCACATGTTCTCATTCACTTGTGGGAGCTAAAAAAAACCAGCTAATCTCATGGAGGTAGAGAATAGAATGACAGCTACCAGAAGCTGGGAAGAGGACGGGAGTGGGAGGATGAAGGGAGGTTGGTTTATGGGTACAAATATATAGTTAGATAAAAGAAGTAAGTTTTAATGTTTGATAGCACAGTTAGGTGAATATAGTAAACAATAATTTATTGTATATTTTTAACTAGCTAGAAAATAATATTCTGAGTGTTCCCAACACAAAGCAATGACAAGTGTTTGAGGTGAAGGCTATAGCAATGTCCTTGATGTGATCACTATATATTGTATGAACATACATATTTTGATACATAGTGTATCAAGATATTACATGTGCTCCATAAATACATAAAATCATTATGTATCAATAAGGAATACATAAAATAATAATAAAAGTTAAATCTGAATATGTTTCTTCAGAAAAACAAATTTAAAACGTGGCCACCATTAGATAGAAGACATTTGCAATCACCTGGGAAGATACCTGCAAAGCCGGGGCAGACTCCTGGAACTCAGTTCACACGGTCGCTGTCTCCTGTTCTGCACCCCAAGGTGAGAGCCCGGCCCACTCTCTAAGCCCTGAGGTGGTCTTCCAGGGAAATGTTTAGGAATGGAGTTCTCTGAGCACCCCTGAATCCTCCATATCTTTCAACGCCTTGGTCCCAGCATTCCTGGCTGACCAAGCAAACAGCCCTTTGAATCCTCCGTGTCATCAGCACCCACCTGAGGCAGCGCTCAGAGGATGTGTTCAGAAGGTGGGGAGGCCAGAGGCCAGGAGTCCTCTGAAGGTTCCTGCCATCTAAAGGCACTGTCATCACCCCGGCCGAGGCATATCAAGAACACTATCTCAGGCCGAGCGCAGTGGCTCACACCTGTAATCCCGGTACTTTGGGAGGCCGAGATGGGCGGATCTCGATCATGGAGATCGAGACCATCCTGGCTAACACGGTGAAACCCCCTCTCTACTAAAAATACAAAAAACTAGCCGGGTGTGGTGGCGGCGCCTGTGGTCCCAGCTACTCGGGAGGCTGAGGCAGGAGAAATGGCGGGAACTCGGGAGGCGGAGCTTGCAGTGAGCCAAGATGGCGCCGCTCACTCCAGCCTGGGCCACAGAGGGAGACTCCGTCTCAAAAAAAAAAAAAAAAAAAGGTTAAGATTTTAGTGAGAAGTGTGGACTTGTTCTATAAAAGCTAGACATCAACTACGGTTTTTAAAGAAATGGCACAATTGGCCGGGGGCGCGGTGGCTCAAGCCTGTAATCCCAGCACTTTGGGAGGCCGAGACGGGCGGATCACGAGGTCAGGAGATCGAGACCATCCTGGCTAACACGGTGAAACCCCGTCTCTACTTAAAAATACAAAAAACTAGCCAGGCGAGGTGGCGGGTGCCTGTAGTCCCAGCTACTCGGGAGGCTGAGGCAGGAGAATGGCGTAAACCCGGGAGGCGGAGCTTGCAGTGAGCTGAGATCCGGCCATTGCACTCCAGCCCGGGTGACAGAGCAAGACTCCGTCTCAAAAAAAAAAAAAAAAAAAACCACAAAATACCAGAGACTGGATATTTTCTAAACAAAAGTTTGTTTCTTATAGATCTGGAGGCTGGGAAGTCCAAGCTCAAGTGTCTCACATCTGGCAAGAGCCCTCATGCTGTGTGTCATCCCATGGTGGAAGGTGAGAGGGTAAGAGAAAGCAAAAGGCAGTGGAGAGGAGGTCAAACTTACCCTTTTTTCAGAAGCCCACTCCTACAATAACAGCATTAAGCCATTCACGAAGGTGGAGCCCTCATTACCTAATGACCTCTTAGAGGTCTCACCTCTCAACACTGTTGCATTGGGGATTAAGTTTCCAACACGTCAACTTTAAGGGATACATTAAAACCATAGCACAAAATAAATTTCCCACTTCAGCTTGGGAGACAGAGCAACACCCTGTCTCAAATAATAATAATAATAATAATTTTAAAATTAATTAATTTCTTTTTTATCTAAATTACCCAGTCCATGCAGCACAAAGGAACTACGATGCTTAGAGTGTCTGCTTTGGTTTGTTTATTTGATTATCCTAACTCTACAGTCCTAAAGAGAGATAAGAGGCAGAGACAGGTGTGTTCTAGGCTGTCCCCTCCTCTGGTCTCCTGTCCTGTCACCTTTCACCAGAGCATGCAAACTGGCCGCCCAGGGGCTGAATTCAGCCCACAGTGTGTTTTGCTTCACTGAATGTGTTCTAAAAATCAGAACTTTTTACACAAAAATCTATATATTCACATTTGCTCTCTCTGGCTTACCACAGTACCCACCACATTCTGAGGTCTTATTTCTGGCAGCTAATTTGTTCACACTCTGCCTCCATCACAAAATGATGTCTTTCTCCCATTTGTCTCTTCCTATAAACTGTCAGCTTCACAAGAATGCATGTCTTCAACCAGGCATGGTGGCTCACGTCTGTAATCCCAGCACTTTGGGAGGCCAAGGTGAGCAGATCACCTGAGGTCAGGAGTTCGAGACCAGGCTGACCAACATGGAGAAACTCTGTCTCTACTAAAAACACAAAATTAGCCAGGTGTGGTGGAGCATGCCTGTAATCCCAGCTACTCGGGAGGCTGAGGCAGGAGAATTGCTTGAACCCAGGAGGCAGAGGTTGCGGTGAGCCAAGATCAAACCATTGCACTCCAGCCTGGGCAACAAGAGTGAAACTCCGTCTCAAAAAAAAGAAAAGAAAAGAAAAGAAAAGAATGCATGTCTTCTAGTCATGGGTGTCCCCCTGAACCCAGCACTGAGCTGGATTGCTGATCCATGCTTATCACATTGTGTATTCTTGAGGAGGAGCAAAATGCAGAGCAGGTGGGAAGCAATGCCCCTGAGGAATGGCTGTGGACGTGAGAACAGGGGAGTTAGCCTGAGTATCCTAGACTTGATGAAGAAGACTTTTGTACAATCACTGTGGTTCATGGTGATCCAAGGACAAATCTTTCCTTCAAAGCAAGCTGTCGGGAAATCCCTTTTCTCGTTGAAAATTGTAGTATTCCGTGGAAACTTGCCATGTTACATCAAGTAGCTGATTTCTTAATAAGTGAATTCATCTCCTTTTCTACAGTAGCATTCTCTCGCCTTCATTCACCATCTGTCCTTTTGAATTTATATTAATGGATCCCTTCCAAGACATTCGCAGGTTCTGATGTGGGATAAATGTGTGCAAAAATGCTCCATTGCCAGGAAGGCTGTTCCGTTCCCCACCCTCACTGGTGCCAATAAAGATGTTCTTCCCTGTGCTCTGCTTCTCAGAAGTGTAAGCATTTGTGACTCATCAACGCAACACTAAAATTCACTTTTCAAGAGCATACAGTTGTGCTCTCTTAAAGGCTAATCTCAATAAGGCCGCTGACGGTGACTGACTGTTGAAAAAACCAAAGCCTCCATATTTTCCACTTGTCAGTTCAACTCTGGAACACAGCTGTGACAACGAAAGATTTACCATTCTTGGCTACAAGTAACTAGGTTCAAAAAACAAATCTCCATATCATGGACATGATTATTTGAGTCCACTTGAGAGAATCATGTAAGTATATTTTATCTTCTCGTGATCCTTTTATCTACTGGGAAATATTCAAGGGGAAAATCAGAGGCAGGTTATCACTTCTGGGAGGAGAAAAATGAGTATCTTCACTCAACCCTCCTGGATATGAATGCTGGCCCCGAATTTACCACCTAGGTAGCCTTGGTCCAGTTACCTAACCTTTCTGGGTCTTAGTTTTCTCATCTGTAAAATGGAAATAATAATAGCGACATCACAGAGTCAGTGTAAGAATAAGGTAAGTGAACACGCGTGAAGTGTGTAACCTGCACGGGAAGCACCACACATTTGCCTTGTTGTGAATGTCGCAATATTGTGAATGCCCTGATGGCCTGTGACTGCCAGTCAGTGTTTGGCATAAAAGTCAGTGGCCACACCAGAAAGTCATACGATCGGGGGTCCATATCAAAACGACTAGGAAAAAAGAAAATTCAGCAGTGATTCTGGATATCAATTTCCCTTTACTCTCTTTTAAATGCCACCCAGGCTGGAAGTAGCAGTAGTTTGGGATTCAGATGTTTAAAAAGCGGCAGAGGGTCTTTGGCCAATTGTTTGTGGAAATAGCGCACAGCTGGAAAGAGCATCCGTCGCTGCAGGCCCTTATCTCCTGCCAGGGTGAGGAGCCCTCTGTCTCTCCTGGTCTCATCATTAGCAAGGGATAAAGGGCGGCAGTGGCTTACATTTCCACTTCAGCCTTCCCACAAAAAAAATTAAATCTGATAAGGCAAAATGCTAACATATTTCAAAGCTCCCATTACATAATTCAAAGAGAGTTTAGAAGCCTTCCTTATTTCTCTTAAATTATTCATACCATAAATCTTTAAAATATTGAAACTCCTTTCCCTAGCAGTCAAGGGAGACTGCTGATGGCAAGCCCTCTGCGCGTCACGGAAAGAGACAGGATCGATGCTGGGGGCTTAGGAAGGGACCGCGGTGGGCGGGGGAATGGCCTCCCCATAGAATCTTCAAAGGATTTCATTCAGCCTGCTCTGCTTTCTGGAACTGGGAATGTTTTTCTTTTGAGATCAAGGTTTTACCAAATGGCATTTAGTTTTTCAAATGTTGGTCTCAAGGAAGAGCCTTTAACAAGGCACAAGCAAAGATGGGAAGAAGTAGAAATGTCCTCCTACAGCAAATGAAAAGTCGCTCATTAGCAAAACACCAGGGTGCTACTATCTAGACACTAGTGCAGCTGGCACCAATTCTGAGAGGAGAATGATTCATTACCATGGTTACTGATGCCAGAAATATTACCTTCTGCAATCAGCATACACAAAGATCCTTTAAAGAGAGTGTAAAAATTAGAGCACTGTAAACAATTCGTGAAAATTGCCAACAGCACGGAGGCTGAATTTACACAATGCTGCTTTTTGGGCATAAAAACAGGGGATGCACCATTGCTGCACCAGCAAATCTTGCTGAGGGCAAAAAACAACACTGCAGCCCAGAGAGCTTGCTGAAGGCCCCCCAGCAGACATTTCCATACAAGTTTATTACCTGTCCCACTGGCAATTTTAGAGCAAGATCCAGCTGACTGGTAATATCTGCACGATCAAGTTCTGGTTCATTAAACCCGTTAGTGAGATTTGCAAAGGGTCTTGAAAAATGCAGTATATTATAGTAATGGATTAGTATAGCCCAGCGCTATTGCTTCTTGGAAACAAGATAGAAATAAAAACCGGCTGTGGTGGCTCACGCCTGTAATCCCAGCACTTTGAGAGGCCTAAGTGGGTGGATCACTTGAGGTCAGGAGTTAGAGACCAGTCTGGTCAACATGGTGAAAACCTGCCTCTACTAAAAATACAGAAATTAGCCAGGCGTGGTGGTGCACGCCTGTAACCTCAGCTACTTGGGAGGCTGAGGCAGGAGAATCACTTGAATCTGAAGCCGGAGGTTGCAGTGAGTCGAGATCGCGCCACTGCATTTCTGCCTGGGTGACAGAGCGAGACTCCAAGTCAAAAACAACAACAACAGCAACAACAACAAAACCAAGATAGGAATAAAGAAATTTTGCTGTTAAATGACACACAGTTTTCATCTTCAGCTGCAGTGGATGATTTCCCAAGCTTTGAAATAGAAAAATAGATTAACACCCATGAGAAAGTTCTGCCCATTTTATTCTGTTTAAAGACTCTCAATACCTTAAGTTAATCCATGGTACTTTCTTTATTTTTATTTTTATTTTTATTTTTGAGACAGGGTCTTGCTCTGTTGCCCAGTTGTAGTGCAACAGTATGATCTCGGTTCACTGCAACCTCTGTCTCCCAGGTTCAAGCAACTCTTTCACCTCAGCCTCCCAGGCAGCTGGGATTACAGGTGCCCACCACTACACTGGGCCAATCTCTGTGTTTTTAGCAGAGACGGGGTTTCATCATGTTGGCCAAACTGGTCTTGAACTCCTGACCTCACGTGATCCACCTGCCTTGCCATGGTACTTTCAATAAACTCTAGTTCGAACTTGACAAATTCTGCTGAAAATGACTACAGTGAAACCTGTTACTCAAAACTAATGTCTAAGTCATGAGTGTTTGAGCAGATAATGAACTGACATTTACCTTCCCCAGCATAAGCTCTTCATAAAAAGGTTGTTAAATCAATTAGTGGTATAAACAAAATAATAGTAGGGAATATCTCATCTAATTACAAGAATTAAGTGTTTCTGTATTTTGCAACATAATTTGCAAGCTAATAAAAATGTTCTAGATTTCATGTTTGTCATCTATTCTCTAAAGAAAGAGTAGCAGTTTATTAATACCTTTTTAGCCACAGTATGGGTTCAAGTGGACATGATTTGACAAATACCTACGTATGCACATTCGTACACATACATATAGTTGTATATATAATATAGATCTGTAGATGTAATGGAATCTCCGTATGAGCAAGGTGTTTTGTTTACATTATTCATTGTTTTATCCCAAGCACCTAGAAAAGTGATAGCACATAGAGGATTATATACAGATATAGCCTTCCTTTTTTTTTTTTTTTTTTTTGAGACAGAGTCTCACTCTTGTCACCCAGGCTGGAGTGCAATGGCGCGATCTTGGCTCACTGCAAACTCCACCTCCCGGGCCCAAGAAATTCTCTTGCCTCAGCCTCCCGAGTAGCTGGCATTACAGGTATGCACCACCACGCCAGGCTAATTTTTATATTTTTAGTAGAGATGGGGTTTCACCATGTTTGCCAAGCTGGTCTCAACCTCCTGACCTCAGGTAATCCGCCTGTCTTGGCCTCCCAAAGGGCTAGGATTATAGGCGTGAGCCACTGTACCTGGCCTAGCCACCACACCAGGTCTAGTCTTCTAATATCTATATAGTCTGCAGGTACACACACACACACACACACACACACACACACACACACACACGAATGAATATGAAGACTCTCCTTCTCCCTCTCAGAATTCAAAAGGTTTTCATTGATCTTCTTTGTGAGCTTTTGTTGTTGGAGTCCACATGTCACCAGTGCTCCAGTTACGTGGTGAGCGTGGATCACAGTTCTGTGGGCTCTGAGCCTCCTGACACTTGGCAAGTGCTCTCCAGATTGCTGCACTTGGCCTCTCCAGTTTGACTGTAGTCTACTAGGTTCATGGCCCAGCCCTATGCACTGCTTCTGTCCCTGATCCTGTGTCCCCCCAAGCCCAACTAGGAAAGAGTACCTGATTCTTCTTTGCTTCACTTTGATATATTTCCTTTCCGCCTCCAAATAGTAGCTGACAGTGACATCATTGACTTCTGGTCTCTTCCAAGCATGGCAGCATCCTCATTGGCTTTATCCTTGGTGCCAATGGTTGATATTCGACCATATGCCACCCACAGCTCTCAGAGAACAAAATCAGCTGCTGGAGAAGTCCCTTTGCACACCAAGGCATGGGCAGCAAAGGTAAGACTGGCCACAAGGCTGGGGATGGGCTAAAGTGATGGGCTTGCTGATGTGGTAGCTCCCAGACAGATGCCATCTGGAGGCAGTCACTAAACCCTGTTTTTTTCTCTTTGAAAGAATTACATACCTCCCTGAGATTAGCAGCCCTGAGCACAATCATGTGTTTGCTGGGACCTTGGAGTGGAGAGGCTGAGAAGGCACTACAGAAATTGCAACCAGGAACTCCACAAGACGTGGGCGGATGGCGATGCCTGTCTCTCCCAAAACCTGCCCTATCTTCCACAAAGTAAGGCTGATAGGACCCGGCTAGTGTGGACACCCTGTGAGGACCCTCGTTCCTCTACCTCAATAGAGTATTCACTTCTGTCCAGCGAAGAAACCCAAGAACAGAGATATTTGCAAGTCTGCTCTTTCTCGGTAGGCAGTTTGGTGGAGTAGGTCAGAGCCCCAGCTTACAGCCCATCACAGATGGACTTCAGTCTCTGCTCTGCTACTTACTACCTGCCTGATCTTGGGAAAGTTGCGTAACTTCTCTGAGCTTCAATTCCTGTAACTGTAACGTGGTGGAAGCAGTCGCCTTCCTCATAAGTTGTGATGAGGACTGATTGCCAGTGAGTGTGGAGTGTCTGGTGCTTAGGAAGACGCTGGTGGCTCTGTTCCCACTCTTCTCTTGTGATCATCAAAACAACCTGGATGGACCAGCCCCACATGAGCAGCCTCTGTTTTCTCCTGTGCCCTGAGCAGGGTTAGCATTTGGACCCAACTCCCATCTGTGGCTAACCAACTCCATGATGCAGTGACAGGAAATCCATACTTTATTCAAGATTTCATGAGGATTCCATAGAGAGGACTCACAACACCTAACCCACAGACACCTACTTCTCTCTTCTAACATGTTCCTTGCCTGTCAACCCCACGCCTTCTCCTTATCTCCCCACAAGACAGAATCTAAACATCTTGCTTGATGCTCTGAGCGGTCCAGTCCTCACCTTCAGCTTCAAACCCCATACTGAAAAACTCAGGGCTGGGGTCAGCAAACGCCTGCCTGGCCTGACAGCTGGTGTGATTCTGAAGCTCCACAACTTTGACCTAATCATCTCTCTAAGGGGTTCTCCTCTCCCCTGTCCTTGGGGAAGGAAACAAGACAAGTCAACCCCGGTGTGAACAATGTCAAGTTGATTCCTTTACCGTTTCTCTGGGATGCTCCAGTTTGCACAGCCAGGGGGATTTAAGAACCTCTGACTCCCAGGCTTTATCCTTCTTCATCCTCCACAAGTGTTTCTCCTGGGCCTTACGCAGATGAAAGGTGTTTCCGTCTCATCCTACCTCGGTGCAGTTTAACAAGAATATCAGAGATGCCCACCCCCACTCTTTCATCAGCCATGAAATGAATCGAACTAGAGTACAAAGCCCTTGACATCCTTTCAGGAATGGAACAAAAGGCACGGTTTCCTGGCACAACAGAAACCTTCCAGCCTTCTTCCTTCCCAGAAATGGGTGGGCAGCTTACCTCTGCAGGGCCCTACCCTGCTTCCACCCAGAGGCCTGGATCACACATCACCCCTTTCTGTGTAGTGGTAAGAAGTAGAATATAAGCTTTACTATCCTACAGCTCAGAGTTTAAATCTTGGATTTCCCCACTTAATGGTGCATAAATTACTTACCCTCTCTGGGCCTCAGTTTCCCCATCTACAGAACACAGATAATATTATCTTCCTCAGAAGATTGTGGTTAAGACCCAGAGACACACATTCGACACATGACACACATTCCCAGCAGAGAGTTGTGATTTGTTTCTAACGTTGCTAGAGCTGGGTCTGGGGTTTCTGTGCCCACATGGCTGGCGTCATGGTAAGCATTGGCCCAAGGAGGCTGGCATGCTGACCTCAGGGGCCAGCTGCCTTGCCACTTGGACCCACATTCTGCCTTCCTGCCTAGACCATGGGATTTCATTCTCATCATTTATTTTCCTCAGATACGAAAAAATAGACCAGTGGTCCTCAACTGGGGCAATTTTGCCACATCTCCCACCCCCAGGAGACATCTGGCAAAGTTCGTAGACGTTTTTGGCCATCACAACTGGAGTAAGGGTGCACTGGCATCGGTGGGCTCAGGCCAGGAGTACCGCTGATCATTCTGTGATGAACAGGACGGCCCCACAGCAAAAATCATCCAGCCCTGAGGTGCTGGGTGGAAAACCCTGAACTAGACCAAACGGGTCATTTGGTTTCATCTGTGTCCAGAGGTAGATAATACAAGGATATTTTTTTCTGAAGTAGGGGAATAAGTGGTTGGAGGTAACCATGTAAAAAATACACTTGTGGACAAATCCTTTGTAAAGGACAATAAGAATTGTTATCAAGAGAGTAAGATCTCAGATGATTTTTGTTGTATTTTAAATCTTCCTCTAATGTTATTCGGGCAACAAACAAAGAAAAAAAAATCATTCTAGGATGTGGCAAAAGATTCAGCTGGTAATTTAAACAAGCAAACCAGCACTTAAGTGCTGCAAGCCCACGAATAGACTCAACAACCTTCAAACCCTCTTCACCCAGTGGGCCAATTTGTCCACACCCAGTGCACTTTGAAATCACCTAAGATAGAAGCAAACTGAGCAAAATCAGCCTTGGGAGGGGTGAGAAAACCATCCACGTTAAAATAATTTAAGTAGGGCTTTTACATTCATTTAATTTTTACTTCACTGTTCATTAAACCAGAAAATGACAGCG
The DNA here is from genome assembly GCF_024542745.1 of Macaca thibetana thibetana. Classification (NCBI taxonomy): domain Eukaryota; kingdom Metazoa; phylum Chordata; class Mammalia; order Primates; family Cercopithecidae; genus Macaca; species Macaca thibetana. Next base: position 4,665,741 of record NC_065594.1, read on the forward strand.
ATTGTCATGACTGGTTAGGTCAGTCGAGACAAAAAATTTCTGGTATGACTGATTGTTTCTTTAAATTATTATCATTATTATTATTTTTGCCAGAAACTATTTTGACCTGCCAAGTCATTAAAAACTTCCAAGCCAATCTGTATGTACAAATAGAGCCAAGGCAGAACAGTGGGGCACAGGGAGAAAAGCAGGCACTTAAAATACCTTTTACATTATTATAGGATCTATAGCTTCCATCATAATGAAGGTAAAAATATGACATTTATAATGAAATGAGTGGCTGAACATCAGAAGATGTAATTAAAATGAGGAGGAAAATGACCCCAGTACGTGATCTTAAAGGTTCATCAGGGCAACATGCGTAAAGTCCTATTCATTTGAGGCCAGAGAATGGCTTAGATCCCAAAATACTATACTATTAAAGAATGAGTTACTCACCATATTTCTTGTTAGCCAAACACGTGAGATACAATAAATGCTTTTAGTCACTGTCAGCACAGTGGAGATAATTTGCATATGATTTACATATAATCTTTTTGCAGGCAGATTATGGCGTTCACAAGTCTAATCTTTTTTTTTTTTTTTCAAAGAGAAGGAGCCATTGACTAATGGATTTCTTTTAGATAATGTTCGAGTTTTTCAGCTTTTGTTGTTCCTGCCTCTAACCACTGAATATTAGCAAGCTCATAAATTGTCCTTTTGATTTACATATTAACACTCTGATCAAGACAAGAAAGCATGACAATCTAACCTTTGAAATGATTATATAGTGTGGGACTGGGTTTAGTTTCCTGGGAGAAAATGCCAAAGTTATAAAATTATAAACTACATTATTTATGAAAGAGAAATGCGTCCTGACAGAAATTAGTTTAAAGGCAAAATTCTGTAATGGGTACAGCTTGTTTGATCTGCCCATTCTACCTTGTGTAGTCTTGCTGTACTAATCTGTTTATTTACTCACCAATACATTTATGCTGCACTCCACAAATGATTCTAGAAAGCACACACACATACATAAAATACACACACATAGAGAATAGTCGAGATGACAAAGAAGAGGACAAAGAATTAAGCCAGGGAGAGATTATCACACAAAATGCAAGCCATACAGAGCTACAGTTGCCAGAGTGAGCTACAGATTTGGTGCCAAGCTTCTCAGCAGCCAAAGCAAAAAGTGCACCCTGATTATTACAAGGTTCACAGAAAACAAAATTTTTCAGAAGTAGAGCATTTCTTGACTATGAGACTTGGAAAATGTTCTATTGTGTCTCATGACAGCAAGTTCTCAAAGGATTTGTTAAATAACAGTAAATTTTGTTTTCTGTTTCATTACTTTCTGCACTTATCTGCATCGTTTTTGAAATAATGTTAATAGAATACAATTTTGAAAAAACACTACCCTGACAAAACTCATATTACGGGCATAAGGAAACATGCATAAAGATATTTGTACAGCGTTGTTTTATTACAGACTAAATTTTCATCAGTAGAAGAATGGCTCCCAGCATGCACAATATGACAAAAACCCATCTCTAATTTAAAAACATGTAAGAATTAGCTGAGCGTGGTCGTGCATCCCTGTAGTCCCAGCTACTAGCGAGGCTGAGGCAGGAAGATCACCTGAGCCTTGGGAGGTCAAGGCTGCAGTGAGCAGTGATAATGCCACTGCACTCCAGCCTGGGCAGTAGAGCAAGATCCTGGCTCAAAACAAACAAACAAACAAACAAACAAAAAATATATATATGGAGAGAGAGAGAGAGAACAGCTCTATAAATTTTGATATATCCACACATTGGGATATAATATGGCAGGTTAAAATAAATAAATTAGACCCATATAGATAAATCTCAAAAACATTAAATAAAAAGTGAAACCACCTTTGCAAAAATTATAACAGTAAGAAAATATGTCAGTGAAAGAGATTATATAATTAACAGAAATATATACATATTTTGACGTATGTATACATCCACATATGATTAACAAAAATATATAAACATGGATAAAAAGGATACATAACTTCAGGATAGTGATTCTCTGCAGGGCAGCAAAGAGAGGAATCTGGTGGCCGCCACACTGTGAATGCCAGATGGGGATGCAGAGCAGCAGAGACCCTCCACCAGATCTGTGATATTATGAAATATATACTTGGTCCATATTTCCTGATAAAAGCTCCTAAAACCCTTGGAATTTCCAGTGATAAGAGTGTCTTTTGGCCAGGCATGGTGGCTCACGCCTGTAATCCCAGCACTTTGGGAGGCCGAGACAGGTGGATCACCTGAGGTCAGGAGTTGAAGACCAACCTGACCAACATGGAGAAACCCCGTCTCTACTAAAAATACAAAATTAGCTGGGTGTGGTGGTGCATGCCTGTAATCCCAGCTACTCAGGAGGCTGAGGCGGGAGAATCACTTGAACCTGGAAAGTGGAGGTTGCAGTGAGCTGAGATCATGCCCTTGCACCCCAGCCTGGGCAACAAAAGTGATAACTCTGTCTCAAAGGAAAAAAAAAAAAAAAGAATGTCTTTTGTACGCTAATGAGATGACTGGTAGCTGGGGCCTGTAGATAGCTTCAGGATGGGGACTGGTCACTGGAAAGACCAAGGAATGACTAAAGGGTTGAGACTTTCAGCCCCACCCCCCAACCTCCAGGGAGGGCAGAGGGGCTAAAGGTTAAGTTGACCACCAATGGCCGATAATTGAATCAGTCATGTCCACATAATGACAGCTCCATAAAAACCCCTAAAGGACTGGCTTTGGACAGCTTCTGGGTTGCTGAACACATGGAGGTTCTTGGAAGATGGTGCCCCAAGAAAGGGCATGGAAGCTTCAGGGCCCTTCTCCCATACTTTTCCCTATGCATCTCCATCTGGCTGTTCATGTGTTTCCTTTGTAATATCCTTCATAATACATAGGCAACGGTAAGTAAAGTATTTCCTAAGTTCTGTGAGCTGCTTCACCCAATTAATCAAATATGAGGAGGAGCCATGGGAACCCCAATTTATAGCTGCTTGTATAGAAGCACGGGTCACAGATGAGCCTTATGATTGGCATCTGAAACGGGGGCGGGGAGGGCGAGGGGAGTCTTATGGAACTGAGCCTTTAACCTGTGGCATCTGAGGCTATCTCCAAGGAGACAGTGTCAGAACTGAATTGAATTGAATTTCAGGATACCCAGTTGGTGTCCACTCTAGAATTGTTTGGTGTGTGGGAAAAAAACCCACACATTTTGTCTCAGGAGTACTGTGTCGAGTGGTGTGTGAGATTAGGAAAACTATCAAATATTTTAATATCTAACTCCACCAAACATCTTGGTTGGGATTTTTCCCCCATCTCTAAGATTATCTGTAAGACTTTCTTTAAACAAAAATAGGAAACAAATATGGAAAACCAATTAACAGTCTAATGTTGGTTGTGGGCACTTGGATGTCTCTTATTCCTTCTGTCAACTTTTCATTGTATTGAAACATTTAATGTTTAAACACAAAAAATTAAAAGGGAAGTTTGAGGACAGATTTTAAAGGATCTAGAAGACCATAAAAATGCAACCTTTATTCTCTAAGTAATAAGGCTGTTTGATCAAGGAGAAGCCTTGTCAGAGCTGTTCTGGAGAAAGATGACTCTCCCAGCCACATAGAATAGATATACAGATGAGCTGGAAGCAAAGAGGTGTATTAGGAAGTTATTGTGAAATTCCTATTATAAGAAATATGGGCCGGGCGCGGTGGCTCAAGCCTGTAATCCCAGCACTTTGGGAGGCCGAGACGGGCGGATCACGAGGTCAGGAGATCGAGACCATCCTGGCGAACACGGTGAAACCCCGTCTCTACTAAAAAATACAAAAAACTAGCCGGGCGCGGGTGGCAGGCGCCTGTAGTCCCAACTACTCGGGAGGCTGAGGCAGGAGAATGGCGTGAACCCGGGAGGCGGAGCTTGCAGTGAGCTGAGATCCGGCCACTGCACTCCAGCCTGGGCGGCAGAGCGAGACTCCGTCTCAAAAAAAAAAAAAAAAAAAAAACAAACAAAAAAAAAGAAATATGGTGCAACCTATATTACTTAGAAAATATACAAAAATTTGCTTAAAATATATAAGCAAATCTCTTGCTTTTAAATTCCTGTGATACATAATTAACTCCATCTCTGAATTTGATGGTCATATTCTCAAAAGTTGTCCTGTAGGGATTATTGGAGCACTTGCTGTCACATCTCACCATCAGGCTCAACGTTTTTTTCTGATTCAACTGTAGATTTGTGGAAAATATTTTGATTACTATAAAGAGTGAATGAGAAAAACTGAGACTGGGGTTGGGGAGGGAATTAGGAATCAAAAAAGATTATTGCTTCTATTAAGAATACCCTAAGGGGAGCAACATAAAATTAAAACTGAAAGCAGATTTTGTGCAAATCACATGCTAATTCACTGGTGGCCCATCTATTTTAAGTACTGGCTTAGTTATGTGTGATTAACATGAGCACATCAAATCCAACAAGGCACACAACTCACAGTCCTCACAGCAATGCACCGTGTTTATTCCGCTGAGGGATCATTCCAAAGCATGTAGCTACATTTTTCCCCAAGAGTAAATTCACCTATACGAGAAGCTGAAGACCCACACCTGCTCCCTAGCCATAACTTGTCAACTTGTTGCATGATCTGTGCATGCCCCAGGAATTTCCCACAAATCAATACATTGTGACTGATTTAGAGCACTTTCCATTCTAGTTATAACTCTGACTACGTTGGGTATATGTCTATGAACATTTCTGCTTTCACACTCCAGGGCTGGCTACCAAGTATTGCTTAAAAACAAAACAAAACAAAACAAAACACTCAGAATTGTGCTGATTGACTCATCTATGTATTTGTGCTATCTAACCGGGGATGGGGTGGTGCTTATAATCTTGTATTCATGTGTAAACTTATCTCTTCTCAGTCCCCACGGTGCTGCTTCAGACTTTGGCAGTCACCTTAAGTCCCTCCCACTTTCTGGCTTTCCTTTCCACTTAAAGAACGTGAACCCTCCTGGACCTGAAGCGACGCCTGTGGTTCACATTTATCACCCTTGCTTGTCCTGTGTGGATTTCCTCATCTTCTTTCCACTTGGGGGAAATTTAGTTCGAGTGTGGTTCCTGCCCTGTGCTAAGGGATGGAACATGTGGCTCTTCAGCACCCAGCAATGATTGGATCAGAGGTGATCACATGCCCCAGGGGCTGACCAATCACAGTAAGGCAAATCCCTGGCCACGATGATTGGTTCAAAGATGAGATGAAGACCCCAATCAGTGGAATCCAGGTCAAGGCCAAAATTTGGACTCGACCTCCAGGAGGAAACCTCCTTTTTCTTTCCTTATGCTGGATCCTAAGAGGATGAGCCAGGGACCAAGCAGTGGCCCCTGAGAATTGGAACCAATGAAACAGAGAGGGAAAGAAACCAAGATCTGATGGCACTGTTTGAACTCCTAGATACATACCTTCCTGAAACCATCCCTGCCCTTGGCCTTTCCATGAGCCAGTGACTGTCCTCTTTGTTTCAGTGAGTCTGAGCAGGGTTTCTGTCACCTGCTGTTGGGAAGTCCTAACTAACCCAGTGCCCTGTTTCATTCTCCAAAGCAGCCTCTGCAGTCCTTCTCCAGGCTACAGGCAGACCTTGTTCTCACCCTCCACAGATGGCCAGCCTCTTATGCCACTGAGAAAAGAGAAGCCATCAGGCACAGAGCCCCCAGCTTCTCTCTTCTGACTTCTCATCTATCTGCACCTCCGCCACTGTTGCAATATCAGAAAAGGCGTCCTGTCCAAGGAAAGCCTGCCACGTCTGCTCCTGCCCCGCCTGCCTGCCCTCCTCTTCCACCTAGCTTTATCAGTTACTCCCTCTTCTTTGTGTAGCCTCAATCTCTCCTGCCGCACGGCTCTTGCTCTTCAGCACATGAACTTACATGTCTCTCACTGTCAAAAAAGAAAAAAGAATCTCAGCACTTTGGGAGGCCGAGGCAAGTGGATTGCTTTGAGCCCAGGAGTTCTAGACCAGCCTGAGAAACATAGTGAGACCAAGCCTTTAAGAAATAAAAGCAAAAATTTGTTGGGTATGGTGGCACACGCCTGTAGTCCTAGCTATTCAGGAGGCTGAAGTGGGAGGATCACTTGAGCCCAGGAAGCTGAGGCTGCAGTGAGCTATGTTTGCGCCACTACACTCCAGCCTGGATGACAGGGTGAGATCCTATCTCTAAAATAAATTTTAAAAAAATAGAAGAAAGAAAGGGAGGAAGGGAGGGTGGAAAAAACAACTTTTCCTCTTCCAGAAAATCAATCTCTCATTCTTTTATTTTCTTTGCTTCAGAACATGTTTTGTTCAAACAGCTCCTGTCCTTGCTCTACTCTCCCATCACTCATGGCAATTAGGATGCTGCCCCTCTGCATCCTAATTGGAGAGCTCTGGAATCTGCCAAGTGCAGTGGCCTACTTTCAGTATTTCACTTCTCTCTCACAATTGCTTCTGCTGATTTATCCTCCTCAGCCTCCGAGAGGGCTCCCTCATGGATCTTACGCTTCTTTTCCGTGGCCCTTCCACCCCTTTCCATCCCTGAACCCAACCAGGTTTTTGGGATGACAAGACTTGTTGAAAATGTGACAAAGCCCACAGTTTGTTTCCCTAGAAACATGTACTTTGCATATCACTGTTCAAGGCTCTTAGTAACAAAGTACAGCAGTTTAAGCAGAAGGGGCTTTGCTCAGAGGACAGATAGCTCACACAACAGTGGGGAGCCCGCAGCCCTACAGTAGAACTGGTCTGCCTCTGCCCAGTGAGGAAACTTCCAAATCAAAAGCCACCACCAGCACTGGCACAAAAGCAGTCCACCTCCACCAAATCTGTGCCAGCAAAACGGGAGCCCCACACCCCACTCTTCGCTCCTTCTGTGTAACTCCATCCCTGATCAAATCTCGACTGAGGTTCACTGTCTCCAGGTGACCCTGTTTCTAATCAAGGTCTCGCACAAGCTCATCTTACTGGCAGAATCTAAACCTTGTCCAGAGTACCAGCTTCAAAGCGGGTGGGAATGTAGTTTCCAACTTTCCAACCTTTGCACTCTAGGAAGGGGTGGAATGGGAGCTACTAACCCATTTACTGTATCACCACCTACCCACAAACACAGAATCCAGGGACTGAAGTTCAAGAACCACATTTTAAAGGTTAATGCTTCTAAGGGCTTTAGTAAGGATTTCTGTTGTTGTTACAAGTATTGGAAATTATACTTCAAATCACCTATAGTAGGAAAGGGAATTAATTGCCTCAGACAGTCGAAAAGTTCAAGAGCAGAGCTTGGTCACATTTATGTCAGGTGAGTGTGAGCATCAGGATCTGCTTCCCGCTTCCTGGCTCTCTCTCCAGCTCTCTACTGTTTGCCACCTCTTTTCTCTCAGGCAGGATCTCCCTGCAGGGACTGGGGGCCAAAAGCCACCAAAATGCGGAGGCTCAGTGCTGCGAAGGCAAATCAATACTGCCCGTTATAGGCCGGGTGCGGTGACTCATGCTGTCATCCCAGCACTTTGGGAGGCCCAGGCAGGAGGTTCACTTGAGGCCAGGAGTTCAAGAGCAGCCTGGGCAACACAGGGAGACCCTGTTTCTACCAAAAAGAAAAAAAGACCATCAATTATACCAGGATACTCTCAACAAGTAGTGTGATTTCAGCTACTGTCTTGACTTACCCCTTGATTTATTGGAGGTAAATCCTACTTTATTTCCATTCAGTGAAACAGAAATTTAAAGTCACCTGAAGACATAATCCAGCTGAAAGGAAATTTCTAGAAGGAGAGGCACTCTCTTTCTATTCCTCATCCATTCCTTCAGAATGGTAAACAATATTCTGAAGTGACTCACATTCCTTCTGGCTTTCCACTGAAAATGGAATTGTTTGCTGTTGAATAATCCAGCTCACTTTGTCAGAATGATGGGCATAGACATTTCTGTCCACCGGAGATTTTTTTATTTTTTATTTATTTTTCTCTTGAGACGGAGTCTTGCTCTGTTGCCCAGTCTGGAGTGCCCTGGTGGGATCTCGGCTCACTGCAAGCTCCGCCTCCCAGGTTCATGCCAGCCTCCCGAGTAGCTGGGACTATAGGCACCTGCCACTACGCCTGGCTAAATTTTTTTGTATTTTTAGTAGAGACGGGGTTTCACCGTGTTAGCCAGGATGGTCTCGATCGCCTGACCTCGTGATCCGCCCACCTCGGCCTCCCAAAGTGCTGGGATTACAGGCATGAGCCACCGCGCCAGGCCGATTTTTTAAAACATATATACATATTATTGCTTCACCAGGAACAGAACCGTGAATCCTTATGACCTCCAAATCAGATGATTCAATTACTCTTTCATCTCATGTAAGGAAGGCTCACAAGCCAACACACCCTAATTAACTAATTTTCCTTCCAATATTTGCTTTTCATTCAATATTTTTCCTGTTTCAATTAATCACCTTCTACCCTTTACCCAAATTAGAAACTTCAGAGTTGTCAGGCCTCTGAGCCCAAGCCAAGCCATCGCATCCCCTGTGACTTGCACGTATACGCCCAGATGGCCTGAAGTAACCGAAGAATCACAAAAGAAGTGCAAATGCTCTGCCTCGCCTTAACCGATGACATTCCACCACAAAAGAAGTGAAAATGGCCGGTCCTTACCTTAAGGGATGATATTATCTTGTGAAATTCCTTTTCCGGGCTCATCCTGGCTCAAAAAGCTCCCCCACTGAGCACCTTGTGACCCCCACTCCTGCCCGCCAGAGAACAACCCCCCTTTGACTGTAATTTTCCTTTACCTACCCAAATCCTATAAAACGGCCCCACCCTTATCTCCCTTCGCTGACTCTCTTTTTGGACTCAGCCCGCCTGCACCCAGGTGAAATAAACAGCCATGTTGCTCACCCAAAGCCTGTTTGGTGGTCTCTTCACACGGATGCGTGTGACATTTTGGTGCCGTGACTTGGATCAGGGGACCTCCCTTGAGAGATCAATCCCCTGTCCTCCTGCTCTTTGCTCTGTGAGAAAGATCCACCTACGACCTCTGGTCCTCAGACCCACCAGCCCAAGGAACATCTCACCAATTTTAAATCGAGTAAGCGGCCTCTTTTTACTCTCTTCTCCAACCTCTCTCACTATCGCTCGACCTCTTTCTCCTTTCAGTCTTGGCGCCACCCTTCAGTCTCTCCCTTCTCTTAATTTCAATTCCTTTCATTTTGTGGTAGAGACAAAGGAGACACGTTTTATCCGTGGACCCAAAACGCCAGCGCCGGTCACGGACTGGGGAAGGCAGCCTTCCCTTGGTGTTTAATCATTGCAGGGACGCCTCTCTGATTACTCACCCACGTTTCAGAGGTGTCTGATCATGCTGCAGGGAGGCCTCCTTTGGTTGGTCCTTCACCCTTAAGCGGCAAGTCCCGCTTTTCTGGGGGAGGGGCAAGCACCCTGACCCCTTCTCTCCCCGTCTCTACCCCTTCTCTGCTTTTCTGGGGGAGGGACAAGTACCCCGACCTCTTCTCTCCCTGTCTCTAACCCTTCTCTGCATTTCTGGGGGGAGGGACAAGCACCTCGACCTGTTATTTTTGTGCCCCAATCCCTCACTTCCACGCCCCGACCTCCTTTCTGGAGGGCAAGAACCCCCGAACTCCTTCTCTCTGTGTCTCTACTCTCTCTTTTCTCTGGGCTTCCCTTCTTCACCATGGGCAACCTTCCACCCTCCATTCCTCCTCCTTCTCCGTAGCCTGTGTTCTCAAGAACTTAAAACCTCTTCAACTCACACCTGATCGAAAACCTAAATGCCTTATTTTCTTCTACAATGGCGCTTAACCCCAATACAAATGCGACAGTAGTTCCAAACAGCCAGAAAACGGCACTTTCGATTTTTCCATCCTATAAGATCTAAATAATTCTTGTCATAAAATGGGCAACTGGTCTGAGGCGCCTGACGTCCAGGCATTCTTTTACACATCGGTCCCTCCCTAGTCTCTGTCCCCCAATGCAAATCTTCCTTCTTTCCCTCCCGCCTGTCCCCTCAGTCCCAACCCCAAGCTTCGCTGAGTCTTTCCAGTCTTCCTTTTCTACAGACCCCTCTGACCTCTGTCCTCCTCGCCAGGGCAAGCTAGGTCCCAATTGTTCCTCAGCCTCCACTATAATACTTTTATCACCTCCCCTCCTCACACCTGGTCTGGCTTACGGTTTCGTTCCGCGACTAGCCCTCCCCCACCCGCCCAGCAATTTCCTCTTAAAAAAGTGGCTAGAGCTAAAGGCATAGTCAAGGTTAATGTTCCTTTTTCTTTATCTGACCTTTCCCACATCAGTTAACGTTTAGGCTTTTTTTCATCAAATATGAAAAACCCAGCCCAGTTCATGGCCCGTTTAGCAGCAACCCTGAGACGCTTTTCAGCCCTAGACCCTGAAAGGTCAGAAGGCCATCTTAATATGCATTTTATTTTATTACCTAATCTGCTCACAACATGAAATAAAACCCCCAAAATTAAATTCCGGCCCTCAAACCCCACAACAGGACTTAATGAACCTTACCTTCAAGGTGTACAATAATAGAGGCAGCCAAGTAGCAGCTTATTTCTGAGTTGCAATTCCTTGCCTCCACTGTGAGACAAACCCCAGCCACATCTCCAGCACACAACTCCGAATGCCTGAACCGCAGCTGCCACGGGTTCCTCCAGAACCTTCTCCCCCAGGAGCTTGCTACAAGTGCCGGAAAGCTGACCACTGGGCCAAGGAATGCCTGCAGCCCGGGATTCCTCCCAAGCCGTGTCCCATCTGAGCGGGACGCCACTAGAAATCGGACTGTCCAACCTGCCAGGCAGCCACTCCCAGAGTCCCTGGAGTTCTGGCCCAAGGCTCCTGACGGACTCCTTCCCAGATCTTCTCGGCTTAGTGTCTGCCCCATTGCCTCGGAAGCCTCCTGGACCATCACAGACGCTTTGAGTAACTCTTACAGTGGAGCATAACTCCGTCCCCTTCTTAATCAATATGGAGGCTACCAACTCCACATTACCTTCTTTTCAAGGGCCTGTTTCCCTTGCCTCCATAACTGTTGTGGGTATTGACGGTCAGGCTTCTAAACCTCTTAAAACTCCCCAACTCTGGTGCAAACTTGGAGGACAACATTCTTTTTTATTTTTTATTTTTGAGACAGTTTCACTCTGTCGCCCAGGCTGGAGTGCAGTGGCGCAATCACTCAGCTCACTGCAAGCTCCACCTCCCGGGTTCATGCCATTCTCCTACCTCAGCCTCCCAAGTAGCTGGGACTACAGGCGCCCGCCGCTGCGCCCGGCTAATTTTTTGTATTTTTTAGTAGAAACGGGGTTTCACCTGTTACAGGATGGTCTCGATCTCCTGACCTCGTGATCCACCCACCTCGTGCTTCCAAAGTGCTGGGATTACAAGCGTGAGCCACCGCGCCCAGCCTGGACAACATTCTTTTATGCACTCCTTTTTAGTTATCCCCACCTGCCCAGCTCCCTTATTAGGTCGAGACATTTTAAATTACCTGCTTCCCTGACTATTCCTGGGCTACAGCCACACCTCATTGCTGCCTTTTCCCCCAGTTCAAAGCCTCCTTCACATCCTCCCCTCGTATCCCCCCACCTTAACCCACAAGCATAGGATACCTCTCCTTGGTGACTGATCAGTCACCCCTTACCATCTCATTAAAATCTAATCACCCTTGCCCCACTCAACGCCAATATCCCATCCCGCAGCACGCTTGAAAAGGATTAAAGCCTGTTACCACCTGCCTGCTACAGCATGGCCTTTTAAAGCCTGTAAACTCCCCTTACAATTCCCCCATTTTACCTGTCCCAAAACCAGACAAGCCTTACAGGTTAGTTCAAGATCTCTGCACCTTATCAACCAAATTGTCTTGCCTGTCCACCCCGTAGTGCCAAACCCATATCCTCTCCTATCCTCAATACCTCCCTCCACAACCCAGTATTCTGTTCTGGATCTTGAACATACTTTCTTTACTATTCCTTTACACCCTTCATCCCAGCCTCTTCGCTTTCACTTGGACTGACCCTGACACCCATCAGGTTCAGCAAATTACCTGGGCTGTACTGCTGCAAGGCTTCACAGACAGCTCCCATCACTTCAGTTAAGCCCAAATTTCCTCCCCATCTGTTACGTATCTCGGCATAATTATCATAAAAACACATGTGCTCTCCCTGCTGCTCGTGTCCGGCTAATCTCCCAAACCCCAATCCCTTCTACAAAACAACTCCTTTCCTTCCTAGGCATGGTTAGTGCGGTCGGAATTCTTACACAAGAGCCGGGACCGCGTCCTGTAGCCTTTCTGTCCGAACAACTTAACTTTACTGTTTCAGCCCAGCCTTCATGTCTGCGCGCAGCGGCTGCCACCGCTTTAATACTGTTAGACGCCCTAAAAGTCACAAACTATGCTCAACTCTCCACAGTTCTCATAACTTACAAAATCTATTTTCTTCCCCCAACCATCGCTCAGGACAATGCTTATGCTGATTAGATAGCTAAAAAAGCAGCCATCAAAAGGCATCAGATCCCATGGCTCAGGACAATGCTTATGCTGATAAATTAGCGAAAAAAGCAGCTAGCATTCCAACTTCTATCCCTCACGGCAGTTTTCCTCCTTCACATCGGCCACTCCCACCTCCTCCCCCGCTGAAACTTCCACCTATCAATCTCTTCCCACACAAGGCAAATGGTTCTCAGACCAAGGAAAATATCTCCTTCCAGCCTCACAGGCCCATTCTATTCTGTGGTCATTTCATAACTTCTTCCATGTAGGTTACAAGCCGCTAGCCCGTCTCTTAGAACCTCTCATGTCCTTTCCATCATGGAAATCTATCCTCAAGGAGATCCCTTCTCAGTGTTCCATCTGCTGTTCTACTGCCCCTCAGGGACTGTGCAGGCCCCCTCCCTTCCCTGCACATCAAGCTCGAGGATTTGCCCCTGCCCAGGACTGGCAAATTGACTTTACTCACATGCCCCGACTCAGAAAACTAAAATATCTCTTAGTCTGGGTAGACACTTTCACTGGATGGGTAGAGGCCTTTCCCACAGGGTCTGAGAAGGCCACCGCGGTCATTTCAGACATAATTCCTCAGTTTGGCCTTCACACCTCTATACAGTCTGATAACGGACCAGCCTTTACTAGTCAAATCACCCAAGCAGTTTCTCAGGCTCTTGGTATTCAGTGAAACCTTTATATCTTTTACCGTGCTCAGTCTTCAGGAAAGGCAGAACAGACTAATGGTCTTTTAAAAACACACCTCACCAAGCTCAGTCACCAGCTTAAAAAGGACTAGACAATACTTTTACCACTTTCCCTTCTCAGAACTCAGGCCTGTCCTCGGAATGCTACAGGTTACAGCCCATTTGAGCTCCTGTGTGGACACTCCTTTTTATTAAGTCCCAGTCTCATTCCAGACACCAGACCAACTTGGACTGCACCCCAAAAGACTTGTCATCCCTACTGTCTTCTGTCTAGTCATACTCCTATTCACCACATTCTCAACTACTCATAAATGCCCTGCTCGTGTTTACACTGCTGGTTTACACTGTTTCTCCAAGCCATCACAGCTGATATCTCCTAGTGCTATCCCAAACCGCCACTCTAAATTCCCTCTTAATGTAAATAAATAATCTTTGCTGGCAAGGCTACGCTGAACCCCCTTAGGCACTCTGTAAATTGGACGTCCTGGGCCCTCCCAATTCTTAGTCCTTTAATACCCATTTTTCGCCTTGTTTTATTCGGCTCAATTCATCCAAAACCGTATCCAGGCCATTACCAATCATTCTATACGACAAATGTTTCTTCTAACGCCCCCACAATATCACCCCTTACCACAAAATCTTCCTTCAGCTTAATCTCTCCCACTCTAGGTTCCCACGCCCCCCCCAATCCCGCTTGAAGCAGCCCTGAGAAACATCGCCCATTCTTTCTCCATACTACCCCCCAAAAAATGTTCGCCCCCCAACACTTCACACTATTTTGTTTTATTTTTCTTATTAATATAAGAAGGTGGCTGGGCGCGGTGGCTCAAGCCTGTAATCCCAGCACTTTGGGAGGCCGAGATGGGTGGATCACGAGGTCAGGAGATCAAGACCATCCTGGCTAAAACGGTGAAACCCCGTCTCTACTAAAAAAAAATACAAAAAACTAGCTGGGCGAGGTGGCGGGCGCCTGTAGTCCCAGCTACTTGGGAGGCTGAGGCAGGAGAATGGCGTAAACCTGGGAAGCGGAGCTTGCAGTGAGCTAAGATCTGGCCACTGCACTCCAGCCTGGGCGACAGAGCAAGACTCCGTCTCAAAAAAAAAAAAACCAAAAACAAAAAAAACTAAGAAGGCAGTAATGTCAGGCCTCTGAGCTGAAGCCAAGCCATCGCATCCCCTGTGACTTGCACGTATATGCCCAGATGGCCTGAAGTAACCGAAGAATCACAAAAGAACTGCAAATGCCCTGCCTCGCCTTAACCGATGACATTCCACCATAAAAGAAGTGAAAATGGCCGGTCCTTGCCTTAAGCAATGATATTATCTTGTGAAATTCCTTTTCCTGGCTCATCGTGGCTCAAAAAGTTCCCCCACTGAGCACCTTGTGACCCCCACTCCTGCCCGCCAGAAAACAACCCCCGTTTGACTGTAATTTTCCTTTACCTACGCAAATCCTATAAAACGGCCCCACCCTTATCTCCCTTCGCTGACTCTTTTCGGACTCAGCCTGCCTGCACCCAGGTGAAATAAACAGCCCTGTTGCTCACACAAAGCCTGTTTGATGGTCTCTTCACACGGACGCACATGACAGGAGTCATCTGCCATTTCTCTCTCTCTATCTTCTTTCATACCAAGTTCTTTGTCAAGTACTGTTACCAGCTTCTAAATCTCTCTCAAATCTGTATCTTCCCTCTCCTCTCTACCTGCCTTAATTCAAAAGGCCTGGAGGTACAGCAAAAGCTTGAGAACAGGTTTCTCCCCTCCAGTCTGACCCTTCTGCATTCCACCCACTGCTGGAAAAGAAGCAGACACATATCTGACTTTAGAACCGCCCCCCACTCCCCATGGAATCTTGAGAAAAGTCATTTCTCCTCCTTGGACTTGAGTTTCTTCATTTGTAAAATAAAAGAGTTGGGAGACAAAATGTCTGAGGCCCTTTTCAACTCAAAACTCCTGGAATTCTAGTTCCAACAATTCCGCCCTACCCATTTCACTGGGTTATTGTGAAAATCAAGAGATAATATGTGTGAGCCTGCTGGAAACCTAAGACTTATTAGGTTTTAAATCTCTAGGCGTATGATTAATTACCCTTAATTCATCACTGTCCTCTCCACCTGGTGCTGAAGGTATGATAATAGCTAACATGTATTGAGCACTTACTGTGTGCCTGGTGTTTTGTGAAGCCTTTTGCACTCATTATCTTATTCGATTAAGTCACATAAAAAGGGAACTCTGTCATCACTTATCAGGTCCTAGAATGTGGTCTCCGCGTTATCAGATAAGCCACATTCGCTGCACTAGCTCCCTAGCTGAGCAGAGCTAGGAAGTCAGAGCAGATGAAACAAAAACTGCCGGGAGAATGTCCGTACGGCAGCAGGACCGCAGACCGTCAGGGACAAGTGGAGAAGGCACCTTGCCTGGTGTGCAGCCTTCAGAAACCAGGTCCCCAGGGGTCGAAATGAGTGCCCCAACCACAACTGACCACAAATGTCTCAGGCTCCATCAGAGGTCTTTCTGGCCCCCTCCTTGGGCTCGGGAAACCACAGTTTCTTGGCAATTTTATTCCTCCCCGTAAGAAACACGGAATGTGTGCCTCTCCTAATTTCCTTTTTGCTCTCCTTTCTCAGCCCACGTTGCTGCTTTCCAACCAGACTGCCTCTCCCACATTCACGTGTACTCACATTGATTCCCTTGTCCTCACCACTCCCTCTCTCTGTCCTCCAACTCCAAATCTTACTAGGGAAATCTCAATCTCGGGAAAAATCCATCTTCCCTTTCCGTGTCAGGCTGGGTTCCCCAAAACCAGGGCCAGGTGGGACCTCTGGGCCAGTGTTTTGTTCCAGGAGGGCTCCTAGGAGCATCCTGAAAGGAAGGGTGAGGAAAGGCAAGAGGAAGGGTGAGCAAGGATGCGGTTTCTGGGGAGATCTACCCTCTGCCAGACCCCACGGGGGCCTGGAGCAGAGATTTCACCTGAGAGCCTGACCTGCTTTCAGTCCAGGGAGCAGGGCCTCTGTCTCCCCTTTCCAGGCACATGAGGGCGGCTTGCAGACACACCTGGAGAGGGAGTTCCAGCCAAGAGAAGGTCGCAGAGATGAGTCTGTAGGGGCCAAAGGAAAGCTTCCCCTTCACCCTCTGAAGGTTCACTGAAAAATCAACTCCCAAAAGGAACACACATGTATTAAATACACACAGGGGCGAACCAGAGAGCCACTGCCCCCACCTCCAACGGGGTTCAGAAGCTTACACACCATCTTGAGGTTACAGAAAGAATGGGGGCTTGCATTGTGGCAAAACAGGTTATGGGAGCAGGGAGAAGAGGAGGCCTGGCCAGCAAAGGTGGTCTTGTTATATAGGTGAAAGCAGCCTTCAGAGGGAACAAATGGTAAATTTTTTCTAGACCTTTATTTTTATTTCTTTAGATTTACCTTTTATTTATTTCTTAATTTTTAAATTGACAACCAATAATTACATTCATGGTCACACAGTGATGTATTAATACATATAATGTACGGCGATCAGAAAAGGGCAATTAGCACATCTATCATCTCAGACATTAATCGTTTCTTTGTGTTGGAAACATTCAGTATCATCCTTCTAGCTATTTGAAACTATCTGATGTATTATTGTGAACTATAGTAACCCTACAGTGCTACTCCTCCTGTTTGGCTATAATTTTGCATCCTTTTTTTTTTTTTTGAGGCAGAGTCTTGCTCTGACACCCAGGCTGGAGTGCAGTGGCGCGATCTTGGCTCACTGCAAGCTCTGCCTCCCGAATTCACACCGTTCTCCTGCCTCAGCCTCTCGAGTAGCTGGGACTACAGGCTTCCACCACCACGCCAGGCTAATTGTTTGTATTTTTAGTAGAGATGGGGTTTCCCCATGTTGGCCAGGATGGTCTCGATCTCCTGACCTCGTGATCCACCCGTCTCGGCCTCCCAAAGTGCTGGGATTACAGACGTGAGCCACCGCGCCTGGCCATTTTGCATCCTTTAACAAATCTTTTCCTGTCCTCCCTTCCCCCTAGGCTGCCTAGCCTCTAGTATCCTCTGTTCTACTTCTTACTTCTATGAGATCAACTTTTTTGGCTTCTACACATGAGTGAGAACACGCAGTGTTCAAGTGCCAGCCTCTCAGTTCATTGTTCTTAGATGCAGACAAGGGAAGGCCTCAGAGAAACCAGGATGGCCTCAAGCCGGGTTTTCTCTACAGATGCAAATCTCCCTCACAAAGGCAGTTTTGCAAGGCTAGTTCTGTTCGCTGGTCCTCCAAACGGCCATCTCAAAATATGCCAAAGGATATTTTGGGGTGAAATGTTTTTGTTTCCTTCAAGTTTTATTATTATTATTATTATTTTTTTTTTTTTTTTTTTGAGACGGAGTCTCGCTCTGTCGCCCAGGCTGGAGTGCCGGATCTCAGCTCACTGCAAGCTCCGCCTCCCAGGTTCACGCCATTCTCCTGCCTCAGCCTCCCGAGTAGCTGGGACTACAGGCGCCTGCCACCTCGCCCGGCTAGTTTTTTGTATTTTTTAGTAGAGACGGGGTTTCACCGTGTTCGCCAGGATGGTCTCGATCTCCTGACTTCGTGATCCACCCGTCTCGGCCTCCCAAAGAGCTGGGATTACAGACTTGAGCCACTGCGCCCGGCCCTTCAAGTTATTATTAGCACGAGCACCTGAGCCTACCTGGAGAACTGGGCACGGCTCCCCTAGTGTCTGCAGCAGAATTCCTCCTTCCTTCCATTCCATTTGCCTTCACTGTTTTCTCTTTTATGTAATTACATAGGTAGCAAGGGTGGAGAAATTATTTTTCAAGCTGGCATCAGACTTGCTACTAGGGAAACACCTGTTTAGGGAAACACTTGAATTGTCCTGTTATCTGGGCAGGTTGAGAGCAGAGGCTTTAGAGAGATGAGGAAACCAAGTGAAAACTATGAGCAGGTGGTGCTCAGAAAAAGAAACCCAAACGGCCAGTAAGTATAGAAAAAGATGCTCAGTCTCCCAGCTCAAAGCTGGCTGGCACAGAGAAGAAAAAGCCCACTCACTTGTGTCAAGGTGGCTCAGGGTTTGTCGTGAAATATATGCTCCAGAGCTCCTCTGAATCCACATTTTTGCTCAACTGAATTGCCCACTCCTGTGGTTTGAATATTTGTCCCCTCCAAAACTCATGTTGAAACTTCATCCCCAACGTGGCAGTATTCAGAGGTGACTGGCAGAGCCCTCATGATGGCTTAGTCCGTTCATGGATTCATGGATTGATTGGTTAATGGATTGATGGGTTATTGTGGGAGTGGGGCTGATGGCTTTCTAAGAAGAGGAAGAGAGACCTGAACTAGCACGTGGTCACAATCAGCCCCCTCGCCATGTGAGGCCCTGTGCCACCTCAGGATTCTGTAGAGAATCCCCACCAGCAAGGCCTTCACCAGATGTGGCCCCTTGACCTTTGACTTCTCAGCCTCCATAACTGTCAGAAATAAATTTCTTTTCTTTATAAATTACCCAGTTTCTGGTATTCTGTTTTAAGCAACAGAAGAGGGACTCAGACATCCACCATTTGAAGGATTGCATTTTAACTCAAAAGACCAGGTTGTCATTTCTATTGCTTTCTGATTTTTTAAAATGAAAAATGTATTAAACCTGTGTACTTACATTTGTCATTGAATTTCATACTAGAATCCACTGAGATTCGTTATGCTATTCATTGGTGCTATTGCTGCTATTATTTAACAGCTATTGGGGGAGGGAGCAGTAGAAAGTCATTTTATTCCAATATAAAACAGGGAGAATAACTGAAATTACTGACTGCAGTCTGGAGTTTCCCTAAGAAGTGAGTGAATCTCACATGAGCTTGGAGACCTCACGACATTGAGAAGGGAAGGGACTCCCAAGGTTTTCCTGTCATGACGCTCATAGAAAATGACAATATTTATACAGCACAATGGGGATCTGGGGACAACCATATGGGACTTGGTAAACCGCATTACATTTTCTTCATATTATATCATAATTATGTCAAGAAAAATAAGTATCCAGGGAAATATTTAATATTAACTTTCTATAAAAGTTTCCAATAAAATCTTTTTGAGAACTTCACTGAGAAATGCGGGCTTGCTGCCTTGGGCGTAGCTTGTTTCTTGGGTTTTGAGCCAAAAGTGGCTCCACAATTTTTTTCTAACTCTCCATAGTCGCCATCCAGGAGAAAACGTGTTCACGCGAATGGGTGATAAGTTGGAAACCATTTTGCAAATCTTCCAAACATTTATAACACTTGAAATGAGATTTAAAGAATCTAACAACACTTTCTTTTCTTTCATGGTGAAAGGTCTTACAATAGTGACATATAAATTTTGACTCCAATTGGACTTTTCGGCTTTAAACATTTTGCAGTGAAAAAGCTCTCCCTTTTTCATGTTTATCGTACACGCTTTAGAGCAGTTATTTGAGGACAGAGACTCCACTCAAAGTGCCCATTAGCCAGAAACGGACAAGCCCGGTGAATGGGAAGGCAGAGATTGGGGCCTGGCCCACCTGGCATTCCCACGCCAAAAAAGGCTACACGTTGAGTCATGGAGACCTGCTCCTTGGACATTTCCAACATGAACTCCACCAGCAGCTCCACCCGCTTGTCCAGTAAATAAGGAGCAGGCGGCTGAAGTCCATCTCCAGGTGCTGGGTCACCTTGGTTGCCCCTCCTAGCGCTACAGGGAGTCCCAGCGTTCCTCATCCACGCTCAGTCCTGGGGGTACCATGGGACAGTGTTGGACCCCCCACCTCCTTTCCAGCCAGTCTCAGAGGAACGCCAAGCCAGCATGCTGGCCAGCCAATCCAGGCCCCGCCAGGCTGCCCTGAAGGCTGAGAGGATCAGTTCCTCAAAGCACGCCTCTGAGGAGTATCCAGTGAAAGCCACAAGCAGGGAGGGAAAAAGTAACTCCTCAGGGAGACAAGGCTTCATGAAATAGCTGGGAAACAAATAAAGCTGGAGAGCAATTGGGCATCCAAGCTCTAAGAACATACCATCAATTTTTACTTCTTTATTTATAGAAAATATAATGAAAATAATTTTTAAAAATACTTTATGCGTACCTGATAAAATTAAGCCTTTCTTTTCACTGTATTCTGCAATACTGCAATTCGTTTCTGATGTTGGCCACTCAGGTTAGCATAGATTCCATAAGGTGAAGGGAACAAGAATGCCCTCATTTCAGATGGCAGCCACATATTCAGAGGTCCCAGGTCACTTGCACAATTTGGGGGTTCCAATGACCCCCTTATGTTTGATAATTAATTATAACCACTCAGAGAACTTAGGAAAGTGCTAAACTTACTGTTACAATTATTATAAAGGATACAACTCAGGACCAGTCAAATGCAGAAACACATGGGGCAAGGTCTGGGAGGGTCTTGAACACAGAGCTTCATGCTCTCTGTCCTTGAAATTGGGACATGTCACCCTCTTGACACATCAATGTGTTCACCAACCAAGAAGTTCATCCAAGAAGCCCCAGCGTCCAGAGATTCTATTAGGATTTAATTCCGTGAATCACTGGCTTGTACTTGAACTCAATCTCCAGCCCTCTTCCCCATTCTGGAATTCAGAAGTCAGGAAGCCATGACTCAGAGCTCCAACCCTTTAATCACAGGGTTGGTATTTCTGGTGTGACCAGCTCCAATCCTAAGTCATCTCATTAGCATAAACTCAGGTGTGGTCTGGGAGCCCCCCATGAATAATGAAGACAATTTTATCACTCACGAATTTCCAAGGATTTAGAGGTTATCTCCTAGGAAGAGGAGCAAAGACCAGACAAATTACTTATTCTACAAAAATCCCAAAGAACACCAGCTCATTACCACATTGTTGCGGGAAGTCAGGGACCCCGAAGGGAGGGACCGGCTGAAGCCGCCGCCGAAGAACATAAATTGTGAAGATTTCATGGACATTTATTAGTTCCCCAAATTAATACTTTTATAATTTCTTATGCCGGTATTTACTGCAATCTCTGAACATAAATTGTGAAGATTTCATGGACACTTAACACTTCCCCAATCAATACCCCTGTGATTTCCTATGCCTGTCTTTACTTTAATCTCTTAATCCCATCATCTTCTTCATAAACTGAGGAGGATGAATGTCGCCTCAGCACCCCGTGATGATTGTGTCAACTGCACAAATTGCTTGTACAGCACGTGTGTTTGAACAATATGAAATCTGGGCATCTTGAAAAAAGAACAGGATAACAGCGACGTTCAGGGAACAGGGAAGGTAACTTTGAACTGGCCGCCGGTGAGCCGGACGGAACAGAGCCATATTTCTCCTCTTTCAAAAGCAAGTAGGAGAAATATCGCTGAATTCTTTTTCTCAGCAAGGAACATCCCTAAGAAAGAGAATGCACCCTGAGGGTAGGCCTATAAACGGCCCCCTTAGAAGCGTCTTTTAAGGTCGAAGCCGAAGGGATGAAATAAGCCCCTCTCCTGTAGTGCTCCCAGGCTTATTAGGAGGAGGAAAATTCCCACCTAATAAATTGTGGTCAGACAGGTCGTCTGCTCTCAAACCCTTTTCCTGATAAGATGTTATCAATGACAATGCGTGTAGGAAACTTCATTAGCAATTTTAATTTCGCCCCATCCGGTGGTCCTGTGATTTCGCCCTACCTCCATTTGCCTTGTGATATTTTATTACCTTGTGAAGTATGTGATCTCTGTGACCCACACCCTATTCGTGCACTCCCTCCGCTTTTGAAAATCGCTAATAAAAACTTGCTGGTTTTACCACTCGGGGAACATCACGGATCCTGCCGACATGTGATGTCTCCCCTGGACACCCAGCTTTAAATTTCACTCTCTTATGCTATTTCCCTTTATTTCTCAAACCAGCCGAGACACTTAGGAAATAGAAAAGAACTCACATAACCATCGGGAGCGGGTTCTCCCGATACAACATGATTCTCAGAACAAATTTCCCCCAAAAGCAAGAGTTGTATGGATTTCCCCCCAAGAAAAAATAAATGAATTATTGGGAAGATAATGTTGGGCTAAAGGTCAGTTTGAAGAAAGGCAGTTAAGAGAATAAAAAATAATGACGTTAATGAGAAGGAAAGATTAAAACCAAAAGTCTGAAAAGAAATGATCAATTAAAAGATGCAAGTCCTTGGGCGGGTGGCACCGTAGACCATCTGCAATAGTGCAGCCAAGTACAGTGTCATCTTTTATTGCTATTTAAAGACCTACAGGTTGGGATATCAATCTTGGTGGACCATCACTCCTTGAACTAAATGTTGGGCTTAGACTTACCAATGGATGGGGCACTCCACTTAGGAGAGAAGAAATCCACCTGACTTCCACCAGGCAGCCACTATTATTGGTTGTAGACATGCATCAGACCTGGTGCATTTCTGAAAGACTGAGAAAACAAGATGTGATGCAAATCTTCTGAAATGCAGTCCCATGGGCAAAAGAAAGAGCCAGAAGCTTGTTAAGAAACACATTACCATCTGGAAAGAAGTACCAGACACGTATCTGTGAGAAATTGGTGTCTTCTGGGAAACACTGAGGTGCCAGCAGCTGACAGGGAAAGATAAAATGATGATCACTGAATTCTTACCTGCCAACTTGGGAGATCTTCTTGATGAAGAAAGATAAGAGGTAAAAATATCAGGCACGCAGGCCTTCACTTTCTTCAAAGTGAGAAGCTTGTAAAATAACCCTGAGTACAAGTGAGTTTTTTCCATGCTTATTACACAAAAAGTATGTACAATTCTATACAAGGAGGAATATACAATTTGCCTAAAGTCTGAGATCTTGATTGTGTCTGCCTCACACATTCTTCACTAAATATTAAATGCTTCCAAACGTCTGGATATTTGGTATCTGTAGATAACCGTCTTTTTCAAAAAGAAATAAAAAACAGAAAACCTTCATTTCTCTAAGGGAAGAGGAAAAATATTATAGCTACAACTTTTAACAAATACATCAATATTTCATCCATTCTAAGATGCACGTTTTCACAATTTTACATCTCTGAAATTGGGTGCATCTTATAATTGGAAGACTTTTTTTGTGACACATGAAAGAACAGTACATCTATAGTACCTTAAATTGAATGAAATGTGAGCAACTGCTTAAAATAGTGTTGCTAGACAAAGTGTTTAAAGTTTAAAGAAATCCACTGTCCTGAAGAGCTTAAGTACTCTTCAGGAATACGACAGGAATTAGGTATCCAACTTCTGGAATTCTTAGGGGACACTAAGAACTGCTTCAGTCATGTGAATCTATCACTTTGAGATATCATATGTTTCTCCTTCAGTCTCTTAAAGTAGTAAAAAGTATTTATAGAGATTTCATTCGAACAGGCAGCCATATTTGTATTCCTGGAATAAACCCAACTTAATCGTGATGTATGGTTGGTTTTCCAGATGACTAGATTCAGTTTTTTCTAATAGTTTATGTAGAAATGTTGAATTTCACAATAGAGATGTGTCTATAATTTTTATAATTATATACATTTCTATAAATTCTATACATTTCTATAAATTTGGAATTGCCTAATCACTAGATTTTGCTGAAACATTTGTTCTGCTATCTGGTTTTACTGCTTTGCTTTGTTTTGTTTTGTTTGGAGGGGGAGAGAAAGAGTTTAACTACCAATTCACTGTCTTTCATAGTTCTAGGACTCTTTAGGTTATCCATTTCTTCTCAAGTCACTTTTGGTTTTATATATATATATTCACATATATTCCTATGTTTTATACACACACACACACACACACACACACACCACACATGAATTTGCATACTCTACCTGAGTTTTAAAAATCTATTGTCATAATAGGCCAGAAGTGGTGGTTGATACCTGTAATCCTAGCACTTTGGGAGGCTGAGGCAGGAAATCGCTTGATCCCAGGAATTTGAGATCAGCCTGGACAACGTGGTGAAAACCCATCTCTACAAAAAATAAAATAATTAGCTGGGCATGGTGGTGTGGGTCTGTAGTCCCAGCTAATTGGGAGGCTGAGGCAGGAGACTCGCTTAAGCCCAAGGGCTCCAGGCTGCAGTGAGCCATGATCACATCACTGCACTCCAGACTGGGCAACAGAGCTAGACCCTGTCTCCAAAAATAAAATTATTGCCATAATATGTCTAACATTCTTTCATTATACTTTTTATCTCTACTGCAACTGTAGTTATGCCCGTCTAATTCTGAACCATACTTTTATCTTTTCTATTTTTTTCTTTAAAAATATTGTTAGATGGTTTTCAAAACATTTTTATCTTTGTTGATCTACTTTAGGGTATCTTTGTCTTCTGTATTATTGCTTTCTGCTCTT
This sequence comes from Macaca thibetana thibetana, assembly GCF_024542745.1. Taxonomy (NCBI): domain Eukaryota; kingdom Metazoa; phylum Chordata; class Mammalia; order Primates; family Cercopithecidae; genus Macaca; species Macaca thibetana. The sequence goes on from NC_065594.1 coordinate 4,690,281, forward strand.
ATTTTTTTTTTTTTTTTTTTTTTTTTGAGACGGAGTCTCGCTGTGTCACCCAGGCTGGAGTGCAGTGGCGCGATCTCGGCTCACTGCAAGCTCCGCCTCCCGGGTTTACGCCGTTCTCCTGCCTCAGCCTCCGAGTAGCTGGGACTACAGGCGCCCGCCACCACGCCCGGCTAGTTTTTTTGTATTTTTAGTAGAGACGGGGTTTCACCATGTTAGCCAGGATGGTCTCGATCTCCTGACTTCGTGATCCACCCGCCTCGGCCTCCCAAAGTACTGGGATTGCAGGCTTGAGCCACCGCGCCCGGCCTCTGCTCTTATTAATATTAATTCTTTTTTTTTTTGAGGTGGAGTTTCACTCTTATTGCCCAGGCTGGAGCGCAATGGCCCAATCTCAGCTCACTGAAACCTCCACCTCCTGGGTTCAAGCAACTCTCTTGCCTCAGCCTCCCAAGAAGCTGGGATTAACAGGCCTCATCCACCATGCCAGGCTAATTTTGGATTTTTGGACAGGGTTTTACCATGTGGGGCAGGTTGGTCTCGAAATCCTGACCTCAAGTGATCCACCCGCCTCAGCCTCCCAAAGTGATGGGATTGCAGGTGTGAGCAACCGCACCTGGCCAGTTCTGAATTAAAATTCCTACGTGTTTATTCTGTTATTCTTTTCTTAACTTCTTACATTTAATTAAAATGGATTCTCAGCTTATTAATCCTCAGCTCCTTATCTTTTACAACCTATTTGAAGCTATAAAATTTCTCCTAAGTACAGAGTTGGTTATATTTCATGTCTTAATATAGATCATTTTCATAATTATGCACATCTAATTGTTTTTTAATATCCTTACTCATTTATTCTGTGATCCGTGAGCTATTGAAAGGTGCATTTTTCAAATGTCCAAATGTATGGAGTGATTTTAATTATCTTTTTAATACTAATTTCTAGTGTAGGTGTGTTGCGGTAAGAGAACACATTCTGTGAGGAACTATTTTTTGAAATGTGTCAAGACTTATTTCATGGTATAGGATATAATCAATATTCAGAAATGTTTTATTTGCAGTTGAAAAGAATGTGGATTATCTAGTTGTTTGGTCCAGGGTTATAATATGTGGCCAAAGGTGTTGCTCAAATATCTTTATCCTGACTGATTTTCTGTGCTTGACCATCAGCTACCAAAAAAGGTCTAGGAAACAGTCCTCGCCGCCCTCCTGTGGATGCGTCCACCTCCCCTTAGGTTCTCAGCCCATTCTTGGACCACGGAATGGAAAGCTCTTGGCCTACAGGGATCAGTAGCTACATCTGGGGGTTTCCGGCCTCCCTTCCTTGAGAGGCTTCCCTACCTGTTACACAGAGAAAATGAAAACATACCACCAAAAACAAAATAAACAAAAACCAGAAAGCAACTTTTTAGAAAGATTCCAGTGGCCCTAATGTTGCTGCTACCTGACAGCGCGGATTAGCCGCCCTCATGGGAGATGATAAGGAATGGAGATTTTCTAAGTAAAGGGCTCAGAATTCAGATCAGAGTCAGAATAACAAACGAGCTTTTCAAAAGGCAGCTGCCCAAACCAAACAAGGAATTTTTCACTTGTTTACAAAGTGTGGAAAGAAATATGGGCCTCCCATTGGTCTTTCCACAAGACAGTCACACACACATCATCTCCTGATTATCACCATCATTAGTATAATTTATAAAAATTGAAAAGACTGGAAATAAAATTGATCCTGGAGAAAGAACAACCAGAATTCACTTTAAATGCAAAGGAGCAACAAAATTTATTGACTGAAATTAAACACAACAGTTAAAATGGCAGTGTGGTAGTTTCATTTTCAGATGTTTGAATGGAACAAGAAAAGTGCTATTAGTCCAAGCTTCTTACATTCATTAAAAGAGTGACTATCAAAAACAGCAACATGCACAATGGTACATATGCACAAAATGGAATTATATCAACAAATATACAAAATACCCAAAATAAAATATTTACAGGTTTAAAAATATAAACATTGATTCCTCTATCCCATTAAACCATTGGAGTGGAGAAAGGAGAAAAGACCCTATTGCTATTTAGAATCCCTCTTTAAAACAAGTTTTTAAAACATAGAATTAGTTCTAGGAGACAATTTTTGATGTTTTTCAGGGGTTTAACATTCTATTATAAAAATAATATCTATAAACCTACTAACAATTTTCCTCCTGTGCACAAAAATAATACCGCCAAAAGTTTGTCCTCAAAGACATGCCTGACTTTCAGGAAAACTAATTCTAGAAATGGAGTTTCTCGTTTGGGTTTTCTTTGTTACTATTTTCAAATAACCTGCAATTCCCTATATTACACTGAGATACTTTATATAAATAACATGGGCAAAACCTGAAGTTCACAATGAGCCTGCTAGGTAGCTGGTGTCAAGTACAAATGATAGGAATCTACTTTGCCTACAACATCAAAAGCATTTTCCCTGATATTCCTGATAGACCTACGACTATCAGATCCTCCATATTCAGTAAGATTTATCCTGGAAGCAGTGAAAATGTTAAATATTTCTTTGCTAGAGTTTTTCCTCCTTTATTTAGAAATAAATGTGTAGTAGGGACCAATGGTTGTAATGTAGATATTTGAGAAGGTTCATTGATTCCTTCAGGCCACCTGGAGCCATTTCAAGGCAAGTGAACAAGTATTTTCTGCATGTCTACTCCATGCCCCTATGCTATTGAACCAGATATTTTTAGTATTTCTGCTTTATTTTGTTAAACGATTCAGGTCTGAGAGTATCTGAGAAAGTATAATATGTCTCAAGTAACCAGAAACCTAAGCCATATCTTATTTAAAACGTATCTTCTCGCATAGAGCAGAAAGTTATTCTACTCGATTATTGAAGAATTTCCAAAATTACCCCATTTTACCAATACCTACCTTACATAGTTCTTGTGAACAGTAAAGATAACAATGTAAAAAAAAAGCACACAGCATCCTGTCTGGCACCATAGTAAACGTAGAGGATATGTTAATAGAATTCAATATAAAATACTCATCTTCACGGTGACTGACTTATTGAAGGTGTTCAATAGCTATTAGTTGAATGAGTTAATGAATCAGAAAATGTAGGACAGGATTCTGTGGCTGTGGACACAACACAGGATGGACGGCTTTTAAAGGAGCCAGGTGCTTATTTCTGAAGTTCAGAATTGCATCAAGGCAAGGGACAACTCAAACAGCTGTCATTGAAACAAACACAGATAACAAGTTGGCAAAGATGTGGAGAAATTGGAATCCTTGTGCACCATTGCTAAGTATGTAAACAGATGAAACCACTGTGGAAAGCAGCACAGAAGTTCTTCCAGAAATTAAAAATAATTCTATTTTTAATTAGAATTACCAAATGAATGACCCAGTAATTCCACTTCTGGGTATTTATTCAAAAAAACCGAAATCAGGATCTTAAAGAGATATATTTTCACTCCCTTGCTCATTGTAGCATTACTCACAATAGCCAAGATGTGAAAATAATGTAAATGTCTGTCAGTGGATGAATGGGTTTTTAAAAATGCAGCATATACATATAAGGAAATATTATTCAGCCTGAAAAAAGACGGAAATCCTGCCATATGCAGCAACATGGGTAAACTTGGGGGATGTTATACGCAATGAAATAAGCCAGTCACAGAAGGACAAATACTGTGCGTTCCCACTTCTATAAGGGATCTAAAATAGCGAGACTCATAGAAGCAGAGAGTAGAATGATGGTTGCCAGGGACTGATGGGGGAGGAAATGAGGGGCTGCTGTTCAATGGGCATAGAGTTTCAGTTACGCAGGATGCATAGGTTAGAGAGATTTGCTGTACAACACTGTGGCTATAGTTAACAATACTCTATTGTGTACTTAAAAATTAAAGAAGGTAGGCCGGGCGCAGTGGCTCATGCCTGTAATCCCCACACTTTGGAGGTGGAGGTGGGCAGATCACTTGAGGTCAGGAGTTTGAGACCAGCCTGGCCAACATGGTGAAATCCTGTCTCTACTAAAAATACAAAAACTAACAAGCGTGGTGGTGCACGCCTGTAGTCTCAGCTACTTGGGAGGCTGAGGCAGGAGAATCGCTTGAACCTGGGAGGTGGAGGTTATAATGAGCTGAGATCACGCCACTGCACTCCAGCCTGGGCGACAGAATGAGACTCCATTTCAAAAAAAAAAAAAAGAGGGTAGATCTCATATTCAATATTCTTACTTCAATTAAAACACACACACATATGCATAGACCACCCAGAACCCACCAAGACTGGATTTAAGGTAGGAATAAAAACAAATGAAACAAACATGCTTGGAACGAATGATACCCTATCAGGGAAGAAGTATCGCCATGACAACAGAAGAGATTTCTGTCTTACTTCCCACGTTAATCCTAAGAGAAGAGGATCCGTCCAAGGGAAGGCCAACGTTTGCCTACTCAGCGTAGCACAGCGGCAGGGTTCCCTGTATATGAGTGTGAGCACCGTCATCTCAGACACAAAACTAATTTGCAGCTGCATGGACCTGGGTTAGCTCTTTCTATTACAAGTGAGCTGACAATGACACTAAGCAGTTCTTAGCTCTTTTATTACTGCAAATCACTAAAGAGTTTATATCCCTGTCCTACAGACTAGGGGAAAAGAGAGAGAGAGAGAGAGACAGAGATGGAAAGGGATAGAAACAAAAGGGATGAATTAAAGCTGTCATGCTGGAGAGATAATATTACCTACCCCATATGGCTGTTAAGAGGACTAAGTAATTATTTCTAAATCTCCTAGCAGCGCCTGACATATCGTAAGTATTCAACTAATGTTAACTATTTTTATATTTACTATTTTTTTAGAGGCATTCGTGTGGCTTAATTCATAGTGCCCTTCCTCGACCTCACACCACTCTGCTTCACCCCACAAGCTATAAGCAACAAATGCAAATACCAAAAAAAAGTAAAATAAAATTGTTTTGTGTTTTTAATGTATATTAGGTGTGAGCTCCAAACTGAAGGGGTTTTATTAAGTATTCGATACAGTAGATGCCCCATAAATAAGTGTTGCATTGAATTAAAGTAAATATCAATGATGAAAGGTGCCCAGTTTCAGTTCTGGAGGCTTCGTGACTATTTTCATCTTTCCTTTGGCAGTTTGAGAAGGAACTCCTTTCCGTAATCATGAAACTATCATTCTGAATCACCTCTTAAAAACATCATCTGCAGTGACATAAAAACATTCCTTAGAAGTGGCTATTGTTGCAACAATCTGTCTCCTTTAAACCCTTATCACAGTGCAAGGCTTTTGAGAAGCAATGAATGCATGACAGCCACCAGGAAATCTTCAGAGCAAGATGAGGTCTCACAATGGATGGCCGCCTGTGAGGAGCCACACTTACACACTGCACTGACCGTGTTACAGCTTGCTTCTGCCTGTGAACTACACCCTTGCCTTTTGCTTCCCCACACAGGCTCTATAAGACACCCGTCTACCATACTACCCCCTTGGTCCCAAACTGTTTCATAAATATTTTTGTGTGTTATGAATTGACATTTTCTAAGGCTGAGTTTACACAAATAAGAACTGTTCCTTTCCTTGCTCTGCCCGGAGGTGGGGAAAGGGAAACTGGGTTAGGTGAGGTATTTGGGTTTTCTCTCTTATTTCACTCAGATACTTTAAACTAGCTTTCCTCAGTGATGAGACGAGGCGATTGTGATGCTTTTTCCTTATGTTTAACAGCAAAAAACTTCTTGAATTAATATCTTAACAATGAGAAGGGAAGCAAAGCATATGTGAATGGACTGGAACAGGTCTCAGTAGAAGCCAAGCGTCAGGGGAGCCAAATCCATGTATTTGTAATTCAGGAGAGAAATCTAGATGACTAACAGCAGGGAATGCATTCTGCCATGCGAACAGAGCAAATATGCTAGCGTCATGTGAAGTGTCCCGTCACTGCTGTCTGAGGGCACTTAGGAGACACGAGCTGCCTGAGTGGATCTCTTCACACCAAGCTAACAGTCAGGAGTCGCCTTTAAAATTAATCTGACAAAGGTGTAAATAATGAAAACTCTTAGAAAATTCAAAGAAATCTCAACACCTGACATAGTCTTTTTACCTGGATAATTGTGTAAGCAAAGGGCTATTTGCATACGGTTTAATTGCAAATACTTGAAGACTACCTCTGAGATGAAGAAATAAATCCTTTAAACACAGTGAGTTATTACCTTCATAGATATTAAACCCTTTGTATTTAAATAAGCAGTTAATTTGTGGGAAAATGTATCTAAAGGAAGTCCTTTGTATTCTATATTCTATTGTTGTTATTAGATAAAATAATAAAAATCTATTTCCTCTTGTGATTATTTAAAATGCTGTAGTAAAATTTCTCCCAGTTGGTGCTAATGGCAGGCTAAAAGCATCAACCACCATCTGTACTAAAGCAGAGTGTTTCAAATAACAGTGTATGTGTAATATAGACATTAAAGTCAGGCTATCTTTGTGCAGAGCTATTAAGCCAACTGATAAATTTTCGTCCAACAATTGGTTGGACTTTTTCCTGTCTAATTTGGGCAGCTTTTCAACTAAAGGAAGTCAATCAACCAAGTACCTTAGAATATACATACATGGGAAAGATACAATTAGCCTCTATCCAATCCTTCTCTTAAAAAGTCAGCAAATATGGGCCTGAATAATCTTCACAAGGTCATTAGATATAATGCATTAATAAAAATTGGAATGTAAATCTAGGAAAATTCTTGAAAAAACAATCTCCGTGAACACAAATGAGAGAAAGTAGCCCTTGGCACAAGAAAGCAACTATGATCCCTGTTCCATGGTTGGAAAAAGTTGAGAATCTACTCTTCCTGCCACTCCAGGGATTTCCCATCAAGTGATTGAGGCTGTTTAATTCATTGCCCAAATCCTTTATTTGATTGGTGTGGGTGCAATTGTTAAAAACATAAGGTAAAAAAAAAAGGTGGAAAATATAAATTTAAAAAGGAAATATTTTATACCTTTTATAACTGGTTAATTGACAGGCCAGTGGAAATTAAGATAAACTTTGCTCACGTGTTCCTTTTCTTATGAAGAGGAGACACAGCATAATGATGTAAATGGAGGAATAAGTCCGAAAATCAGGAAAGCAAAAACTTCTCTTGTACTGCTTAAGAAATAGATTGCCTTTACTATTACAATATTCTCATAAGTTTTTCAGGTATTCTTAACTTTCCTGTACAAATGAACAAATGAACGAACATAACTTTGCCATGGATTCATGCAAAGGAGAATATAACCCTTGCAGGAAAATGTACCACAAGGAAATCAAGATCCTTTGTTTTACAGCTAGGAATAAAATTTATATTTTCTCCATTCACTAGGGGAAGATGAATATATTTTGAGTCTAAATAGTACTATCGGCATGAAATCAAATTTAAATCCCTTGTTTAATACAGAAATAATTTCAAAAATAATTTTCAAATCTAGAGTAGATGTCTTTTGTCTGTTAGTCTGTACACCGTTGTGTGCATGAGCACGTGAGTGTGAGATGCTTACATGAATTCCTGGTAGTGTGTTCAGAATGCTTAAGGCTATGACTGCATATAGGGCCTCAGCTACACACATAAAGAAATTAAATATTAAAAGATTACTTTGAAAAAGCATTATGGATCGGAGACAATGCAATAAAAGCCAGTCATATGACTAATGAAGAAATTCAGCAAACCTCTCCTAATTGAATCACTGCAAATTTAAAATGGGGAATGGCCTACTTTCTGCTACTGGCTCAAATTTGCTTTCCTTTGATGCCCATTTATTGTGTTACTTTCTTCATATTATTAAAATAGGCTTTCATATATTTAACTTGCCTTATTCTTTCATTTACGAAACAGAAAACAAACTGAAAAAGCATGTAATAACAGTTCATTACTAATGCAATCTCTCTGGAAATGAGACTTATACAGAAGTGTTCATGTCATTTACATATGTGTAGTTTCACTTGAATATGCATAATCTTCCTGCTATGATGAATCACCTCCTAGTAGAAGCTCTGGTCTTTTAATTAAATACACTGAAGTGTATTTTAAAAAGGATATTAATTTCATCATTAGACACTAATAGCATTCTAGGAACTGCTTCAGTTTATCATTGAAACTAGGCATATAATAACCCTTTCTGAAATAAATGTTTCATCTGAAATATTAGAAAACATACATAGAAGCAAACGACTTTTCAAAAAAAATCTTGGCATGAAGGGTTTACAATACATAAGCTTGCCAATGTCATATTCTGCACACACTTGTCTTCATCATAAGTCCATAAAGCAAAAGGCAAATGATGTGAAAAACTATATCTTTCTATTGTTTTTCTTTATGTGTTCCTCATTTTGCACTCACCATATTGAGGAATGGTTGGATCCAAAATTTTATAATCAAGGTTAAAAAAAAAATCTGAAAAGAGGCTTTGGGGTGAGAAACAGACTCTTACCCAAAACAAGGCAGAGCCATTCCTCTGGGATACCAGCACAATAGATTTGTTGTTGTTGCTGTTTTGAGAACCAGAGGACCCATATGAAACAAAACCAGAATCTCTTCCCATTACAGTACATAACAGAACGTCAAGGGTTTGGGGACCGTCATCACGCCTAGCTGTAAGACCGGATTTTATATTCTAGATTATTGATGATTACAAAATGTTAACAGCTGGATAAACTGTAAAATATGCATTATCTTCACATGAGAAGGTTTCAGCTTATAAATGCTTAAATACTGTATCTATTGGCATTTAGTAAAATCTTTCCCTGATCCTGATTTCTGCACTGGGTGGGGGAAGAAACAGACAAAAGCAAAAGCCTGCTCTCCTGAGCCTTTTATATCTCCCCAAACAAATTACTGAAATCAACCAAACCAAAACTCGCCTTTATTTTCCTACTGTTAGATACTTATCAATTTGCATATCTAGCAACTGAAGTAGGGAAGTTTTCTGCCAATCAATGGTCCCCTCTGCTCATCAGGTAAATACCTGGCTCTTTCAGCTTTGGAGGTGTTTTCCACACAGTGATACAGCAAAGGTTCTTTCTTTTTTTTCCTTTTTCTTTTTTTTTCCTGGAAAGGAAAGAGGAAAGAAGGGAAGGAAGGAAATCTGTCTTGGAAGAGGAGATCTCCTCTGGTTCTTCAGTGGTTCCTTCAAGCCTCCGGACACTGGCTCATCCCAATATCCAGGCATGACTCTTATTTAGGTTTGGCTAAGTCCTGTTTTCTGCAAAGGCAAGTAAAGGTGACTTCCAAGTGTTCACTATATTAAAGAAAAAAAGAAGAAAAACTTAAAGGTAAAAAAGAAAAAAGTGCTTGAAAATAACTCTCAGGGACTTATCTTGAGAGGAGAATCCCAAGTGTAGCATCCCTCTTTCCGGTGTTATCCTGTCCCTGCTCAGGGCACAGACACCTCCTCGGTCCATGCTCTGGAGCAGGCGGGGACGGGTGGTGTCCTAAAAGACTTTCTTTAGGAAAAGCAAAACTAACTGCAGTGGTTTCCAGGGAAAAGTTGTATTCCTTGACATGTGGCCCATCCACTTTGGCCTGGAAGACCTCACAACTTTTTGGCACTGTCGTGGCAGGCCGTTGCCCTGATGGTGGTCCCAGCCAAGCCCCGGTTGCTGACTCTGCGGACCAGCACTTTGGAAACCGGGATTTTTGTTCTGGGCATCTCACTCCTGGAGGGTTGCTGGTGCACCACGGGATGGCTAGATGGAAGGTTGGTCAGATGCTTGATGCTAATAGGGATCTTAGAGTCCTTCAACAAGCTGCCTGGGGTTCGCAGCGGACAAGTGATGGTGCCTGGAGATACGGGCTTTAACCGGGACAGGCAGGACGTCTCCTCGTTGTCCTTCCCCCCAGGAAGGGTTGCTGGACTTCCGTCCGGGTCAGCATAGAGATCGTAGAGCGCGTCCCCACTGTAGCTATCCCGGGGGATGCCCGCCTTCTTCCCGCTGCTGGCGCTGTCTTCCTCTGGGCCTGGCGTGGTGGAGTCCCAGTAGCCCTCGTCGCTGTTGGGGACGCCTTCCTGCTGCTCCTTCTCCGGGTGCTTGGGCTCCTCCTTCGGATGGGGCTCGATGGGAATCCGGTTGAGCCTCCTGCGCTTGACCGAGGACGCGTCCTTGGCCGCTTCCACACACCTGGTGTCTTTGGGGGTTTCGGGCGCCACCTTGGCTTCCAGCGCAGCTGCCACCTTAGCCGCGCCCTCCTGGGGCCCGGGTGCCTGCTCCTCGGTCTGGGACAGCATGTCCCAGAACTCCTGCAGGTAGGTGTCGTCCACCTCGTCCGGGCTGGCCATCTCTTCCCCGCCTCCCTGGTAGGCCACCACGCCGGGGTTCTTGGTAGAGAGAGCCGGCTTGCCTGGCCCGGGGGCATGCTTGTCACAGCTGGGACCTGCCTCTTCCTCTGGGTCTGCAATAATATCTCCACAGCCTGTAAGAGAGTCAAAGCTTTTCAGTGAAGTCACGTCAGAAAACATCAAACAAATACGATCTGCCGACGGGTCTGAGGGTGGATCGACAGAGGCAGGGTCCGGGGCGGCGGGCGCCCGGCCGCTGCCGCCTTCGGAGTCGACAAGGGGGACCGTCTTGACCGGAACGGCCCCCGTCCTGGACGCGTCCTCGGCCGTGTGGACCTCCCCGGGCCCCGGCTCGGGGGGTCCCCGGGGCTTCTCGGCGCGCCGATGCCCCGCGGCGTCCTCTCCCCGGGCGCCGGTGTCCGGGCCCTCGGCCTCTCGGCAGCTCCGCGCTGGGGCGCGGTCGGCGGGGGCGGGCACCTCCTCTCCCCCTGCGGGCTCACCTGCTGGGTCTCGCGGGGCGTCCTGGCCGGGCTCCTCCGGCTCGCGCGCGGCTCTGGGCGTCTCCTCCTTGACGCACTCCAGGCTGGCGGTGAGCGAGCCGGGCAGGATCAGGCCGCCCCCGGCCGCGCGCCCCTCCGCGGCCTCCGCCTTGGCCCGCTTGTCTTTCCGGTGCCAGCGCATGCCGCTGAACAGCCCCCGCAGCCCCCGCTTTTGTTTGCCGCCGGCCTTGCTCGCGTCCGCGGGGTCCCCCTTGCCGTTTTCCGAGCGCCCGTTCTTCTTCAGCAGCGAGAAGAAGCTGTGCGACTTGGCCACCGAGCTGCTGGCGAGGGAGCCCCCGCCGGGCCCCGCGGCTCTGGGGGGCCCCGGATTCGGCCGCCCCCCGCCGCCCCCGCCGCCATCGCCCCCGCCGCGCGGCTCCTCCTTCCTGCCGCTCTCCAGCACCAGCACCTCGGCCAGTCCGTCGTGGGTCCTGCTCCTCACCAGCCCCGTCGGACCCGAGCTCTTCCCGTCCCCTTTGTTTTTGACCCCAAAAATGCTGGGCATGGTGCCACCCGATTTCCTTTTCTTGAATAATTTGAAGGCGGCTTTATTAATCTTCCCCGACGGCGGCTCGGCGGCCGGCGTCTCGGCGGCACAGTCACAATGCAAGTCCATGTCTGCCGCGAGGGTCCCGGCCCCGGCCTCCGCCTTCCTCCTGCAGACCCCCGCGGACGCGCCAGCTCCGCCGCGCTCGCTGACAGCCCCGCCGCCGCCGCGGCTCCGGCTCGTCTCCATGGAAACCGCGCGGGCTGAGCCGCTGTCGTCAGCAGTGGGCTCGCGCCAGGCCACTGTCACCCGTGTTCTAAATCAACCTGAGCCGCGCTCGCCGCCGCCGCTGCAAAAGAAACACACATAAAAGACCGTCTTCCCTCCCGCAAGGGCTTATGTAATCCCCTAACCCACTTCCATCCGACTTGGCGCGGCGCTGCATGGCGTTTGTGGGGCACGAGCAGGCGACACAGCCGCGAGCTGATTGCAGAAATTCGAGTCGTAATGATGGAATTCAGATTCCCTCAACTCTCACCCACCTTCCGAATCCTTCTGCAGACTCGCTCTTCGCGGGAGCGCAACCGTGGATCACGCAATGCCTCTGAAAACGACAGCGCAATTCAACCCAGCACAAAATGCTTGCTTTTCTTATCCTCTCTCTCCTGGACTCCATGCATCTTCATGCCTTTCCCAAGCCCTGCGTGTCTGTCCTTAGCACTAGTGCACTAAGCGCAGCAGGCAGGAAGCACGTCTGCCTACATCCATGTCTTGTCCAGAGCTAAGCACACGCTAGGTCCATGCGGTGTGGCTGTCGTTATGGTTATGGTTCTTGTGACAAAAGTACACGGCACCACTCAGTGGATCAGCAACCCGGCAATGCGCGCACAACAGCTCCCCGGGGTGGAGTTTGGCTGCACCTTTGGGACAACCATGAGTTTTATCCCAGACTCCAGCCACCATGGGATGAAGTCACAGACGCCGGGGCCCAGCCCACATCTGATAACAATAGACAAGCTGACCGAGAACACAGGCTGGGCATCTCAGACCCACTCCACAGGTGGGCCTTCGGGTCTGGGTCCTGCCCTCTCCTTTCCCACTCAGCGGGACGCTGGCATTGTTCCTGTCACTGCTGTACCACTCCCCTCCCCCATCCCACCAGGGCTGACTTGTAGCCCCCTTCCCCAACAGACAGAGCAGAAAAAGCTTGGCAGGGGTCCCTGTGTGTCCAGGGGTCTCTGCAGACATTCCTACCGGCCTGGCCTGGGGAGAGGGAAAACCTTTTTTCTGGAAACAGCCCAGTCTAGGGATCTCCTCTGTGTTCTGATTTTAAAAGTGACTGCTAATATTCTCATCGTGACATCTGATTTCATAATCCCAGATGAGTGCTCCTTAGCAAAAAGAAGAAATTTGGAGAGGCATATACATATATACATATAACGTATACATATAATATGTATATATAATATACATATTATTGTATACGTTATATGTATATATGTATATATGTATATATTATATGTATATGTGTATCTAATGTATATAATGTATATAATATTATTATATACATTATATTAATATGATATATGATTATATAATAATATATAAGCATATACATATATTAATATAATATTAATAATTAATTAATATAATTAATATATATTAATAGAACACATATTAATAGACATATTAATATAAGCATATACATGTATTAATATATTAACATAATTAATATAACTATATTAATATAGTATATATAGTATATGTTATTCAATCATTTGATTATTTATTAGATATCGTTTAAGAATATATGTAATAATTACATATGTATACAAATACCAGTCTCTTCCCTACTCATTTTTTATGTGCTGTTTGCATCATGCCAAGAAATCCCAATCCCCATCCACATAAGTTGGCGTTTTATTAATGACGTATGTTGGCCATTGCAGCTTCTGTTGTTATGAGATACAGCTGGTTTACATTTAGACCTTGGAGTTATTAGTTGTATTATTTCCTTTTTTGTTTATTTTTATCAAGAACACTGTTTTGTAAAACAAAGAAATCAATGAGTTCAGGTTCACAAGAGGTTGTTACTTCCGGACTCTAATCCCATGAACTCTCTCTCACTATTAATGAGCGTCTCTCTTGGAACAGGAAGTAAGGTGAGACCAGAAAGAGGCTTTCCCGGATTCTAACTGACCGCTTGACATCATGAATCAGACTCCTCAGTGCTTCCTGGGGAGACCGGGTGTAAGGAATTGTAAAGAGAAACCCATTCGTTATGTCTTTACAACCTTTTGAAGAACAATAGAAAGTCTCAATTTTACACGCATACACACACACACACACACACACCCCATACAGTTGCTTAGATTTGTGAGTTACTATGTAGCTCTGTCAGTTTGGAAGAGTTTGTGACTGGGATCAAGGAAAAGTAAGTCGCCTATTAAAAAATCTCCCTTTCTCCACTGGGAGAAAGTGGTCTGTTTATTCACCCATCAGGACAGGTCAAATGTGACTCTAATTTACATGAGAATCTTTGGGCCTCCTGGGAGAAATCTGATAGAGGACTTTGGGATGGGTATCATTCCTTTGGGACATCAACACTCAAACAAAGAGAAAGAGACAAAGCTGTCTTCAGCCTGGGGAAGTTGCCCTCACCATGAGTTCCTGGCCCTGAGACAGAAGAAAGCAGGGACCCCTGGAACCATCTGAAGACACTGGGCATGGGAGCTGTACAGTCTGCAGTGTGAGTGAGGACCCTCCAGCATCCTCCTACCCAACATCCTTGTTACAGGGATAGTGGGAAAAAGCAGGGTGAGGCCAGCTGAAAGGAACTCACCCCAAGAGCCAGAGAGGTAAGGAGAGAGTCTGCAGGGGAGAGAGATGAGGCGCAGAATGGTCCGATGGTTTGACGATTAGAGCCAGGTCATGAACCATCATAAAGACTGAGCCATACCTTATATTAAACTTCACAGTTAAGGGTGGAGAAAGCAAAATGGTGATTTATTTTTTTCCCTGAAAGACAGACCATGACAGTGAAGATAATTTTACCATAAACACTCCCATTTTTTGTTTATGGTTTCTTCTTTCATTCTTTTCCCCCATCCTGCTCCAGCTTGGGAGTGAACAGAAAATTAGAGTAGAAAGGAATAGCGTACAGGGCCGAGGGGAAACATTTCGGGGAAAAGCCATTCCAAAACATTAAGACGCATCACAAATGCAAACAGCAAGTGGATTTTGCTGGAAGACATGTGTGGGCTTTTCTTTGTTGGCACCAGGAAGTATTTGTCATTTTGTTAAGGCTTTTTTTTTTTTTTTTTGCTAGGTGGTGAGGTTCTCTGGAGGATGGTACTCAAAACAAGGGAAAAAAATGAAGAGAAACACAGGAAGGATCATTTAAGAACTTAACATCATCATCATCATGATCATCATGATCATCATCATTTCCTTTTTTAGGGTGCCTTCAAAGCAGTCCAGCCCTTTGCCCAAAGCTTACTGGGTGGAATTCTTTTTCTTTCTTTCTTTTCTTTCTTCTTTTCTTTTCCTTCCTTCCTTCCTTCCTTCCTTCCTTCCTTCCTTCCTTCCTTCCTTCCTTCCTTTTTCTTTCTTTTCTTCTTTCTTTCTTTCTTTTCTTTCTTTCTTTCTTTTCTTTCTTTCTCTCTTTCTTTCTTTTTCTTTCTCTCTGTCTCCCTTCCCTTCCCCTCCCATCCCTTCCCCTCCCCTCTCCTCCCTTCCCCTCCCCTCTCCTTTCCTTCCCTTCCCTTCCCTTGCCTCTTTCTTTTCCTTCTTTCTTTCTTTTTTTTTTTTCCCAGAGTCTTGCTGTGTCACCCAGACTGGAGTGCAGTGGTGTGATCTCAGGGCTCACTGCAGCCTCCGCCTGCCAGGCTCAAGCTGTTCTCCTGCTTCTGCTTCCCCTGTAGCTGGGATCACAGGTGTGCACCAAAAAACCCAGTTAATTTTTTTTGTACTTTTTTATTTTTAATTTTATTTTAGTAGAGACAAGGTTTCACCATGTTTGCCAGGCTGGTCTCAAATTCCTGACCTCAAGTGATCTGCCCGCCTCGGCCTCCCGAAGTGCTGGGATTACAAGCATGAGCCACTATGCCCAGCACTGGGTGGAATTTCCTATCCTAGGTGAGCCGCCAAGGAGCTTCCCTTTGAACCGCTGTGTGGCTGCTGTTAAGGGACTTCTCATGTGTCACAGCATTTCTGCTTAAGGAGGCTGCTAGCTTTACCTTAAACTTGCTGTGGGTCTTTAGAGGGATAATGCTTCATCACTATGGTTTGGAAACAATACCTGGATTGAGACCACCTCCCGTCTGCAGACCGCTTGGCCAGCTCCTGACCTCACCCCAGGCTGAAATGTCTGCCTCCCTGCTCATGTCCGTTCCCACATGGGATTAGCCTCCAAGGTGGACTTGAGAAGCTGTGCTGCCAGTGAGAACCCCTAAATGTCCAACCCAAGTTCCTCTTTATGAGATGAACAGAAAAAAGCTCAGAGCCACTAGTCTTAAAGTTCCCTGCTGTCCACTCTCTTCCTGTATCTGAGGGCTGTCCTTGCCCTCCACGGGCCTCATGGAAGCTGAGACCACAGTGTGAAGTGCACAGGTGCCAAGAGAGAAATGTGCGGATGCTCCTTGCAGAAAGCCTGGCCCTAGGTGCAATGCTGCTGGCATGTTCCCGTGTCCCCCTTGCCTGGGAAGATGAGGCTCGAGGCTAGGACGAGCAGCATGAGGGAGGGCTACAGGTCTGAGAATACCAGGCCCCGAGCTAAATTGAAGTTCTTGTGTTTTCTTTAGCATATTTTGATTCCTGATTTCCCCCAAACATCAGCTTTCACTGTGAGTTAATAGCTGTTCTGGATATATGCTTATTAAAAGGATAAATTTATTTCTAATTAGTAATATGCGAGCGAAAAGCCCGCTGCAACTCATAATTTTCCACATTAACCCTGGTGCACAGTCAAGGCTGCTAGGGGAAAAAGCCCATCCCAGGAGGAGCCACAACCCCACGTAGCCTCCAGAGTAAAGGAGCAGCTCAAAGGGGAGGTGTTCCGGGTTCATGGGACATTACCTCTGCCCACCTCCCATGGGTGTGTACCTGGATTCTAGGCAAGGGAAGTGCCACAGAAGACCACATAAAAGCAAAATGAGCTTTTGCCTGTAGTGCTGGTAGGCACCAAGGGGACACAGGCCATGCGGCAGCTGACGGCACTGGTATTTGGGCAGTTTCCATGTCTCCCCCCAGGCTTCTAGTTGTTTAATCTTTGGCGTCCATTAGCTTCGAGACACATTTTTCCAATCTCTGCCTCAGTCTGAGGCAGAGATGTTATGTTCCTCTCTGCGTGCCTGTCTGTGTCTCTTCTCCTCTTCTTAGAGTGACACTAGTCACATTGATTAAAGGCCCACGCTACTCCAGTATGACCTCATCTTAACTTACACCTTGGTTACATTTGCAAAGACCCCATTTCCAAATAAGGTCACATGCACAGAGACCTGGGGTTAGGACTGCAGCAGATCTTTTGGAAGACACAGTTCAACCCGCCACAAACATGGTCAGCAATGGTGACAATCCGCCTCTCCTTCAGTCCTTCAATGCAGCCACCAGGACCCTTGGCACAGACAAGACTATCCTTGGGCTCAGTCATCAGTAGGTTCAAACTGGGCATGAGCTTCTTCAGCAGGTGTAGGCCTTCAGCAGAGTTTGGGGTCACTGATGGCACTTCTGGGGTTGCCAGCAGTATGGGACAGCACCACTGCCGACCAGAGGAAGCAAGAAGGGAAACAGTGTTGACCAAGAAGGGTAGATCTTGGCGTATACCTGTGAGACCCTGGGGTCTCTCAGAATTTTCTAGGAGGAACCTAAGACAGGTATCGAAGTTCCCATGTAGTGGAAAGGGTAGAACAAGAGGACCACTGTCGCTCTCCCTGTTCTCTATTCCCTGCATAGAAGCCAGAATGACCTGAGAAACATGTCACGCCATAGCTGCTCCTCCCAATAATTCCCTTTTCTCTGGCTCTGCCATTTAGCTAGAGTTACTCTTAGAAAACATTGTATCTCAGATGGCATAGAGGGTGGGATTTCTTCAGCTGTTGGCACTAAGGTAGGTACAGTACAGCCAAAAACAGGGCAGAATGAGGTCAGATAGCAGAGGGTGCACGGACAGGATGCCAGGGCTTTGGGCATGGATAGATGCCCTGTTAGAGAGCAGCCAAATAAGCAGTGGGAATCATCTAACCCCAGCAGGGATGCAAACCAGAACCAGAGCCCAAGATGAGGGCCCTCTGTTGTGAATGAGGAGGCCAGGCTCAGAGATTCGAGACTGGGAAGCTGCAGGGAGGCTGCAGAAATGATCTGGCCCACAGTGGGACACCGATAGGAAGCCCACGCCCCTGACCCTTGGGTGTACTTGTGCTCCTCTTACAAAAACTCTGCTCTGCATCTGCTTCTTGAAACAAAGCTGGCCTCACACTCAGGCCTTGGTCCAGCCCACCCAGCACGCACACACAGCATGAACCGGCCTGCGTGGCTAAGGTGGACTTCTGCCCGGGTTCCTCATTGCCCCCAGTCTCCAGCCATATGAGCAAGCTGCTTTCTGTCATGGCATCCCCACATCACAACCCCGCAACTCTTCTGAAGCATGGCCCCCTTTCCCAGCTACTTCCACTTCTATCGAAAAGACATGGGAAAGTTCTCTTGCTTTCTCATGCCACTCCAGGTCTGCCCCTGCCCCTTGTCTTAAGATCCCCTCCACTGGCCCTGCCATGGCAGCACTGAGGACATAGATGAGCGTTTCAGACAGTAGCAGGGTCCTCTCTACTCTCAGTTCCCTAAGCTCATGAGGGGAGGGGTGTCTTATCCCCACTCCTTAGGAGCTAACCTGGGTGGAGGGTGCAGGGAGCAGAGCCCCTTCCTAAAGACCCTCAGCAGGCTCTTGCATTCTTTCTGTGGAGCAGTTTCACGGTGCACAGGTATCAATCCCAGGGGAGGACTCTAAACACTTCACCAATAACCATGCACCAGTAGCAATCCTCTTGCACAAGTGCAGTGAGACAGAGCACTCACTCAGCAAGTGAAGTGAAGCAGTCCTCCAAGGCTCAGTAGCTCTGCCCAGGCCCTATGGAGTCCCATCTGCATGTGCCCTGTGTTGCGCCACAGCTGAGGGACCCTGATAGCACACTCTGAGTTAGGTTTTATGCCAGGGGACCCATGGATCGCTGGGATAAAGTATTGCAGGACATCCTGTTCTAGGGGTGATGGGAACAGAGCCCAGGCTATCCCAGGCAGTTCCTCCTTATCTCAGGTTGTTGCATTCCCAGCACATTCTACAGTTATTCTGAGAACTACAGGCAAGTAATGGGGGAAGAGCTGGTTATCCGAGGCCCTCTGGGGACTTGTCCTGCACTTTCCTCCTCTGCAACTCTTTCCTTCCATTTCCTAAAGTCTTGGGATCTTAACTCGTCTAGACAACAGACAAAACCACATTCAGAGCAATTACATATTTGTTTAAACTTACCGCTTAGGTCAAGATCTCAGCTCCTGAAGTTCCAATGACCGTAGCTTTGGCAAACAAAAAAACCTTTTTTCCCCCAAAGATATCATGGACTTCAAACACATATTTTGAACTCTGAAAGCTGAGTCTTACCATTTGCTTTGCCTACCTGTTCCAGCTTAATTGCCCAGCCCTACCCCATCCCTAACCTCCTGCAAACAATATACAAACATACTTGCTCTCACAGTCTATGCTCCAACAATTTTGAGCATGTTTCCTGAATATGTCATTGTCCTCTTGCTTTTCTAAACACTGCAGCTATCATCTGAGATGCTGTTACCCACTCTGTGCGACTAATGAATTCCTATCTATTTCCCATGTAATGGCTGGGACCCCAGATCCTCTGTTTCTGTCAGAGGCCCAGCATTTCCCATGATACATCACAAAAATGCTCAGGCCAATTTCTATACAGTGTCAATCATCATGGTGCCCCAGGGCTGACTTCCCATAAGTCGACTCTGACTTTTACCGAAAGAGAGTTGTGATGAGAGTGAGAAGTATAGTTCTTCTCCTCTGTGACAGGCACATCAGCCAACCAGCAGAGCTGCACTTGAGTGGCTCAACCATCTCAGTCAGAGGTGGATGACTCCTCTTCCTGGGCCATGACCTCCTTTCCCCCTTTGAGTCACATAGCAGGGTGGGTTACTTCCTTTGGTAGTCAAATATGTTATTTAAGATTGTGCTAGTTTGTGTAGCAAAATAGATTCCAAAATAAAACAGGTCAACTCAATAGAGGTCTATTCTTACTCACTGTTTTAGTCCATTTGGACGTCCATAACAAAATACCATGGATTGAGTGGCTTATAAAGAATAGAAATGTATTTCTCACTGTTCAGGAGGCTGAAAAGTCAAAGGTCAAGGGCACCAGCAGATTAGCTATCTGGTGAAGGCTTGCTTTATGGTTCACAGATGGTGCGTTCTACCTGTGTCTTCACATAGTAGAAGGGGGAATGAGCTGCCTTGGCCCTATTTTATAAAAGCACTAATCCCATTCATGGAGGCACCACCCTCGTGACTTAATTCTCTCCCCAAAAATCTCACCTCCTGATATCATCACCTGGGAGGTTAGGATTTCAACATGAATTTGGGGAGGGCACAAACATTCAGATCATAGCACTCATCTATAAGTCAAGTATTGAAACGAGAAGGGTTAGTCTCTTCCATGCGATCATTCAGGGTCCCAGGCTTCACTTCTCTGTGTCCCCCCACTGTGGGGTTGTTGCTCTCTGCATTTAGCTGGTGGAAGGAGAAAGAGATCCTGGAAGAAGCACATCCATTTCTAAGAAGCTTGACTCCGGCATGGAACAAATCACTTCCTCTCACTTCTGTTGGTGACATCCAGTCACATGGCCACATCTGGCTACGAGAGAGTGGGAAATATGGTCTAACCACGTGCCTGGCCACATTCCTATTACTACAGAAGGAGAGAACAGATTAGAGCAGGCAGCTGGCAGAATGTGCTACAAATCAACCTACTCAGTAGCTGTGCTGGGGAAAGGAAGCATTCCGTCTCCCCCGTGGGTTCACTTTTCCTCCACGCTTCCCCCTCCCACAAGACAGTGCATTCCCTCTCAAGACCTCCCTGTACCAATCTTTATCGCCTGCTCCCAGCTCTCTTCATACCCTTCAGCCTTCCCTTAGGGGAATGTATTTTTTGGTTCAAGCAAACACGTCTAGTAAATGTTTGAAATACACTAGATTAAAAACCTGATTGTGGTGATTCCCACCTCCAGAGTAGCGTAGGAAGGACTCCATGGTGTCCATTCTGTTCCATGAGCATTTGTAGAGTCTGTCCCGTGTGCCGGGTGCTACCATGAATAAACCATGATGCCTGCCCTGCACGGTAACCAGGAGGCTCGCCAGTGTGAGACTTGGTTCGGTGTGAACTCGCCAACTCATTAGGCCGACAGTACCATTGTTCCATCCTGGGTTGTAGGTCAGTGTGATCAGGCCTCAGCAGCTTGGGTGTTTTCTCTTCTTCTTATTCGAAAAAAAAAAAAAAAAAAAAAAATCTGTGTTTTCCTCCATGATGGTTAATCCCCAAATAGTCAGGCTTACTTCTGTCCCGGATCCTAACCACCTACCGGGTTTTCTTCGTGGGCTTTAGGTTAAGTCCCTGATCCGGTTTCATGCAGCTTTCATTGATGTTTCATTTGCTATCCACCACAGCAAGGTTACTTTTTTCAAAAGACAGAAATCTCAGCAGATGTATTCATTCTGGGATGTTTCCTGGACTCACACCAGTGAACTCATTAGCCCAGGCTAACTACGGGCCTTTGGGGGCCTTTTCTTTCCTTTTTTTTTTTCCAGTTTGTAGCAAAAAGCGGGATCATGTGATTTGCGCATAGCAGCTCTCCTTCCTGTATGTTCAGTGAGCAGTGACTGCAATTCCCCCCGAGAAGGACGGCTGTGCTTTCTAAACATGCATACACTTCTTAGCAGTGTGTGCTTTTCTTTAGTGGAAGACTGAAGCTGAAACAGGAAATTTCTAGGTCAGCTATACTTCTCTCTAATAAAAGAAAAGTCTAGCCAAAAAGAACAGCAAAACTATGGCCTGGGCTTTTTGGAGTGTCTTGTCTGATTACCCAATTATTACAGCTCAGATTAGGAAGGGATTAACCCCTGAGGTTGGACAGATGGAGAACACTATTAAAATACCCCATGTGGGGTTTCGGAGTGAGTAGCAAAGTAACCACCTGTCCCTGTTTCTTGGGTCAGTCTGCCCTCATTTAGAGTCTGAAGATCACTGTCTTTGATGTCCAAGTGTGGAGAAACCGAATAGCACAGGAAGCAAGCTGGGGCCCCACCCCTGTCTGGCCCAGAAGCACTGCTCTCTCGAGTCTCTGTCCCTATCTGGAACCCTGCCCTAGACTGACCTGATAAGAAATATTCAGCTGAATTACAAGTGATTTTAGGGTTGTTATTGCCCAGGGCCCTTGGGAGCAATCTGGGGACACTTTATGAGACTGTCACAGACAGAAAGGTTTCCATTTCAGACCTCCCTATTCCTTTGGTAACTATTGAAGAAATCAGCATCTCCTCCTTTCTTGAACCTCTGCATTTCAGGGGCTACACTGGGGCTGTTTTCTCTTAAGTGTTCTCAGAAGCTGCAGAGGGGTGAAGTGAGATCTGTGTGTTTGTGCCTTTTCGCCCCTGCGTTGGGGAAGTTGGGACAGTCCCTCTCTGGGCAGGGAGGCTGAGTGACTCTGCTTCATGTTCCAGCCTTGGATTCGCAGGCAGGAAGGTACTATAAGCAGTCCCTTCAATAATTAATAAGCCATTTAGTTCTGCTTCAAGTCCCTCATCTTACAGATAAAGGATGTGTTCAGGAACTTTAATGGTTGATGAGAAAACACTATGCCAAATAAAATATGTTGGGTAATCTTGAAATTGTCATGATTTAGCTGGGTGAGTACTTCTTTCTTATGTATCTAACTTAAGTCAATTCGAGAAAAGCCCGTTGAGCACATTGAATGTCTACTTCACCCCCAGCACCACAGAAACACAGAATCTCAAGGTCAGCAGGATCCTCGATCCCAAAATTATATAAGCAGCCAGCCATTCATGATTGGAATGCTTCCAGGGAAAAGCACCTAACTGCATCCAGAGGCAGTTTACTCCACGTCCCGACAATCCCACTAGAGATTTCTTTTTAGAGCTGATTTTTAAAAAGTCGTCACAGCTTCTATCCCTTAGTTCTAGTTATACTCCTGTGTTGAGCAACTTTTACGTGCCAGATGCAGTTCCAGGTGATTTTCATGCATTCAATCTTTTAACTCCACAGTCACCACATGAGGTGGGGTCTCTCCCATTTTTCAGATCACGCAACTGGCACAAAGAAATTAAATGATTTGCTCAAGATCAGTAACTAGTGAGTGGCAAAGCACTCTGGCTCCATTAGTCTCTCTTCTTCTTCTTCTTCTTCTTTTTTTTTTTTGTTTTTTGAGACAGTGTTGCCCTGGCTGGAGTGCAGTGGTGTGATCTCAGCTCACTGCAGCCTCTGCCTCCCAGGTTCAAGTGATTCTCACGCCTCAGCCTCCTGGGTGCACATGAGACATTATAGGGTTTATAAGACACCTTATTTACACTTGGGCAGGTCGCAAAAGGCTTCATGGAGGCAGTGGCATATGGACTAGATTCTAAATAGCAGGTAAGTGCTGGCGAGTATGCAGAGAAATGGCTCTCCTACCGCTGCCTGTAGGTCTGGAAATTCATAGACATTCTTCAAGATGACCAGGTATTAATTTAAAATGCTTGTGCCATTCAACCTTGTGATTTCAAAGTCCAAGTAAATAATCTGAACATAAACTTATTCAAAGTGTTAGTTAAAGGATACTGCTGTTTAATGGAACATAGAGAAACCACTAAGACTTTGTGAACAGCAACCTGATGCCAGCTGAAGGACCAGGAGGGCCCTCCCCGTGGTCTCTCAGATGTCTGATTGACATGCCCTGATTCTCCCTTCCACAATTTATGAAAATGCAAATTTTTCCCATTAACTTTGTAGATGACCAAGAGCTTCTTTTCAAGTGCTTTTTTCTGGCTATGCCCTGCCCAGGGCTGCTTTAATTCAGCTCCTATTTCCCTCGAGTGTTTCGTGATTTGGGTGATTGACTGTGCTTGTGCGGCTCCTGGACGGGGCGGGCACTGTCTCTCACTCATTCTTGTTTCCTCTACTCCCTCGAGCAACTGACAAATGATTCCCCACACTCCTCCTCAGAGCCTTTTTCTTTAAAAAGGCAAGTTTTCCCCTAAAAGGAATTCTCATATCAGTTGCTAATAATATACATTTCCCCTCGCATTATTGTATGAAGAATTTTTTCATGACATGGGAAAATGCTTATGATAACATTTCTCCCCACTCCCTTCTGAGCAAGGAAAAAGCAACACACAGTCTTGAAACTCCACCCGGGATAGTGTCACCCATGTCAAACAATGTGCATCAAGGGAAATGTAATCAACGGTAGCAGTGGCCAGCTCTGGAATAGGACACTGGATGATTTGTATTCTTCTACATGAATTTGCTCTCTCTTTTTTTTTTTTTTTTTTTTTTTGTGACGGAGTCTCACTCTGTCGCCCAGGCTGGAGTGCAGTGGCGTGATCTCAGCTCACTGCGAGCTCCGCCTCCCGGGTTTACGCCATTCTCCCGCCTCAGCCTCCCGAGTAGCTGGGACTACAGGCGCCCACCACCTCGCCCGGCTAGTTTTTTGTATTTTTTAGTAGAGACGGGGTTTCACCGTGTTAGCCAGGATGGTCTTGATCTCCTGACCTCGTGATCCACCCGTCTCGGCCTCCCAAAGTGCTGGGATTACAGGCTTGAGCCACCGCGCCCGGCGAATTTGCTCTCTTTACCAAGTCTTCAGAGATTACACAAAGATAACACATATTTGGAGCCCAGGTACCTGGGAAAATGGAAATTTTACTATTCGGAAAAATTTTTTTAAATCAAAAAGCGGGCAGCAGCCAGTGTGGGAAAGTCAGCCGCGGTTTCCTTTTCCCTCCAGGCGCGGGCGGCACACCTGCGAATGGGTGCTCCTGCCCTCCTTACCCTGCACTGGTAGCTACCACCTCAGAGTGGAAGCTGGGCGTTTGTAAAAGGCAGGTCTCGGTGTTCTGACTTCTCCTCGTCCTGTTGGTAGACTGCCTCCGTGACACACCGGCAGGATTTCTATAAGGGCACAGAAGGCACCAGGAGGGTGGGTGAGGACCCTGTGGCCTGCCAGTGCGCGATGGGTACAAGTGCTGGTTTCGGGCTACCCTACAGATCCCCAACTCACCTTCAGCAAGTACCTGCACCACGAACTGCACTTTCCAATACAGATGGTTCCCCTTTTGGCAGACTAGCAAAACTCAGGGAGCTACCCACAGAAAGTGCTCATCTCGCTACCTCCGTTAGACATTTAGCTCCTGACTAATCAATCCGAAACCATCACCCCACTGCTGACTTCCTGCCGCTGACAGACGTGAATTCATGAGGACCGGGAAGGGCTCCTAATATTTCCATCTGAAGCGATATCCCTGAAATTTCATAGACACGCACACATCTTTCCGAGGTCTCAGAAGCACAGCAGCTATTGACAGCTCCTCTGAGAACAGACAAGGAGATTGCAGGTCAGTTGTCCTTGAATAAGCTTCTTTCTTCCCCTCCTGCCTCCAATAACATGAAGCACCAGAATAACTCCCTGTTACTAATGTGCAAGAAGTTTCTTGTAGGTGGTCCACGCAGACACTATTCTTTCATTTTTAAAAAATTTTTATAAGAGATTGGCTCTGTATATGAGGGCAATTCCTTCCTTCCTTCCTTCCTTCCTTCCTTCCTTCCTTCCTTCCTTCCTTCCTTCCTCCCTCCCTCCTTCCCTCTCCCTCCCTCCCTCCCTACCTCCCTCCCTCCCTCCCTCCTTCCGTCCCTCCCTTCCTTTTTCTTTCTTTCCCTCTGTTTCCTTTTTGTTTTTTACTGGGTCTTGCTCTGTTGCCAAGGCTGGAGTGCAATGGCGGGATCTCAGCTCACTGCAACCTCCGTCTCCCAGATTCAAGTGGTCCTCCTGCCTCACCCTCCCGAGTAGCTGGGATTACAGGCGCCTGCTGCCACACCCAGTTAATTTTTGTATTTTTAGTAGAGATGGGGTTTTGCCACGTTGGCCATGCTGGTCTCAAACTCTTGACCTCAGGTGATCGGCCTCCCAAAGTGCTGGGATTACAGGTGTGAGCCACGGTGCCCGGCCTGTATGCTGACAATTTCTTCTTACACCTGTGAAAATGATGTTTGTCATTCTGACTAAGCAGAATTGTTCTCATGCCCTTGTGAAGCATTGTATTCACACTGAGTTCAAACCTCTGGTCCTCCCACTTTGTACACAGATGGCTGGAGACAACAGACACTCTAGTGCATGTTTCCGTGTCTCCCACTCTCTGCTCTCAGGCAGGAACGAAGCCCAAGGAAACCAGGCAATAATTCTCTGTCCTTACAGCAACAGGAAAGTTCTCCTGGAAGGAAAGGGCTGTGGCTCCATTTAGACCTGCAGCCTGCCCTGCAGGGAAGTAGGGAGAAGGCAGGCCCAGAGAGTGTGGAAGGGATCAGTGGCTAGGGTGGAAGAGGGCGTGAGAGAGAGAAATGGCTGTCTAGTAGATTCCAAACCAAGGCAGGACCCAGACATGCAGGGATCCCCATCTCCTTTCTGATTCTTCCCACATGAACACGCTCCAGCTGGAACCTAGGTACCAGCAGCTCAGGCGGTTTGGGAAATACTTTAGCTTCTCCACTAGCAATCCCAAAGCAGCCCTGATTTTATACCCTCTAAGTGTATAATGACATTGTGCATTTGGTGTACAAATACAGCATTGAAACAATTCTTCTAGTCATCTTTTTTTTATGAGGTTAGGATTCTGAGCCCTTTCTCTATAGATCTTTCTCTACAGAAATTCTAGAAGGTTCTAAACATGGGCTGGTGAGAACTGGCTTACGTTTTAAGAACCTCACCTGGCTGCTATGTGGAGATCAGATCTGGGGCAAGGTGGCATGGGAGGCCATGAGGAGGGTTCCTGGTGGTTTCAGCTAAGGTGGTAGCAACAGAGACAGCAAGAGGTGGTGACGTGTTAACAGACCACATTCTCAGACCTTGTTGTCAGTGACATTAAACATGATGTTAACATTAAACACGATGTTGATAGAGCCACTTGTATAGGTGGATGTGGTAGCTGTGATAACCACGTCCGCATCTAGTCACTAATATTCAAAGCTATTTACTGAGCTCAGGAAAGCAAAATAAGACACAAGCCCTATCCTCAAGTAGCTTACAGAATCCAGGACAGAAATTTTGCCTATAACCAGGTGGAACAAGTGCATTTGAAAGGCACAATTCAGTGGGATTCAGACCCTCCAAACGAGGACAATGACTCCTGACAGGGGTAACCAGGGGTGCTTCCCTGGTGTGGGTGAGCAAATGTGAAGAGGACGCCTTCCTAAGACACAGAGGCCTATGGGGCAGGACAGGAATGGCTGGGGATAGGGAAATGTGCAGTGTCCTCAAAAGGTGTGAATGCTGATTCGGGCTGGAGGGTAAGATTCACAAAGGAGTCGTTATTGGGAGGGGAAGCTTGGAGGTAGAGTAAGGTTAGTTTGAGGAAGGCTATAAATGCTCAATTAAAGGATTTATTCTGTGGGCAGAGGGAAATACTGAAGTTTCGGGGCAGGAGGGAGTTTATCATTGCCTGTAGGCAGGCAGATTACAGGGGGCAAACCGGGACATGAGCACGGAGCTCAGTCGCCCATCTGCTGCTAGACAGGAAGAAAGAGTAGATTCTAGAAACATTGTGGGCATAGAGCCACATTGTAATTACCTGGCTGAACGTGAAGGGTGAATGGAGGAGAGAAAAGAGAACTAAAGGATGCTGAAGTTTAATGACTAGGGGAGTTGGGAGTTGCTGTTAATTTCTCTCCAACTGAATTTCAGGTACATCTGGCACAGGAGGGTCGAGGTGGCCAGCAGGTACAAGGAGACGCACAGCTAACACTGGGGAAAACCAGAATGGAATAATTCTCTGAGCCTTCTCCTTAGAGGCAGCAGTCAAAGCAATGGGAGTGCGTGCAACTGCGGAGAAAAAATAATGAAGAACCAGAGAGGAGGAAAGGAAAGGGGGTAAAGGACTCATCTTGTAGAAAACCCACAGCTAAGGGTCAAGAAGGAGAAGGTTAAGCAGAGTGATCAAGAGGTTGGTTGATAGCCCTGCTCTGTAGACCTTTAATTTGTTTGGAACTTGGTGCCACCCTGACATAATAGCTGGCTTGCGAATGTTCCAAATGACCTCCAGCTTGCTCGTCTGGGTCTCTCTCTCTGCTTTACTGGACATTATGATGCCCAAGGAACAGAATACTGCTGCTGAGAAAGATCTTTTACAAAATCTCTGTTGTACGATTAGAACTTGTTCATTTTCAGGTTTTTAAATCAGACCATAGTTCTGCATTGTGAGTCTTTCAGATCTCTATAAATAGTATTTATGTCTTCCTGGCTGAGGATCTCAGAGACACTCAACAATATTTGAATCTTAGGCTGGAGAACATTTCGTATTTTTTAGTCAGGAATAGTACATTTCCTTTCATGAATAGAAGCTTTTAGGAATTATATCATGATGTACAAATAAAGAGGCCCTCACGTGGTAAATAATCCACCATGTATGCATTGTGTACAGAACACGATGACTCTCGACCTCAGCCTGGCTTCCTGTGTAGAAGAGGATGGCAGAACCTGAGAGGAGAGAGGGATGGAGAGAAAGAAACCCAGCTCAGATCGCACACATAATTCAGACCGCAAAGCAGGGCGGCTTCGTGGCATGCGGCATCAGTGGCACCAGGCCCATGCTGGCTAATGCCCCGCTGGTGAGTTTTGAAATTCTTAATACTTTTTGAACAAGGAGCCCTGAATTTTTATTTTCACTGGGCACTGCATATGATCTAGCCAGTCCTGCTGCGGAGCTTAACATATGTCTGAATAGTAACAGAAGAGGTCAGTGGGGTCTCTCTTGGAAATACTCTTTGAAGCGGTTCTATAGGTCCTGCAAGCTGGGACTGCAGGATGTGGCCCCATGGGCTTCCCCAACGGTGGCCAACCGAGGCCAGCCTGGGAGGAGCAAGCGCTCTGCAGACCGTGGCGTTGGGAGCTCTACCTTTGAGGCCAGTGTCTGGGTGACAGCTGCTCACCCTGCATGGCCAAAGAATTTAGCTGCAAAAATCTAATTTGGGACTCCCTAATTAAACTAATGAAGTCAGAGCATTTTAATCTGTTCTTGGTGCAGCCCTATGTCTAATCCTAGAATAAATAGATAATTGTGACTTTGTGGCATATGTGTGCTGAGAAAAAATAATGTGTGCTGGTTTTTTTTTTTTTTTTTTTTTTTTTTTGGTGATATGTAAGTCAGGCAACATCTTTGTATCCTTTTTTAAAAGCTTGGGAAAGGAACTGATTTTCCTTAGCCAAATGCAATGTTTAAAACGAAGCAAAATTGTAGTGCCTTTAAAATCAATCACACTCCTATTTCACCATGCTTTACTCACTGCCATAAACAAGTCATGTCCAATAGTCTCAACCCCTGAAAGATCCTATCTGATCCTCAAATTTTTCTTGTTTTAAAGAACACTCATGAATAATAAATGCTACCACACAGATGTCGCCTAAAGAGGCTGAGGTTGGGGAAGTGCAGAGCGAGTCTTGTCTCCCTCCTTTAGCCTCGCATTCTACAAATGAGGAAAATTCACTGATTAGCCTTCAAACTATATCATGTTATTTCCCTGAGACACATACATCTTCATAATGTTGGAAAAGCCTATAAAATCCAGAAGCTAAAGGGTAATTCTGTTGAATCCTTCCATCGTTCTTCTCATCAAGAGTGTTCTTTATTAAATATTTCTACCTCCTTTTCAAATAACTGAAATGAAGTCACTCTTACCCCCTTTGGAGTTTATTGATCTATTTACCAAATCTTTTAAATGTTAATCTAACTATTAGGCTACTTTTTTTTTTTTTGAGATGGAGTCTCACTCTGTTGCCCAGGCTGGAGATCGTTGCTCAATCTCTGCTCGCTGCAACCTCTGCCTCCCAGGTTCGAGCAATTCTCATGCCTCAGCCTCCCGAGTAGCTGAGTTACAGGCATTCGCCACCATGCCTGGCTATTTTTTGTGATTTTAGTAGAGATGGGGTTTCACCATGTTGGCCAGGCTGGTCTTGAACTCCTGACCTCAGGTGATCCTCCGGCCTTGGCCTCCCAAAATGCTGGGATTACAGGTGAGGGCCACTGCATCCGGCCCTCAGATTATTTTATGCAGGAGAAATCTCTGTCCTATAGCCTCTCACTTTACCTCTAGCTCAGCTAAGTACTAAATGCAAGGTTTTCATTTCAGAGCGACCTCTGAGAGTGCATGGACAGTCGGCACACTCCACCTCTACTAGCGGAGAGGAATAACTTCTCAAGGTAATGGTGAACACCTATTTATCATGCCCAAGGCTGGCTGCTCCAGCCAGGGGACGCAAAAATCAGCAAAACACAGACCCTACCTAGAGAGGACATACGGACATTTTACCAATTTTCCTGAAAGTCAGTTTGTAATTTACAAATTTCCTTGACAAGATGTGACCAACCATCTTAATTTGCTGAAACGGCAGGATTTCCCAAGATACGGGACTTTCAGCTTCAAAATCAGGAAAGCCCTTGGCAAACCGGGAGGAGCTGGTTATTCTACTAATTAAAAAGTAAATAGTATTACTGTGTATGTGGAAAAGAAAATACAGTACACAGGGCCAGGCATGGTGGCTCACACCTGTACTATCGGTGCTTTGGGAGGCTGAGGCAGGAGGGTCACTGGAGTGAGACCCCGTCTCTAAAAAAAGAAAGAAAATACAGCACACAAGCCCTGTTTGTGGGACCTCTGTCTGAGCAAACACGTGGCTTTTGTGGACCTTTCTGTGTGCACCCCACGAACACGGAGGCAGAGTGAGTGCCGTGGTTTGGTGACATGCTCAAGGTGCACACCTTGCGCTCTGAGTCCCTAAGACTCAGGTGAATAAGGTGATAAGGGACCAACTCAGGGAAAGGCAGGCTCTGCAGGAGACCTTCCAGGAGCCCTGTGGGTGGGGAGGAGAAGAGAGTTGCCCACATGAGAGGCAGTGCTTTGGGAGGACCCCCCGGGAGCACCCTTTGACTCTTCTCCCTTCTCTCTCTTGCTGGACTCCCCATCACCATCCCGTAACACTTGACTCCCAAGCATCACCCCACAACACTGGACTCCTCCAACAGCAGGCAGCAGGGGCCATGGCGCTGCTCGGACTCCACTCCAGCCTCCCCTGCCACTCTAGGCTCCTCCTGCTGGTGACCCCAGCAGCAATGTCCTTCCTGTACACTGCTGTCTCTTGTCCTAGACATTGGATAAAGCTCAACAGGACAGACATGCCGGAGAAAGCAAATTTTATCCCAAACACTACAGTCTCTCTTCAGAGAAGCCTTTGAAGGTGGGAAACATTACAGTAGACGGAACTGGAGGTATTCATGAAGCCTGTGAAGAAATGCTGGGAAACTAGAGGAACAGAGAGACAAACAGCTCCTCTTTCCTTTTGTCTTTATTTTGATATTTGTTCTTGAACAGTCCCTTGTTTATTATCCTATGGTGTGTATTCCGTCCCCATGATGATGCCTACCGCAGAGCCAAAATGTGAAATGAGACTCATTGTCCACCGCAGATGTGCTGCTAGAGGCTGGCGGGGCAGCGGTGAGGGAGGGAGACGCGTCAGCTGAGCCCATGACAAAGGGATGCTCTGTGTGTTGTTTACCATGACCTTCACGAGAGTCCAGATGGGGAGCTGCACACTCAAGGTCTGAAATCCACAACAAGGGAGATTCTAGGCAGAGAAGAGGAGAACGCAGTTGAGCTTGGAGAGATGAACTGGGTTGGAGTTCAAGGAGAGACGTAGTACTTCACTGTGGGCGGAGTCACTCGCTGAGCTGAGAACAAGGGCTTGTTCTTGGGCGGTTAACACATAACAATGTCTTCTGGAGACAACAGATGCTTGAATCTTATTACTACTTAAGCTGATGTAAGATTTATATTAGCTTGGTGTAAGTGTGTCACTAGAATAACATTTTTTACTTCCATTTTAATTTTGAAGTTGAACTGGAAACAATTGTGAAAACAAGCATGAAATTAATTTCTTTATAATCTCTCAGTAGTAATATGACATCAGTATCAATAGAGCTCATATTGAAGAACTATTTGACTCAAAAACAATTATGTGTCAGGCACTATGTTAATCTTAGAGAATTCACATAGTCATCTCCTAGTAAAATAAGCACTCTATTTAATTTTATTCCTTATTTAGTTGTCTGCATTCCTGACTGAGCTGAAAATTTCACAGGAATAGGGATCAAATCTGTCTGTATCCTTTACGGCTTGCACAGTACCCAGCAATCATATAGTAGCCACTCAATAAATACTTGTTCAATGTATGAGTATATGAATGGACATAGTTCATATGAGGCATGATCTCTGCCTTTAAATTGTGCAATCTCATAAAGAAAACATATATAATCTTTAAAAAATCCATACAAAACAGACTGAATTAATTGACAAACAGATAATCACATTCATTCATTTATTCGGTCAACAAATATTTATGGCCAGGTGAGTTGGTTCACGCCTGTAATCCCAGGACTTTGGGAGGCCAAGGTAGGCAGAGTGCTTGAGCTCAGGATTTCAAGACCAGCCTGGGAAACACGGCAAAACCCCATCTCTACAAAAAGATACAAAAATTAGCCAGGCGTGATGGTGCACACCTGTAGTCTCAGCTACTCCGGAGGCATATGAAAAGATACTCCACATCATATGTCATATGTCATCAAGGAAATGCAAATAAAAACAATGGTGAGATGCCACTACATATTTATTAGAATGGCTAAAGTCCAGAACACTGACAACACTAAATGCTGACAAGGATGTGGAGCAACAGGAACTCTCATTCATTGCTGGTGGGAATGCAAAATGGTACAGCCAGGTAGGGAGACAATTGGACAGTTTCTTATAAGACTAAACATATTCTTATCATACAATCCAGCAATTGTAGTTCTTAGTATTTACCCAATGAATTAAAAGCAATACATTTATGTCCACACAAAAACTTGCACACAAATGTTTGTGGCAGCTCTATTCATAACTGCTAAAACTTGGAAGCAACCAAGGTGTCCTTCAGTAAGTGAATGGACAAATAAATTGTGGTCCCTCCAGACAATGGAATATTATTCAGGACTAAAAAGAAACGAACTAAACTATCAAGCCATGAAAAAACATGGAGGAACCTTAAATGCATATTACTAAGTGAAAGAAGTCAATCTGAAAAAGCTGCATAATATATGATTTCCAACTATATGATACTCTGGAAAAGTCACAACTATTAAAAAAAATTTTTTTTAAATGGGAGGAAGGAACGAACGAATAGGTAGAGCCCAGGATTGTTAGGATAGTGAAACTGCTTATATGGTACTACAATGGTGATTACATGTCATTGTACATTTGTCCAGCCCCATAGAATGTTCAATACCAAGGATGAACTGACGTTAACTATGGACTCTAGGGGATAATGATGTGTCCATGGAGGCTCATCGGTTGTAACAAATGTACCATTTTCTTGTGGGATGTTGATAGTAAGGGGAGGTTTGGTGGGATGGGGCGGCAGGAGGTATATGGGAACTCTCTGTATCTTCAACTCAATTTTGCTGTGACTTTAAAGCTACTCTAAAAAAATAGTCTACTAAAAATGTATAGTGAGGAAATATATACAAATCAATAATTTCTATTCAGTAAATATTACCATAAATAAAATGAAAATTATAACATTTTAAAATACATTTATGTTTTAAACATTTAAAAATAGAAACACGTTAAAACATAATATGTTGAAATTATAATATTATAACATTTATTTTCACTGTTCCAAATGTAATCTCCCCAACCCCACAACATTTGCTTCAACACAAACAACTTTTCCCCATACCATCAACATCAACTGGTCTTCATGTCCCCATGGAGAGGGCAGCTAAGAAACTCAGCAGGATTCAGCTCTCATTCATGTTATCCTCTGGATCCAGAAGGAAGAGCACCTCTCCCCTGTGCTAGTCCCAGCATCCATTGGTTTTCCTGTCCTGGCTGGAGGGGCCTGTTACAAAGTGCTTCCTTTGGTTACGGCATTCGTGAGCTTTCTGGGCATTGTTTTGTTTTTGATTGCAGAGCAGGTGTAGCTTCTCACTGTAGGCAGCTAATAACTTCACCTGTTTCCCATCTGCCTTCACCGCTCTGAGTTTAACCTCTTACCGATGGGAAGAAAGTAGCAAATCAGGAAGCCCAGGCTGCCCGTGTGGAGGGCACATCGCTGGCTGTGGTTTCATGTGTCTCTGACAATAACCAGAGGTGGGTTTACTTTCCTCCTGAGTTTTTTGTTTTGTTTTGTTTTGTTTTTTGAGATGGAATCTCGCTCTCTCCCCAGGCCGGAGTGCAGTGGTGCGATCTCTACAGATCACTGCAACCTCCGTCCCCCAGGTTCAAGCAATTCTCCTAACTCAGCCTCCGGAGTAGCTGGGATTACAGGCATGTGCCACCACACCCAGCTAATTTTTGTAATTTTAGTAGAGACGGGGTTTTGCCATGTTGGCCAGGCTGGTCTCAAACTCCTGACCTTAGGTGATCCACCTCGGCCGCCCAAAGTGCTGGGATTACGGGTGTGAGCCACCACGCCTTGCCCTGAGTTCTTTATACCTGGGCTCCAAGTTGCTTAATTCATCACACTAGGAGCATGAAGCTCGATCAGAACACCTTTGTTTTCATCCTTTCCTAGTTCATCAAAACTTGCTGCTGCCACTACTCGGAGGCTCACGAGGATTGAGGGGCTGTGCTCTCATTTCAGATGTTCTTCCAGGTTACTACCAATGCCATTCCTCCAGGTTTCCACCAACGCCATTCCTCCTGCATGCCCCCCCACATGGCAAACTGTCCTCCATCAGAGCTCTGAGAGCCACAACTCCAGCGGTGCCTTCTAAGCCCCAAGTCAGAAAAGTTATGGCCCAAAGTCTGCAGCTAGCTATGACAAAGATGGGATTCTGTCCAGCACCCAGAAACTTTTGTGCCACCAAATTGTTCTGTTTCTCCAATCATTAGACTCTTTCACGTTCTTTGAACAGTTCCCATCAAAGTAAGTCATGAATGGGTCACTTCTTTGTATCAAATATTGATTCTCCTTTGTCTCCTGAGAGCAGAATGTTTTCCTGGATAAATTGCTTTCATCTTGCCACTCTATGTGTTTCAATGACCTATTGCTGAATAACAAATCACCGTGAAACATCGTGACTCAAAGTAACACTTCAGTGATTTCCCATGGTCCTGTGACCTGCGTGGGTGGCTCTTCATGGGTGTCCCCATGGATTGCTCACACCAGTGTGTCTGTCTTGGGGCTGGGCTGGCCAAAAGGACCATGAAGGTGTCTTGTACATCTGAGGGCTGGGTGCTGGCTGTACGCTGGAGATCATGGGTTCGCTCCCCACCCCAGGTCTCTCTGTCCCCGTGTAGTGTCTCATCCTCCAGGGTTCCCCGTGTTGCTGCTGTCTCCAGGAGAACAGTTTGGGCTTCCTCACCCCATGGCGGCTGGGTTCCAAGAGCACGAACATGAAGCTTCCAGGCTTTCCCAAGAACTGGCACAGAGATTCTGCATTCTATTAGCCAAGCGAGTCACGAGGCCAGTGCAGATTCAAGGGGAGGGGAAGCCGCTTGTACCTCTCAGTGATAGAAGTGGCAAAGAATCCTTAATCCACCACACTGTGCCACAGTCCTGCCCTCAAACTCACTCCCAAATGGCAAAGAGTAAACAATCATCTTTCTGCTGTCACGCGCTTCTTCACCAGATGTTCCTGTGTCTCCTCATGTGCTTGCGTTCAGGCTTGGGGCAGCTTTCAGGAGCCCTGAGTGAAGTTCACCGAACAGACCTTTGCAGAGCCCAACACAGAAGCATGTTAGTTAGCAGTGAATAAACGCCTCGACTTCTTCCTGCCTCCACTGCTTCTTCAGGTGACTGACAATTCCACCTGACTTAGGCACCAGGTTTGTTCCCAGCTCAGAATGCCTTTGAGTCAGAGAAGTTCTGCCGTGGTGTTCGTCACCTGTGTTCCAGCTGCTTCAGTAGACCTGTGCGACGGAGATCAACTCTGGTGGCTGCCTCCTCTCATGCTGAGGAAGGCCTTGGGATGGAGCATTTTCTGCGTCAATGTGGCCAGGCCACCAGATATTTAGTCAAACACCAGTCTTGATGTTGCTATGAAGGCATTTTTAGATGCGATTTATAGTTAATCAGTAGACTTGAGTAAAGCAGATGCCCCTCCCTAATGGGGTTGGGCCTCATTCAATCTGTTAAAGGAGTTAAACAATGGAGGCCTCCTGAAGAAGAGGAACTGCTGCCTCCAGACTGCCCCTGCACCTGAGCTACATCAACTCTTGCCTGGGTCTCCTGCCCCACGAAATTTGGACTTCCCAACCCCCACAATCACATGAGCCAATTTCTTTTTGAGTGTGTGGGGATGGGGTTCTGGAAAAAGGTCTTGCTCTGTCACCCAAGCTGGAATGCAGTGGCACAATCTCAGCTGGAGTGCAGTGGCACAATCACAGCTTACTGCAGCCTCCACCTCAAGGTTCGAGCAATCCTCCCTCCTCAGCCTCCCGAGTAGCTGGGACTACAGACATGTACCACCACACCCAGCAAATTTTTGTATTTTTTTCGTACAGACAGGGTTTTGTCATGTTTCCCAGGCTGGTCTCAAATTCCTGGGCTCAAGCAATCCACCTGCCTCAGCCTCTTGAAGTGCTGGAATTATAAGCATGAGCCACTGCACCCAGTCCAATTTCTTAAAATATATCCCTCTCTCTATTTACACCCATCCTGTCAGTGTAGAGTGTTTCAGATATGTGTGGCTGTTTCTCTGGAGAACCCTAATTAATGCGGGCCTTGCAGTGCCCTCCAGGTGGGAGAACTGGGTGGGTGGGAGGCTCAGGGAGCTGAAGTTGGAGACATGGCCCCCAAGTGGTCCTCCCTAAGCTCCACCAGAGGCAGGAGTAAAAACAGACCTGGCAAGAAACAGCACCAATGTAGAGAAAGGTCCAATGCACATCCTGAGTGAGGGGCTGAGGGAGCTGGAGGGACAGAGGGCCTGGACCCTGCTGACTTCAGCATCCCAGGGCTCCTGCCCTGAGCACGCATCCTCCGCCTCCCATCCAGTGTGCTCAGAGGATCTGTTCAGCAGAGAAAAACTGTGAATAGAGAGAGCATAGTTTGTTTGGCATTCAGGCTCTTTTTTTATTAATAATATTTATTCACCACGAAGTGCCAGGCGTTCTGAAAGACTACCATGTATCAGTGAGCTTCTGTTACAGTAGTGATTCATAACCAACAACCCCAGATCTCAGTGGGCAGGAACCAAAAACAGTTCTCCCTCACAGACACGCGCCTTCCCTCACGGCCACGCTCCTATTTCATTCTCCACATGGAAATATTCCTGGCACTCAGAACTACTTTGCATACCTGCTGTGCTCTCCTAGGAAAGGCTGGGAATTTGGCTTCATTTTGTCATCTGAGGCCCTGTATCTCCTCAGTTGTAGGTCACTTGACCAGCTGTGTTCAGCAGAACCATATGAAGCAGTGGGTAAAATCACCGCCAAACCTCTAAGTGAGGCCAGACACGTGCCGTTTCTCCCTTTTCTTTCATTGCCGGGTGCAATCATGTGTTCAGTATTCCAAAGAATTGGCTGCTAACTCACACATTTTCAGGGCAATAGTAGCAGTTCCTATGCTGGGTTCATATGTGATTACTGCAATTACTATTAATAATAGCCCACACATCATCCGAATGCCTGACGTGCTCTCAGCGTGACCCCCAGCCTGCAGTGTGGGGTACGCTGCTTCAGAGCGCTGTTTGTGCCTATGCATGTGTATCTACACATCCGCACATGTGCACGGTGAACCCTTGCTCAGCTGTGAGATGGCCTGTGCCAGTCCCCATCTGGCCATCCTTTCTGAACCCTCCATCCTCTGGGTAATTTCCGGTACCCAGGCATTCCCTGGTGTTCTGGCAGAGTGGATCTTTGGGCTTCAGAGATGACAACTATCACGACTACCACTGCTGGGTGAATACGTATGAGACGAAGATCCTTACACGTGAACTCTCTTGCTTCATTCTCATCATAGCGCATTGAGGTAGGTGTTGCTATTCCCATTTATGAATGAGAAAACCTGAGGCTAGAAATGGTAATTCACTTACCCAGAGCTGGATGTGAGTTAGGGCAGGTCCCAAGACTCTCATCAGCGTCAGAAAATAGAAGTCTTTCCATCCACTTTAGTACAGTCTCATTTCTGTAATTAAAAATGTCCAATTTCCTGCAACAGTTGAATCTCCAACTTAATTTAAAGGGACGTGCTTCTCCAGACAGATTTGGTCTGTAAATACCAATTTACACTAAAAGGAACCAGGGCTCCTTGGATAAATGATTGGTGTCAGAGTTGGGGCAGAAAATGTACAAGATGAGCCTAAAATTTCTTGACCCTGAAGGCAAGGAAATAATCAGACCACATCTTCAAAACAACACAGGACCCAGCCTGAAGGTGCACCAGCTCACCAAAGAGGAAAACCTGACCATCATAAAAAGCAAGATGATGGCAATCAAATACAGAAAAAACTCATGGGCTTACAGTAACACTAAATCAAACAAAATACCAAACTTATCAGCTCCCTTTGAAGGCTGCCGGACACCTACACATTATTCTGACAATGGGTATATAACAGAGAAGAATCCAGCATTATTCTGATGTTTGTTTGTTCGCTTGTTTGTTTGTTTTTGAGACAGTGTTGCTCTGTCGCCCAGGCTGGAGTGCAGTGGCACCATCTCGGCTCACTGCAACCCCTGCCTCCCAGGTTCAAGTGATTCTCCTGCCTCAGGCCCCTGAGCAGCTGGGACTACAGGAGCCTGCCACTACACCCGGCTAATTTTTGTATTTTTAGTAAAGATGGGGTTTCAACATGTTGGCCAGGCTGGTCTGGAACTCCTGGCCTCAAGTGATTTGCCTGCCTTGGCCTCCCAAAGTGCTGGGATGACATGTGCGAACCACCGTGCCCAGCCCTATTCTGCTTTTCATATACAGACTGCATTTCAGAGTAACCAAACAGTCAATAGGGGAAAATTCTGCTTAATAGAAGAACCCACCTAATTGATAGCAAAGTAATTACATTGTTAGAAAATCACAATTTTGCAACCCCCGAAAGAAATAGTGGAGCTTCACGGCAATCATTAGTGGCTGCTAAAATCTATCAGGAGAAAAGCCATGTGCTAAGAGGCCTATCCCATGAATGAAAGGCAAGGGTCCTGTTTAGACCCTGATTTGAATAAACCTGCTGAAAAATTCATTTCTGAGTCCAGCGGGGAAATTGAACACGGACTGCCTATTAGATATTAGATATTACAGGAATAGTATTAGTTCGGTTGGGTGTGATAATGTTATTGTGGTTATGGTTTTTCTTTTAATATCCTTATCTGTTAGAGACATATACTGAAATACATACCAGTAAAGTGATGCAATGTCTGGGATTTGCTTTAAAATACTCTAGGAAAAATAGTACCAGGGCAGAATAGATAAAATGTAAAAGGCAGAATACTGATAATCGTTGAGAGTAGGGGATGAGTGAATGGGGGTTCATTACTATAGTCTTTTTGTATATATGTGAAAATTTTCATAATAATTAAAAAAAAATTTTATAATGTTAAAGCATCTCCCAGCTTGCTGCTTCTTTGGGCTGGAAGGTATAGAGGGAAAAGAGGGGTTCCCGTTTCTCCATAAGTTTTCCATCTCCTCCTTACCCAGTGTTCCAAAGGAAAAGTAAGGATAGGAACTTCCTCACCCAACAGGTGCCTTTGTGATCAAAGGTTGGTGTTTTCTGGGCCTGGGAGAGGTCATAGCTCCTTTTCCTTCGGGGTTGGGTGGATTTTACTTTATTTTGTGGAGACTCTCCTTTACTGGGGCTCTCCCACCCACAGGTCTCCTAGCGTGGGCATCAGCTCCTCTGGCTGGCCACTGGTTATCTCCCCCTCCCCACCCCATTGCCCCATGCATTTGGGTTTCCAGCCTGGCCTTCTCAGATGTCAGCCATTTACGATGGCTTTGGGTGGGTTCCCTCTTCCATGGAGACCACACCTCATCCTAGCCCAGTGGCTCAGCAACGGAATTGACTTCTGGGTCTCCTCATTTGTTTCCTTTCCAAATCATCTCCTAAGAGATACAAATAGGGACACTTGACTGGGGTGGTATCTGGGGTCATGAGTGGGAACAACAGCAGATCCTGTCACCTTCTGGGGACTGGTGCCATTTCTTGGCTCAGGTTGTCAGTAGAGGAACCCATCCACCCTCCTATCTACCCATCCTCTCAGTCTTGTGTGCAACAGGCTTCCCCAGGCTAAATCCACCACTGTGGGCCTGTTCCAGGAGGTCTGGGGGTGTGTTGGTGTCTGCTACACCAGTCAGGGAGCTTTTGGCAGCAAGTAACAGAAAACATGACTAAGAGCGGCTAAAGCAAAGGGGGTTGTTATTACATATACTAAGTATAGAAGAAGACAGTTCTGGCCGGGCGTGGTGACTCACGCCTGTAATCTCAGCATTTTGGGAGGCCGAGGCGGGTGGACCACGAGGTCAGGAGAGCGAGACCATCCTGGCAAACACAGTGAAACCCCATCTCTACTAAAGATACAAAAATTAGCCAGGCATGGTGGCGGGCGCCTGTAGTCCCAGCTACATGGGAGGCTGAGGCAGAAGAATGGTGTGAACCCGGGAGGCAGAGCTTGCAGTGAGCCGAGATAGCACCACTGCACTCCAGCCTGGGCGACAGAGCGAGACTCCATCTCAAAAAAAAAAAAAA